>NC_058499.1:23724871-24038738 GCF_020382885.2 Scatophagus argus
TGTGATATTTAGAAGGCTATTATAGAGTCCATGACGTTTCTGAGATTTCTGTCTTTGTTCCACTTTAAACAGAAAAGAACAAAAAGTGAGCACAGAACTTCACTGACTGGACTTAACCGGCAAGAGTGAAAACTTGGAAAGCAAATTTTGAATGAAGTTGAGCATGTGAGAAGTAATCCTGTAAGGTATTTCTACATGTTGGACAAAGTGTAGAAATGAAAAAATGTCCTGTAAGTTCCTGTGAGAGGCTTGTGTTTGCATTCAAATCGCAAGCTGAAATTAAAACCCATTTATAGTAAAAACTATGTATTTCCTTAGAACTGTTCACGTTGGCAGTGGGATGAGAACAGTTCTACATCAATTTCTCTCTGTCTGTCTCTCTCACACACACACACACACACACACACACACACACACACACACTGCACAAGTCTAATTAGCATTCCCAGTGTGTGTGGGTGGGAGTGGTATGACAGTTTGACAGTGCTCAGGTCCCTGTAGTCCTGTGTCATCTATTCATCACATCAGTCCCAGGATACCAGCAACACCCACTTTCCCACCCTGCTCCCCTCACTCGGTCTCCACCCCCTTCACTCCCTCACCCTCACCCCATCACCCGAGTGTGATACGAGACCAATTTAACCGTTTACCTGACAACGAGCGGTGAAGCGTGAATTATTTTAAACCTGTCATTTGTTCAAACTGACATATTTGGTTGTTTCTGCTGTCAACAAAACAAACAGTAAATATATAACTGTAATGCTAATAATTGTGGTAGCATTTGTAATGACTTTGCGTTATGTACTCAAATGAGCTGCATGGTTACTAATGTTAACAATGAAGGATACTGATGATGAGTTCTTTCTTTTGACTTTTCGGTTTGTTTGAAGACTCAGTGCTATTTAATGAGAACCCTGAAAGGAACATTTTGAATTCCATGGGAAGATTGATACTACTCTCATGTTTGTATGCTAAATATTAAGCTTTCATGCTGTGACAATGCTGTGCTGAAGGTTTGGCTTGGGCTCTAAAACACTTAGACAGAATTATGAACTGATCATGTTTTGCCTTAAAACACATGGCTGAAAATTCTAGCAACTTTTGGTGCCACAGAGACAGCTACAAAATGTCCCAATGGTCACTAAAATGACACAGACTGTTGTTTAAGTAGTCCCAAAAAGATGGCCTGCTATGTATGAAATGTATAAAACAGGCATTTCCCTGACTTGCAATTGATTCTGGCAGCAGGGTTACCATGTTTTTTGTTTTGGTGTTGTTTTCTGCCTGCCTTATTTTTCCTTCATGCTTTTATTTCCAGTGATGTTTATATTGTAGATGTTCTCTGAGCAGGTGGATTAAAATAAAAAGTAAACCAAACTAAACATACAATGTATTTGATGTCCTGTATAGTTTAGATTTTAGCTGAGTGAAACTGCTGTTGATGCACACAGATGGGTGTTGCTGAGTCGATTTGCGACTTTTCAAACTATGATCTGTGAGCGCCTGTTCATTCATTAGCATCAGGTCATGTTACAGAGAATCACTGAGTTTGAGAGCACACATGGAAGTCTGTGAAAACAGACCTTTCTCTGCTTGATTGCGATAAGTGGCACTCTGGGTGACAGTTAAACCTTATTTGTGAACTTGTAACATACCAAAGTGTTTTGAATGTAACCACCAGGTGGCATCACCACAGCTTCCCCTGCTATGTCTTCTTAGTCATCGACAAATACTGTGAGACATTCACACATCTCCTTTTACCTCTTCACTGCAAAAGCTGAACTCTTATAATCTTAATAAGATATTACAACTTGTTACTTAGATTTATTTTACTGATTGTGAGTAACACTTGAAATAAGAATTCCCAAAATTTTAGAGCTGTTTGATCAACACTGACAATTACAAAGTACAAATTCAGAGTGTTGTATTTCAAGCATTCATTCTTGTCACCTCTTCACATGTAAAGAACAGAGCGGTGTGTCACATTTGATCCAAAAAACACTCTGATAATCTCTAATGAATAGGCAGGATGTTAGTCATTTATTATGAGAAATCTCAGATAACTTATTTTAAGCACACTGTGCTATTTTGTCTTTTTTTTGTGATAAATTGTGCCTACAGGTATATTCCAAGACCTTATATCAAGACAATAGTGATAACAATGGATGCTGGACTGCTTTCATTTTGACCGAAGCTAACGGTGGTGCAGTGGTTAGCAGTATCACCTCACAGCAAGAGGGCTGTGGGTTTAAACCCAGCTGCCAGCTGGGTCCATTCTTTGTGGAATTTACACAGTGACCTGTCAAGGCTGTATCCTTCCTCCCTCCCTGGATCAGCTCCAGCCACCTGTGACGGGAAAAGGATAATCTGTTATACAGGATAGATGGATAGACAAGTGTTAAGTCTTTTTCAGTGTACAATATCTGTAAGGGCAGAAAGAGGTAAGCCCTGGCAGTGGCTAAAATGAAGCCCTCATATCTAGGTAACCATACAAAAAGGATCCATGTGACAACAAATTAAGGAAGCATAATTCATATTACTCAGTCCCTCTTGGACTCAAGCACAGGAAAAAAGTGGTAAGCAAACCAGCACAAATCAAATGACTTTTGTCATGCCAAGTGAATTCATCATTTCACTGAAGTTCAGTCCTGTGTCTTAAAAGAGAGACACATCCGACTTTATTTCATCCATTTACTGTAAGTCAGTGTAAGCTGCAAATAAGGTCACAAGCTTAGCTAAATTGTTGATCTGAGCCACTATGTGAAACTGCTTTGTCAAACTGAGTCAGTTAATCAGCTTATCTTCCAAAGTTTAAATCATCGGATACATGTGTACAGAGTAACCTGTTTACTTAAATTTGTCGAGTGATATTCTATGGTTAAGATCAAGATGGTGAGGCAGAATAAACGAAAGACCGAGGTTCAGCTTTGTTGGATGATTGGAAGAGAGCAGCAAGGCAGACAGTCAGAAGTCCATTGGAGCTGTGGCAGGAGGAGTTCCAGGAACAGGTTATACCAGACTAGCAAAAGCTCATCAGGTTGTTGATGATAACATGAATTTGCCAGCCATATGAAGAATCATGCAGACCAATCTCATGGGCTAACAGCTTGATTCCACCAAGATGGCTCCATCACATTCTAGCTAAGACGCGGTTTTGTTCCGTCTTCCACACAGCTCAATACCCGACTGGGAGCATTTTAGAGGCGGAGCATTTCGCCCGCCCAAATGTAAGCGTATCTTTTTATCTCATTTCAGTTGTAGTCTCATTTAACTGCCTCTCTAAAGAAACTAGTATTAGACTTAAAATATCAGAATAAGGACAGATGTTTTGCACATTGACCACACGTGTAGCTGGCCAGAGTGAAATGTGAAAGCTCAGTCTAACTTGTGTACTCAATTGAAATATGTTATATGTATGTTTCGCTAATGTCAGAACCAGACCTTTTCAGAAGACTTCTTTCATCATTCTAAAATTTAATTTGTAATGTATTAATAAGTGACCAACATGAGGACACATATCACCCAGCACAAGACCAGAGGGATAACTAGACTCAAACAAACTGAGAGAAAAGAGAAGAAAAAAGGACAGGAGCAATGAAGAATGAAGAAAGAAAAACAAAACTAAACAGTAGCTTTCACTTTTGTACATGCACTGTGATCTCTGATCACTAGTGTTGGTGCAAATATTTATATAAGTAAGTTATAAGTCTGACTTTTCAGAATATTTGTTATTTCTATATAACCATTACCATTACTGTAAGTTTTTTTTTCACATCTATGTTTTAATACAGCGTTATACATTTTATATATTGTCAATAAATAAATACAACTGAAAACAGTTATTTAATAGAGAAACACCACTGTAATATTAAAAGTGTACTTTTACTATAACTGGACATCTCACCTGTTTCTTAGAGGTTCATAACTGAAAATGATATGTTCCCAGAGGAACTAAGAAATTACAAAAAACAAATGCCCATTCTTTTTCCCGGTTGAGACTATTAAGGGGTTAAAAAATGGACAGAGAGGATGAAAGAGAGAGAGAGGGAGAAACATACATGCAATAAACATCATACATTACAAAGCTACAACCAGGCTGTTTCTGCAAAAAGTCAAGCAGTAGAGATTAACGTAAAATCTGAGTTGATGCCATGAATTGCTCTCTCAATGTCAACAAATTCTATGAGAAAATGAAAACCACCTTCACAAGTGTGTTCTGTGTGTCCAAAGTCTCATGTTTATTGTTTATTGTATTATATTTATTGTTTATTGTCTTTGCTGTTGTCCAGAAACTGTTAAAAATCATATCAGTGAGCCATGCAGTGCACTGGGTGGCATGTTCCTTTATAACGATGACTGTAGTTTATTTCGAGTCAGTCCTTCATACTGTAACTGTATGAAGGACAGTAAAAATCGAAGTATGTACTTGTGACTGGTTTTTAGTGTGTTTTTGTGTGTGACTTTATTAGGAACAAATTAGGACTGAAGTTAAGTGCCAGTGTAGCGAAGTCAGGAAGTATCGACCAATACTGACTAACATTAAGAAAACCCTGTAATATCTCCAGACTTATTCTTTATGAAACCTCAGGAAGTGTGCTTACTTTCCAGCCCAAACACCAGAATAAAATGTTGGCATTGTGCACAGATACTTTACATTTGTACATTTCATACGTATCAGCATTATTACAATACATCTCATTGCATTCTGATTACATGGAACTGATTGTGGTGGTGTGAAACCTAGACTAGATAGTTGCCAGGTGTGAGAACATTGTTCCGTTTGAGACGTCTTCCAGCCATCTTTGTGGCAACTGAACTGGATATTTTTAATGGGCATAAGAACATTTTCCAGCTGTGTTTGTCATGACAGTGCCAGATATTTTAAACCAAATCGAGAAAAACCTAAGGAAGTGGTTTCTGTGCTTAAGCCTGACCGGACCTTAAGCACTGCATTGTCACAACATCAAGTTGAAAATTGAAATGTAATGTCCAGTACCAACATTTAATCTGACAACAAAGCTTAAAATTGCCAAGCGAAGCTTAATGATCCTCTTTCAAATCTCGCTCAAGTTGTGTATTGAAAGTGACAAACTCTCTACTGCCGCACTGCTTGTGCGTAAGCTCTCATAATTGGCTTTCTCACTTAGGCAAGCACCTGCAGGTGAGCGGCAAACACGCACTCAAACTTCACGGACGGAGATGCATGTACTTCTCTGCATCCACACAATGAAAATGAAAATTTGCAATAGACAAATAGATTCTTATACACACGCACGACAAGCTACTGTGAAATGTGTGAACACACCCCTGTCTGTAACGAGAGCTGTTGGCACTCTCACACCTTGTCTGACAAAAGCCACCTGCAGCAACACCTATCAATGTCATTAGTGAGGAGTTAAGACCGTGTTGCTTTTAATGGTTGACTTCTCTTCAAACCCTGATGAAGTCAGCTGGCACAAGTTGGGCTGAATCTCTCAATCTCCCTCAATAGCTCAATTTTGGATTGAGATCAACTGCCTATGAAACTACATATGTATATTTTTTACTTTATTTTTATTGCACTAAGTCAGAACTTAAGAGATCAGCTCATCTCAACCATTTCTCTCTATTGCTTAATGTTTGCAGGTTTTACCAGAAGACTGGTTTGAGCTATTGGTCCACAAAGTTAGCTTAGAGTCTTATATATAGAGAGTCTTGTTTAAGCTCTTAGAGAGCTTATTTATTTATGCAACAAGGCACATTTGTTGTGTAAGTTGTATGTAAATAACTGTGTAAAAACATCACAACCTGGCTGTACTTAATGCACTTTTGTGGTCTTGTTTTTCAGTATTAACATTATTGTTTTCAGTAAAAATTGCTGAATCGTGAATTATATCAAGCAGGTAGGCTATGTCTCTTCTCTCTAACTTCAACCATGACCCTTATCTTAAAGCTCAAATCAATATTTTTACATCAGCGATGGAACAGCAATAGAAGAAAATGAACCCCCAGAGAATAATCATCAAATTCTGTAGTTTCCAAAGATCCTTAACTGCTAAGTCCCAGCCAGCTGACAGACAGTGTGAGCCAATAGTTGGTGGGCTCAGTTGAGCGTTCAGCAGCTAAAGAGCCAGATAATTCTTCAGGAGTTGGTGGAAACCAATACACTGCTAAAAGGACACTATTACACTTTAAATCGCTTAGTCTGTTTTACTTAAAATGTTCTGATGTCCAGTCATCATTTGTGACCCAGTGGAGGTGTGTGGTGGTGTCTATCTGGACAGACTCTGCCTTCTGTCTGTATTTTCTTCTCTGTTCAGGACGTCTATGGGCATCAACCTTTGGTGTGCCGTCCCCAGCCAATGAATGGGCAAAGTCACAACTCTATACAAACGGAGCAAATGTGGTTTCTTTCACTCTCCTCTGCTCAGGCTGTCACATATACGCAGATATGCAGAGCGGGGACAAACCATCAAAAAATAATGTTTTCATTTCTCTTATTCACTGCTTTGTTCTCATCATGGCGCTCCGGGCCACCTTTGAATGGTGTGTTTACAAACAGCATGTGGTAAACCTTACAAATTATGTCTTTGAAGGGAATAACCTTAGTGTTTGTATTTTCTCTGCCGTTTGACACGCTGTTGACATAGAATCAATGGAATAATTTCTGCATTCTCATGTGTACTAAGATATTTTGTAAAACAAAAGTCATGTGGACATACAAAAAAAAAAACAAAAGAGAAAGAAATGATCAGTTTGGAAAAATATCCCTGTGGGCAATGCCTATATTGTCTATATTTTGGTTTTTCTTTTTTTAAACTACATTTTTGTCTTTTGTTTCTTGTTACAGTTGGTGTTTAATCAGTGCTGACTCATTACCTGTACAACATCCATTGCACGTCTGCCCGTCCTGGGTGAGGGATCCCTCCTCTGTTGCTCACCCTGAGGTTTCTTCCATTTTTTCCTGTTAAAGGTTTTTCTGGGAGTTTTTCCTTAGTCGATGTGAGGGTCGAAGGGCAGAGGATGTTGCTGATGTTATGTTAAGCCCTTTGAGACAAACTGCTTGTAAAAATGGGCTATACAAATAAAGTTGTCTTGTCTTACCGTCTCATCTTAGTCACGGAAATAATAGTCACAGACATACACTATATAGACAAATGTAATTACACCAACAGGGACATTTATGACATTACAGTCTAAACACACACACAGCTTTGCAGCTATAACAGTTTCCACTCTTTTGGGAAGGCCTTCCACGAGATGTTGGAGTGTTTCTGTGGGAATCTTTGCTCATTAATGCAGTTGTGTGTAATACTGTTGTGTGTAAAACCTGTTGTGTAATACTTCAATTGCAAACTAGCAACCAGGGCTTGATAGAGCACTTTCACACCTTCAAAATTTCATTAGATTTTACTAGTTTAAAGTGATCACAATCAGAATTATGATTTACTCTATCAAAAACCCTTTGGAAATCTGTAGCACAACATAAAAATGGCTCCCCCTTCCAATGTTCTTGCATAAATGGTCGTGGACATTGGATATAAGCTTTCTGTTCAAGGCCAAATGATCATGACCAAAATATTTTTCTGACTCATCCACTTCAGAGGGACTTAGAGTTTACACAAATTTATGAAAAGTATCATTGCAATAGCAAATCTGTCACAAAATGAGCTGCGAGATGAACATTTTAATGACATGCATGATCACTATGTGCACTGCTGTATAAAGCCACTGCTTGCTAAAAACTCTAACTTTTATATTATAATGAAGTATCAACTTAAAAGCTGCACATTCATGTCCCTGCATCCAACTGCTGCAAGTGTTGCCATCAAGCTCTGTGTCTCAGTATGTCTGATAGAAACTTTAATAGCTACCAGCATGAGACACTGATCAGCCAAGCACATCAGCATAGTGAGATCCAATATGTCACCACCACGCAGAGAGAGAGAGAGAGAGAGAGGCAATGTGTGTGTGTGTGTGTGTGTAACACAGAGGAAGGCTAGCTGCATGTGAGTCTTGTTAGCGCTGGGTGTAATGGTGGAAGTGATGGCAGTAATGTGGGAATGACAAAGGAGCCCTTACTGTGAGCTATATGAAGACGTGTGAGCTTGGCGAGACTTCTGCAACGTGTCACATCCCCTGGCATGTCTGTAAGTGTATGTGCACATGTTCACATGTTCACATGTTCACACTCAGGTACAACAGACACTGTCTCAGTGTTTGTATGGCTGAATTCTGTCCTACAATCCTAATGCCAAAAAAAGTTATGATGATGTGTTAAAAAAAAAGATTTACATGGCTTACATGGGACGAAAACATGATGCTCAAATCCATACTTTGCCTAAAACAAGTTCTAAAGAAGTTGAAAGACAGGCATTTACACTACTGCGATCATCTTCTAGTTTAACAACACTCAATAGGTGTTTGTGAACTGAGCACATGGATTAGTGAAGTTTTAAAAGTGACCTTTTTTTCCAGTCTTGCTTGATATATGGCTTCAGTTGCTTTGCTTTCAGTTGTGCAGTTACCTCTCAACGCAAAAAAATCCAGCAAAATCTCATAAGTTTGAAATAAATTCAAACAACAGAAACACTTTGCTAAACCCCACGCTCACACCAAGCTATTAATTTGGGTATTTGCTAATAATGTGCTAGCTGTATGAACATCTTTGTTACAGCACTCTGTTTAAAACACCTTAATTTCACTGGAGACCATCCCGTTGCTTCGGCAACCACTGGATTGTAGATGATGGCTTCAAGAAACACAGTGGTGAAGCTTACATTACTGAATGTAAACTCCCAAGGTGGTTTAAGCAACATCACATAAAGCCGGGTGAGACACTAGCTGCAGGAGAAACAGTGACATGGGATTACTCTAAGCAAACTTGAGGTTGGGCAAAGAAGACTATGTGGGAGCTCAGGCTGCATCTGCTTCTTATCAGTTTTAAGAGTGTAACAAGAGGGAAATGGTGTCTGCCAAAGGCTGGAAGTGGAAGATGAAGTAGTTGTAGGGAGGAGCTGCAGGTGTCTGCTTGATTCTAAAAAGGAAAGAAAGAGCAGATGTAGCCATGGACTGCCACAGTCTGTCACAACTTTCAGGCGGAGGTGGTGGCTGCAGGTGGTTCTCAGCGGCTGTAGATGGAGGTTCAGGCTACAGTTGCCTATCAAAACCAGCAGGTTGAAGGTATTTTGGTGGAGCATGTGTCTGCAACTGTTTACTATTGGTGGGGGATGCAACTAAGCTCTTCAGATGCTGTAGGTGGGGCCGGAGTCAGCAGTTGGCTGGTCAAAGCTGCTGGTGGATTCTATAGAAAGCAGGTTTCTGGCTTCTTTAGGATGGAGGTAGAGGTTAGATGTGCAGCTGAGAAGACGAGGCTCAGTGGGTGGTTGGAAGGAAGAGGTGGGTGTTAGAAGCGACATGAGACAGGTTTGCAGAAGCTGTATGTGTCCTTCCAGGTGATGTGAGGCTGGAGTAAAGGCTGAATTTAAGAAAAACGATGTCGAAGTTGCTTTTGCTTTGACATTATGTGACTCATTTAACTTGTTACTTAAGACTGCTTAAATCCACAGGATTATTTAACAGATTTAATCTCATTTAACTTTAATGATGGCATTCTTTTTCGGTGGCTTCTTAGGCTTTGGTTCTCCCAAAGCATCAGTATCATAAGAACAAACTCCGACCTTGTATGACAGGTTAGCATGAACATGTTCGTTCTCATTGGGTGATGTCTCCTACAGCTCCTGCCAACCTCTAAACTGTGTGGACAAAGCTGCCCATTGTTGTACCTGCATGAAGAAATTGATATAGCAAGAGGGTTCCAGGTTCGAATCCCGGTCTGGGCCCTTCTATGTGGAGTTTGCATGTTCTCCCTGTGCCTGCGTGGGTTTTCTCCAGGTACTCCGGCTTCCTCCCACAATACCAAAAACATGCACATTAGGTTAACTGGCTACTCTACATTGCCCCTAGGTGTGAGTGTGAGAGTGTGTGGTTGTCTGTCTTTGTGTGTTGGCCCTGCGATTGACTGGCGACCAGTCCAGGGTGAACCCCGCCTCTCGCCCGTAGTCAGCTGGGATAGGCTCCAGCTCCCCCACGACCCTGACGGATAAGCGGTATAGAAAATGGATGGATGGATGATCCAAATAGTCACGATTTTTGACACAAACGTTCCTTAGTGTATCATCCACCACTTCATGGTAGATTTGCTGGTACTCCTCCACTGAGCAGTTACGGATTGTCAGAGGCCTGTCATGCTGGGTGCTGGGGGCCACATTTAAGAACACAGGCTGCTCAGCAGGTGGGACGGTGGACTGAGACCTTTGGACCAGATTCACTGAAGCTGGCTGAGGAGAGGGAACTTGACCTCTGGATGCTCAACAGAGCGGTTGGAAGAACAAGTCACAGAGGTGTGCTTCCTCCTCTGGGAAAGGCTGGTAGTTGTAGCAGAGAGCTGGCACTTTGGATTTTTTGGATTTACATGCAGCACCTGAGGAAGGTCAGCGAGTCACAAGAGGATGTTAGCCTCCTGTAATATTTGTACAACCTTACAAGAGAAGTGAAGTACTGCAGAGGATTTCTTTTGTCAAATGAAAAGACCATCCTCTGCTTCTGTGATTTTATTTAGAATTTTAGAGACATAGCTTTTATTTTATTTGACAGCTGGCTGCCATAATATCAAAACAATGACATGAAGTTGAGATTGAAAGTTGTAACAAGAAAATTACTGTAATGTAAATGAGTCCAATAAGTGGTGTCTGCATAGTGTCTCAAAACAATTAGCATTTAAAATATAATATGGGATGTAATTTACATTTTGTAAAGCGTATTCTCTAGTTCTTCAGATTACATTCTGAACAATCTGAGATATTTTTATTCTTTATCCAAAGTAGGAGAACCCAGACATGTGACCCAACACCGTCTGGGCTGTAGACGGATCGGGGCACCACACAGCTACATGCATCTGTTTCCACTGCCACTTCCTTTTGAAAATCACATTACTTTTCACCCGTATAAATGTCCATAAGAACAGGGCCCAGGGAAAGAAATGAGTGGCTGGGCTCTAACACCCACTAGTGTCTACGGGTTTCCTGTGGTGGGCCTACCTGGCTCCAAATTTACTGTGGTAAACTGAATAAATATTTTAATTTAAGAATATGTGACATGTACTCATACATTTTATATAAGAAATGTCTTCAAACTAGATTTTGACAGTTGGGTCTTCTTCAGGACGAGGCCTCACGGCCAGGCAATAGATCAGCACCACCTTAAAGACGTCATCATGGTGTTGTGCTTTAGTGCTACACAACCTAAAGAAAAGTTAGAGCTGCTGGGAAATATATAACTTCAAGTACTTCAGTCACGGCTACACTTAGATCACTGCGTATCCCCGGTGAGGCTTGTTCATTTCAATGTGTGGTATCAATTATTTATTAGATATTTAAAAAGAGGACTTTATTATTATTTAATAATAATTCATTTATGAGCATGTTTGATGATTTTTTTTTTTGTCTCAGATTAATATATGAACTAATCCGGTCTGACAGCGTGCATCATCATGGTAAAAAAATAGCCTTCTTCTACATTAACTTACTTCAGACAGGTCCGTGATGGTCTGTGGGCGCTTCTTTCCCCCTGCAGTTTATTGATCTGAATTTCCACGTGAATGTATCTTCCGCGCCACGTGAGGGGAGTTCGTGGCACAGCTCAGTGGGCAAATGCGAGGCTTCTGAAAGCCTCTGGGGTAACAGACAGAAAATGCCATGATGACTTTCTCACGTTTCCCATGTTACTGTGGATAGAAGTTAAGCTTTGTTGCTTTCCTCAGTCTCTGCGGGTCTTAAGTCTTCGGACGGATGTGACAAGTCCTCAGTACGAGCGTTGAAACTCGGGAATAACTTTTCCTGACCGCTCGATGTTTTGTTTTTGTTTAAATGATGATCCTATAAAAAAAAATGATGCACTTGGAGACAAAACATAACTACCACGGAATCATCGCGTCACTTCAGGGTTCAGCCAATCAGCACGCAAAGGACCTGAGATCACACTGTGAATAGAGACGTACGTCTGTGGTCATATTGTCCAGCATGTTTGGTTTCAGCCTTTATATTACAGGGCGTCTTCACTAGTGAGGAAAATAAAAATGAACGTAAAAATGTGTATCGAATAATAATGTACTCAATTGGAAATTTCTCTCATCCAAACGGGTAGAAATCTTAAGAAAAGATGTTTTTTTTTTCAATTCCAGTTCAACCATCATTCCAAACAAATAACAATAACAATTTACAACAAAGAAAAAATATTTCTTATTCTGTTTCAAGCTCGTATGGGGTTCATGTTGTGTCTCCTCCCGTTTGTCATCACCTTCCCCTGCCTCAGCCCCAGCACCGGTCCTGCCTGTGGCTCTCAGCAGGATCCACATGGGCCGCTGCAGCGGCTGTACCCCCGCACGGGCTCTGCTTCGTGGATGGTGAGACTCACAGAACTGATCTGGGAGGTCAGGTGACACGGATGTACAGTAGAACAGGACGCTTAACCATCCATCTGTGGAATAATATGACTCAAGTATAAACTTCAGCCTTACACTAGAGGGCGCTGGTGGTTCAATAGTGGCTGAACTCTTGACAGCGTACTTCATCCCTCTCAAATGAAAGTTTTGGGCCGGTCACCGCATTAAGCTTGATAGAAACACATGTCTTAAGATTCATGAAAAGTGCACCTTCAGTACTCATCTATACATATAAAAAACACTCAACACCTGCAATAAAGCTAAAGGCACTAATGAAAGTTTTTGGAACTGCATTAAAATTATATGACAGTAAAACTGCCCCTTCTGAGCAGTGAAGCTGACTTTCTGTGTGTATGGAAGAGACATGCTTTTCATATGAAAGATGGCCACACACAGCGAACATATGGAGTTAATAAACCTTTATTTAAATCAAAGAGCAGATAAAAACATTAAGGCAAAGACGAGCAGCAAGCTGCAAAATGGAACGTCGAAATCCAGCTATACAAGGCTTGATCCATCGATAAAAAAATAGAAAATTATAAAGCCAGAGAAAACAACAGAACACAAAGTGAGGAAGAGCCTGTGTGTTTGTGTATGACTTCATTTAAGTGTGTGCATGCAAATCAAATGTGTGATTTTATCTGAGTATGAGGAATCATGAGTGAATGAATAGTAGCAGGACACATTTTCAAACATTTTACTTAGTAAAGCAATAAAGTGCTGTTGTTATTGACCTTCTGTGATTAAATGATTTCCAGCTTAGAAATAAAATACAAGTGAAGGTTATTAATAAAGCCATTATCAGCCAACAAAAGTGCACGTCACCATCTGAAACACAAATCAGAGAGACCGGACACATACTGTTTGTATTCTGTAAGCAACCTGGTCACCAGCCTTTGCTGGACAAAAAAGAAATATATATATATATATATATATATATATATATATGTGTGTGTGTGTGTGTGTGTGTGTATAGCACTACAGGTAAGTCAGCTGACACAAAGTGATGTAAAAATGCTGCCCTGCCAGTGAACCTCTCTGATTTGGGTTTCGAGGTTTGTGACACATCTTGTTGTTGTGTGTTTACAGTAGCAGTCAAATAAGCAGCACAGTGGGGGAGACAGCAGCTCCAATTAGCATCTTGTAGCATCTTGCAGATCTGCTGAAGAGATTTCTTTGTCTATTCTATTAGAGGATGTGAGATTCGAACACAGCAATGAATCAAGTTTGGGAATGAATGACTACAAGTGTTAATGAAGAGATGTTTATTTGTGGTACAAAATGATTTTTACGCTTTCCTAAATCAACATTGGGAGAATGCAAGTTATTTTTCAGGGAGTGCTTTAGACAGTGGTCTATGGAGGACCACAAGTGTCACAGAAAAATAAAAAAAAAAGGTTTCATCATTGATAACTAATTGCACAATAAAAACAATAAAAATGGTATTAATAACTAATTAAATTATTAATTTATTATATGACTAAATATGCCAAATTACGTCCATAAATATTTAGTTCAAATTAATAAGGGATTCCAACACAAAATGTAATGTTATCATTATTATCATCATTACTGTTATCAGGTATTTAAGAGGATAAATAAATAAATGGATTATAAATTCAATTATTAATCCATAAATTTATAATACATGAAACACTTTCTTTCTATTTCTATGCCAGCTGTTGTCCTCTGCAGTGCTCTGGATGTTCTGAGCTGGAAAAGCTGAATTAGAAGTCCTACTGATGCAGAATGTGATAAGAAGCAGGATTTGAAGGCAGCAACCAGCTAAGCTTTCCTGACCTGAGCAGCAACATGCCAGACTTTTTTTCATTCCATTTCCATTCCATCTTACTTTTGTATTTTATTCAGATGATTTGTGAAATTTGCCCCCCTTGCTGAGGTGAGAGGACTGATGTTACTCACATCTGTATGGTAAATATTGAAGTACTCAGCACAAAGACCGGACAGCTAGCCTGGCTCCATTTGAAGGTGACAAGTTTGCTTTTTGTACATATTAAATATGTAATGTGTAAATGTGTTCATTAGTGAGCTTCAAAGGTGCTGGTAGGTCAATTGTTAGCTTTGGGCAGACACAGGATAGCTGTTTCTCACTTTCAGCCAGCTAGCTGATCCCCATATTCATCATCCTGACATGTAGTGGTACTGACTCCTGGCAAGGAAAAGCATATATTTCAAAATGTCATTGCATTCCTGTAAATAAAAACTTGTTCAAGGCCACCTGCTTTATACCTTTTTTAACCTGCTAAACCACCAGTTACACTTTCAGCTGTGTCCCCTCACCGTCTGCCAAGACTGATGGCTGCACTGTTTCTTTTGCTCGTAGTGGATGTTCTCATTAAAGAACTCTAATACATGATGAAACAAAAAATAAGCCTTTTTTCGTTTGCATCAAAGTGCTACAAGATTAAATGCTTTTTTTTTTTTTTTTTTACTACAACTAGGTTGTCACTGCTAAAAATTTCATCTGCATCCAAGCGAAATATAACTTCTAATTATATGTCCCTATAACGACTTTCAAGTGAATCAAAAGATTTTACTGATTAGATTTATCACGTGAATATGTTCATTTAGAAGCTTTTGTGCATACAGAAGTGTATTCCTAAAGATCCAAAAACATCCAGACTGTTCCGAGTGTCTGTAAAACATCAGTGAGTAATGTTTGTCGAAGCACACACAGGATGGACAAAGTGCTGCTAATCACTCACCAAAACAGGGCGACGTGATATTTAACTTTTGACTCTTACAACTGCCTAGACTTTTATTCTGAAGCACACAACCACCGGCTGGTGTGTAAAAACAGAATTTGAAGGGGGGGGGGGGTGAGCTTTCTAGAAGGGCCTTTAAAAAGTCAAAAACAATAATACCAACAGACACAAAGAAATCAGAAAAGACAGCGACTGAACATTTGACTTCATGTGTGTGTTAATGTGTGTGTGGTGTCATTCCTGGAGAGCCCAACCTCCAGAAACCTCCAACACCTACACAGCACAGCACAGCACACCACCACCACACATCATTGGTCAAACAGGACTACGAGCTGATAGGCTGTATAAGTGTTATCATCTAGTATCGTTTTCGAAGCTTGTTAGAATACAGACTCCAGCACATAAACAAGTCACTCAAACCGTCTTTAATTTTTTTTTTTTCCACAAACAGTTTGCTTTTTAGCAAAAAAAAAAGCAAGAATTACAGAGACACGAGTAAAATCTGTGTTTGCACGCGCACATGTGTTTTTCCCCCATCCATCTCGACTGCTATGCAAACCCATCTGTCCACTCCTCCGTCCATATGTCTGTGTGTTTATCTGTCCGTCTTCTTGGCCCACGCCAGGTCATCTGATCGCGGTTTCTGCCCTGTAAGTCGCTGGATCAATTGCTCCATCCGTCTCCAAAAGCCCAGTTGGTCCAGTGGATAGTTACACCAACCTGGAGTGTAAGAAAATAGATCAGATCAGACAAAGTGGATGAAGAGAGTCAGGAAAGTGGAGAGAGGAGGAAAGGTTTAGAGAGGAAGAAATCAGAACAGGAAGGCGCATACAGCATTTGGCCTGTCCCTGAATCCGGATCAGAGCTGAATTCAAACCAATGCATCGCCTCGGGGGAGTATACCACATTTTATTGCCTTTGTTCATCATCGTCATCTGATTTCCACACAGTCAGAGAAAGCAATAGTGTGCATCAAGCTCAGTTCTAAAATCTAAGTGTACCACAGAGGGTCTCTCCTGCCGACTTCGCTGTCAGCCCAACACTCAGTCACACTGAACGGTGGTTATGGAAAGACCTGTAGGATGACACTGATGTACAAGTGTTTCAGACAGATCAGTTCATAGTCTTGGAGCCCTGAGGGATTTTAGCTACTGCATTTAGATATTTGTTCCGTGTGTGGCCCTGCCCACTGCTCCACAGGGCGAACACTGTCTCATACTGACATCTGACATCATCCAACATCTCCATCCTCCATCTTTCCCCTGCTCTGTTTTCCTTCCAAACATCCTGAACTCTTATTTGTTATTCTCTTTCCTTCACTTCAGGTTCCACTCCTCTGCCCTTAAAGGGACAGTTCACCCAAAAATCAAAAACACATATCTTACATCTTACATGTAGTGTATTATTTGGTCTACATTGTTCTGGTGTGAGTTGTATATATTGGCTGAAGAGATGTCTGCCATCTCTTCAATATATTGGAACTAGAAGGCTCTTCACTGATGGTGCTCAAAGCACAGAAAAAAAAAACATTTGGAAAAACTAAACACCACATATTCCATGAGGAGACACACACTTTCTTTTGTCTGGTGATACAGAAAAAAAAAACCAAAAAAACAGTTCTTACATGAAACTGCTCACAGGTGATCAGGTCATGATTTCTTGGAAAGAGACATTGCCGTTTTCTTATTTATTCGATGTTTTAAGCGCCACAAGCAAAGTTCCATCTTTTTCCATAATATTCAAGACAAGGCAGACATCTTTACAGCTAACATGGCCAAAATTCATTAACTCACACCAAGACAATCTAGATGGATAAACAGCACTACGGGTAAGAGGAAAGATACATATTTTTGATTCTGGGGTGAACTGTCCCTTTAACTTCCTCCTCCTTTTATTGTCTTCTTTCCCTCCTCTTTCCCCCGTCTGCACCCCGATCATCAGTTCTTCTATCTACACCTAACCTCCTGTCTCACCCTCATCATCATATTCAGACTATTTTTCAGAGGGTTGGAGGGATGAGGGGATTCTCCCAGGAGATGTCCTCAGCCCCTACTAATGCACAGAAACACACACCGTCTCATGCACACACCACACACACACTGATTTTTGCAGAATTTTAATCCATGAATCTACTGTATGTTTTATGTAAACACATTAATGTATGTACATGGCTGCGGGCCAAAGTACATTTACATGTACAAATTCATACATGCATGATTGTACAATAGGCTCTGTACATACATACTGTTCCGACACACACACACACGTCTGTGCTCAGCACGTTACACACATGTACAGACGTCGCTGCTTCAGAAGCAGCCAAGCAGTCCCATGACGTTTGAGATAAAGGGCCTTTTACTTTTATTACCAAAGACACATACATACACACAATATATGGCGAGTGTAGTGCTTGCTCAAATGCAGTATACTCCTTTTTATAAGCCCGCAAAGTCAAAAACACAATTGCACAACTGCAGAAATAAAAAGATGTCAGACGCTCAGGTGTGCGTGCTCATGTGAACACATACCCACACACACACACACACACACACACACACACACCGGCAAGAAGCAAATAAAACATCCACATGGGTTGTGTGTACTTAGGCTACCATTGTCTGATGCTCACACACCACCACCCATGAAGTGTTTGCATAGGGTGCATGCTATAGCTGCGGGGATGTGTGTGTGTGTGTGTGTGTGTGTGTGTGTGTGTGTCCCTCCAGTGACCCTGTCTCTGCTGGAAGACAGTAAAGCAGCCAGCGGTTTTGTTTGATTTCACTCGGTCTTTCTCTCCATCTTTTCTTCTTTCTCTTTCGCTCGGTTTCTCCTTCTTTCACTGCGCACTCCTCCTTTCCCCCCTCCAAGTCCCTGCTTCCTTTCCACTCTCTACTCACCCCCCCCCTCCCTGTCCTCCAACCCCCCCCACGCCTGTGAAGTCCTATTTGTTAGAACAGACAGCAGGTTAGCATTAAATATACATGGGGATTGTCAGCCGGTGGCGAACACAAAGGCAGCTAGGCGGGCCCCAGTGGAATCCAAGCCCGGCCCAGGCAGCCAGGCTGGGGGAGTGGGGGCCCGTCGCCGTCCCCTGTGGGCCCCCGACTGCCACCAACCCACCTCCCACACACACACACAGGTTAGAAACCGAAGAGGAGGTCAAAAAGACTAGTACACACAGATGCTCGAGTATGCAGATGCACATGACCGTGCGCGTGTACAAACACATACTTTCCCCGTGCCACCCCCCTCACACACACATCTGTCGTCCGCAGGGGCGCAGGGTGACGTACAAGCTGAATCCCCCTTGTGTATCCTCCCCTCTTTTCTCTCTCTCTCTCTCTCCCTCTCACCCAGATGCACACAGAATACAGAATGTGGATCTATTACAGAGGCCTTGTGTCTCTGAAGGCACACACACACGCACAACAGAACATTTTCTTTTAGTTATTTATAAAAAGCCGACAGACAGACAGACAGACACGGACGCCATTTTGTCCCAATCTGCTGTGGATTGCGAGTGAAATTATTCCAGAGTCAACAGCTTACAGTTATGGCAATCTAAAATGGCCGCCCACAATATATACACTGATAAACATCTGATAGTTTTCAAAAGCCCACACATTCAGTGTCTCCATGATGTGACACATGCAAAGTCAAAGAAGAAATGTTGTTTCCTGTTCGAGCGACATTAAACCATCCCCCTCACACGCAAACAGCACCAGTGATGGTTGTGGTAATAGTCCAGAAAACTGGTTTCAAAAAACTGGAAAGCAGCAACTCCATTACTTTTGAAAATTGGTGATACAGGTGATAGGATCATGATGGCGTATGAAAGGAGCATCTTCAAAGGGCTCAGTCTTTCACAAGCAAGGATGGGCTGAGGTTCGCCATTTTAATACATGAGCTCAGTACCACTTTATGAAACTGTTGGTGGAAAAACCCAGTTTGCAAATGACGGCATTCTGTTTTTATTTCCGTTTTAGTGTTGTATGTTAAACAGATATTGGCAGACATTTTACTGACATCAGTTCTTACCTGTAGTAATGCAGTAGTATGTCTCGTGTGGCGAAACATGATGAATGCGGTGGTGTTTCCGTGGCAACACCAGATGCCAGTCCTGCAGCAGCGTGACCCAGCGCGGGAGGCCAAAATAGGAGTGACTCCATTTATGAATCTGATTGGTTAGTGTCACAAAAACCGCCAGGGCGAAGACATAGCAGTCCCAGGGATAGGACGCCGTCAAGGCCTCTGAAAGTTGACAGACAGAAAGACATTTATACAGAGAGAGGAAGAGAAAGAGAGAGGGAGAAAGAAAGAAAGACCGAAAGAGTAAAGTTGATAGAATAATTGATCAAACTGTTTAGTGTAATGAAGAGGGCCAGCATGAAGGCGTAGTACTCCCACAGAGAGGATGCTGGCAGGAACCTCAGAGAGATGAAGAGACCGAGGGGGAGGATGAGGAAAGGGGGGGGGGGGGGGGGTAAAGACAGACAAGTAGGATGATGAGAAGAGAGGGCAAAGCAGTCTGTAAGTAACACAACAGGAAAGTATGATGATGATGAGCAGTGATTCTCCTCACAATGTTTAAGAATAAAAAACGAAAAAAAAAACAAAAAAAAACAGACTGTTTGCCAAAATCAGAGAGGCCAAGCGGCAAACAGTAATCTGACATCAACGTTCTTCACCTCAGCACCGCAGGCACCAGGAGGAAAATTTAAGTCAGTCAGCTGGGGGTGAGATACTTCACCCATCGACACCTGGACGCCATCACTCAAGAAAATCTTCTCCTACTAATTCTGTCTGTTCTTTATTAAGCAAGTAAAGGTCCTACTGATGTTCAAGTGCAACTATGAATCACCACCCCCAACCCCTTTACCTTTTAATATTTAAGTAACTTGTGCAGTCCCACTCTCCCACGCTAAAAGAATTACACAGCATTCCTACAAAACATCCCTGGGACTGGACAGATGCGCTGCATTTCTATGTGGTATTCAGACAAAGGTGCAGCTGGAGTTACAGGCCCAGGAACAGACACAGCATTTCACTGGCTCTGTGAGAAAGTCACACAGAAACAGTTTTGGTTAGCGATGTCGCCTCATAGCAAGAGGGTTCCAGGTTCGAATCCCGGTCTGGGCCCTTCTATGTGGAGTGTGCATGTTCTCCCTGTGCCTGCGTGGGTTTTCTCCAGGTACTCCGGTTTCCTCCCACAATACCAAAAACATGCACATTAGGTTAATTGGCTGCTCTAAATTGCCCCTAGGTGTGAGTGTGAGAGTGTGTGGTTGTCTGTCTTTGTGTGTTGGCCCTGCGACTGACTGGCGACCAGTCCAGGGTGAACCCCGCCTCTCGCCCGTAGTCAGCTGGGATAGGCTCCAGCCCCCCCGCGACCCTGACAGATAAGCGGTATGGAGAACAGATGGATGGATGGTATTGCAATATCTACAGAAATTTTAAATTTAGTTAGTTTTGTCATTTGGGCCTAAAGCTAGTTATATATATAAAATGAGCATTTGAAGAAGACACTGGTTTCTGGGAAGTGCTTAATGTTCATGGTGTCAGTGCTGATATGAGCTGACAGGTGACAAACTCATCTGAGTGCAACAATTCTCCACATAACGTAATGCATGAAAACAGCTTGAAACCTGACTGCTGTTGAAGAGCATTTGGATTCAGATGTAACCGAGCCAAAGATACCTGCTTAGTGAAACTCTGGTTCACGTCCATCTTTTCTTTCTACTGCCTGTCTGTCACATCGCTAACTCTTGTTATTCACTTGAGCCTTTCTGTCCGTATGACTTACAGCTGTCCTCTCTGTCTGTCTACCTTCATCCCTCGTTCCCTCTCTTTGGTTAAAGCAGCGATCTCTTGACCCCAGTTCAAGTGGAGACATCACAGCTGGAGATGTCACCTCAAGGCTTTCAGCTTTTTCCATCTACCCCGTCTCTGTCTTTGTCTGGTGACCGCTCGACACTGTGAGGAGCTTGACATGACAGGTTTAGATGTCATCTTAGCGCTACGTGACCCTCTGCCACCCCTCCACCCCCCGCGCTCTCTCGCTACCTCTCTTCTCCATGCGCTCTCATCCTCTGTCTCAAACTCTTAGCGGTGACCTCTTAAGGTGTAGACATGACAGGTGTAGATGTCACTGCGCCTCTCCATCTCTGTCTCGTGACCTCTTGACTCCCTGCGGTGTGTGACATGACAGGTGTGGATGTCACCTACAAGTGAACCTCACTACTGCTCTCTCCCCTCTAAATCTTTCCTCCCTCCCTCCCTCACATCCCCATTCACTGGTCCCTGCTGTGGACAAGCAGCTGACCTTTGCAAGTTTCCTCTTTGCTCCTCTGTTCTCCATTTCCTGATGTATAAAACTTCCTCTTTTCTCTTTTTATCATCTTCTATTTAAATGGAAAACTCTACTTTGGATTCCCCTGACATTTCATATTTCATAGTGAAGAGTTAATAAGGGCATAACTAGCTCTGAGAAGACACTGGTAGCTCTGTGATGCTGTGCTTATGCACACTGGCTAAACGCTAACACTAGCATGTTAACATGCTCATAATGACAGACGACGCTGAAGGGAATGTCATTCATTTTCAGGTATTTTGTCATAAACCAAATTTTATTGGACAGATTTAAAAATTACTTGATGATTATGGTAAATAAAAAGTTAAATGATCACCAAGCTTATTACGCTCCTCCTGAGAAGAAAATGAATGTGTGGACCAAATCTCACGACATCCTATTATATAAATTCGAGAATAAAAAAAGTCCAGATGAAAAGTCAGGGGATGACCAAATTCATTAGTCTTTATCCTCTGGAAACCATAAATGGTTATTTCACTTCAATCCTCCTAATAATTGCTGAGGTAGTCTGTTCAAGAATTGTTCCAAGACAAAGTTCTCCATGTAGTCAAGCCAAAACATAAACATTTTTGTCCTGGAGAAGCTGACATACTCCACCTTCTGAGAGTCAAAAAGAATACATTTCAAAAGAACTGGAAAAAATGAAACAATTACATGAGACATGACAATAACGAATGCCTAATTAAAAATATTTGTGTGAATACTGAGGTATTTTCAGTCAAATATCTGTGATTTTCTAATTGTGTTCCTCACTCTATTGTTTTTGGTTGATGCTGAAATGCCGTTTTTTCAGATCCTTTTTTCAGATCAACAAAAAGATTGTGTTATATGTACGTTTTACATTTGAGTAAATTTCCAGCTAACTGGCTGGTAATCAAAGATGCTTGTGAGGAACTCATCATCATAAAAGCCCAGCTATCTGATGTCCACTCCCCTCCCTCCTGCTCTCCATTCATCAGCGACCTTTTGGCTCAAGTACAGACATGACAGTTGGACATGTCGCCTCTTCAATAACAGGTTTCTCTGTTTCCCCTGCAGATCTTCTTCCTCTAGTCCCTCCCCTACCTGCCCTGCGCTCGTAAGGTCAGTGCACATGATTACCAGCGAAACCAGCCCCATGCCTGCCCACGATCAGTGGAGACACTTCGGTTAAAGTCTGCGCTACCTTTGGCATCCTGCAACACTAAGTCACTGCTACAGTTTGTCAGGTCCCATAAAGATGACCTTCTAAAGACCTTACAGACACAGTACAGCTTTACAATAGCTGTGTTTCATTAAAGTGAATTTAAAGCAAATGTTTGAAAAGTTTCCAAAAAAAAAGATAAGGCAAGTTTTCATCAATAAACTAGATTATGCAAAGCCTACTGTCATCTAAAGATGGCAGTATGTGCTATGTTTTGCATGGTTGTAATAAAAAGTAGAAGAAGAACAGGTCAAAAATCTCTAACAAACTTCAGAGCAGAAGAAGAAAAGGAAACAAAACCAATCATCTGGACATCTACGAAGGAGTGTGAAAATTACTCTGGGAATGAGACAAGGATGCTTTTTCCTGCTCTCAACGGCTGATCTGTCATGTAAGTTCTGAATAAGTTTGCTATGTCAACTTATTCAAAAGATATGTTTCCCATTAAGTGCTTTATTTCTTTTTAAAAATGGCAAAAACCACCTCAAGCAAGTATAAAAAATTTTTCCCTAACCTTTTCTAATGCGATAAGTAATTCAAAATACATTCATGTGAGAGTAATTATGGTGACAGTGTAAGCATGCTAGCACTGAGGTAAATGAGAACATTCTTCACACAGAACACAAAAAGCAGGTTTCAGTTCTCTTCCTGGTCTCTTCCTACTTAAAAATGTGTACGTTCCATGTCTGCGTGTGTATTTCCAGTTTGTCCAGGTACTGTACATGTATGCTATATTAAGTCAGCATATCCTACCTGGTGTGTATGTGAGGAACTTGTAGGCCATGTGAGCCAGCGGGAGGATGGGAATCATACAGTTGTCGCCATTGGTTTCAATGAAGTCGTGGCGAGTGATGGCGGTTGGATCAATGTGGTGCTCCCTGAATGGACGTATAAATGCCTGCAGAGACGGGAAGAGTAAAAGTCACAAAATAACCATTTCTGTAATTCCCTCCACCTTCAGAAGCAGCAAGGTGGAGGGAGAACAAAAAGTGAGAGAACAAAACTCTAACCAGTCATGAGCTCAGTTACAGCCAATGTCATTTGACAGAGGTGAAATGTTAGACCTGTATTCAATAAAAGACTCAGTGACTCATGCTGAAACCCTCAGTGACTCGTGTTTCAGTCAATAGGCTGAAGCGTAAAATATGGAGCTGTATAAATACTGAAACAACATCTAATCAATTGTGCAACAGCGATGACTGTCATGTTTAGGAATCTTCTGACATCAGGGAGGCTGTCGTATGCCTGATAGGATTCATCGGGTTGAAATTTAAAATCGGCATGAACAAAACACAAGGGCCAAATTCAGTCATTTAGGAATCAAGTCAATTCTTCTCAGTTGCTGGCTTTCTGATATCTCAGTTCAACTTTCACCAAATTCAACTGATGTCTTAAGCAAAATTTTACCCTTGTTTGTGTGCCTATTGGCTCTTTGATTTACATTCATTTTAAATCAGAACAGACACTGGAAACCGCTGTTTACAGTTTTCACGCAAATACAGATCAAATGCACGCTCACACACACACACACACCACAACTCAGCAGTGCCGAGCACCAATCGCAACCCAAAAGCTCATATCCAGCATCCTAATAAACCACAGAACAGCAGTTGGCTCGCAGAAACACACTCCTAAGCATAAATGACCCATGGACGCCCCACGCAAACTCAAAAATGTGAGCTTCAAACACACACACGCTCGCAAACCCCACCTGCACTGTGCAGAGGCAGACACCTGTCTGTGAGAGCATGGGGGTCTCAAATGAAAGACTGAATCTCAGAAGCACAAAAGAGGACAAAAAGAAACATGCACACACATGCACACGTACACACAGGATAAAGGTAATTTATTTCCCTCTGTGGAAAAAGCAAAAAAGGAAGGTTTGCATCTGTATTTCCACAGTGTGTATCTCTCTCTGCGTGTGTGTGTGTGCCTGTAACCGTGGAAGCATCAGCATGGAAACTCATTATTGTCATGTTAGCTGTTCGAACCAATCGCACACATCTATCAGCGAACGTTGTTGGTAGGTGCCACTGCAAACACAGAAACTATCTGTTGATATCTGCACAATTATATACCCATCACCATTTTCCGCCGCTTCTCCCTCACCTCTCCTCTCACCCCCTCCCTCCTCGCCACAGCCCTCAGCCAGATGAAAGCACGGCTAAGCTGCGGAGGTCGTGCCGAGTGGGGCGGCATCAGCGCTCCCAGTTCACGGTGGGCCACCGGTCGCTATGTGTCCTCTAATCCCACACCGTTTATCGGCCCACCTCGCACGACGTCCATTAATCACCAGCTCACATCGCCCATCGCCACAGCAAGCCGTGCTGTCCCACTGGTTGGATGGACACGCCCGCCCACCCCCTTCTTTTTTTTGTCCCCCCGACCTTTGTACTGTATTTTCATCTCACTTTCCATTGTTTTTTCTCTCTCTCTCTCTCTCTCTTTGACCAAAGCTACGTTTTCTTCTTTCTATTACTCCTGGCCTTTAAGTAGCAACTGAGTTAGGGTCATTCAATTAACTCACTAGCTGAGTCACCTTAGAAGAGTCGTGTTTGTTAGAGATGTAACAAAAAAGAAACTGAAGTGATGAGAAAAGCATAGATGCTGTTAAAAGAGTGCAGAACACAAACGGTTAGAGAGGAAGGATGTTCAAACATATATCTCTAAATTGTAAGCACATCTGGCAAATTTCAACGTGGATCGAGCATCATTGGGAACTAATGAGCGTGACTTTGTCCTCAAAGTGGTGTCATTAGAGTACTGCTAAATCCTTGTTGAGTCAATTAAAGCTAAACGACATGATGACGACAAATAAAACAGCACGGCCCGAAGTCTTGCTAAGTCATAGATGGAAACACTACAGGGAGAACGTAGTGCACTTTTTAAAGAGTTCAGTACTGGAGAGTGAAAAGGCTCTTATCAAAGCAAAACACCGTTCAACAATTTCTGAATAAGAGCATTAGCAACGTGCAGTCTGGGAGAATTTCACATCTTAGTTTGAGGCAGACCAACCTCACCTTGCAAAGGTGTGCGATGGTGACACAAAAGGCTTGTTATGAATATTTACTATTAACATATAACAATAACAGGGAACAAAGTAATGACAAATACATGCACATATGCAGTACATAGATACGCAAACACCATTTAAACAGGAAAATGACAGAACAAATAAACAACAAAGGTTGACACTGGCTTCAAATATTCCATCCTAGCTTGAAAAATGCAGCCACTATTAGCCTCAGGTGTTCTCCATCATGCTCGTCTTTGATATTCAAACTAACTTTAACTGGGAGCACAGGCCGGCTTTATTCTCTGTCTCAAAAACATACACACACACATACACACACACGCACACACTTTCTACTAGCCTATTGTCATCCCTGTGTTCTCTGCAAAGGTCCATTCTTCCATTCTTCCATTCCAGTTAAAGTCTTTATTAGAAGTCTCCAACAGCGTCCGACACACCATGCAAATCTGTGACTGCCGCCGTGCCTTTGGTCCCAGTAACTACCCCAAACCCCAATAAATGCCACATCATAAATAAACATCCAGCCACACAGTACCTTCAGCGAACACAAAAAGCAGCACAGGGCTTGGAAAAAAATAAAAAAAAGATTCTTTAAAATCTACTCGTAATAAAACGCATGTACAAAAATGTGCCGTTTTGTAAATAACACAATGCGGCAACAAAATACATTATGTTCAGTATTCAGAGAGGAAAACATCACATTAAAGCCCAATCAACACCAAACTTCATCATACTAAACAGATCAGTCAATAAAGTGCTATTTAGAAGCACTTAGTGTCAGACTGTGTTGCAGTGAAGGGACTTAAGCCAAAGCTGTGATGACTAAGGCTCCACAACAGCCTCCTGTGGCAATATTAACTCATGACAGTTTACTGAAAGACGTATTGCCATTTTAGAGACTAACAAGTGAAAGCACGTATATAAAATGAACGGAAATCTGAAAGTGATATCAAGTCATCTGTCACCATCCTTCCCAATACAGCTGATGTCAATGCACACTGAAATTGTTTACTCCTTTAAATACCTCGAGTTCCTACTGGATGATGGTTTGTTATTAAAAGGGTTATGTTGACAGTTAAAGAAAAAAACAAAACAAAACATGAATTTTGGAAGAAAAACCAATCAGTGCTGTCAGACTATGCAGGTGTAGTATACAGTATACAAACACTGCTGTATTTTGGACTCATGATGGGGAGCAAGGATAATTGTGCTGGCCTTTAACAATAAGAAATACATTTTTTACAGGTTAAATCATTATATAAATAAAAAGCATTTTATCAGGTCACATGTGTCTACTCTAATGGAGTCATACATTAGCTGGGTCAGGTAGCTGCATTAGTTGGTGGGTGTGGATATTTAGTAACAAATTCATGGAAGAACTAGTTTGTGTGGTGCGACTTTAAATTAGCGATGCATAAATCTGCACCTAGAAAACACTTGGCCTTTGTTATAACCAGGTTAAGTTTCAGCTGCAGCTGGATTCAGGGGAGGTTAATACCGAGCTTAGTTTAAGAGCTGGCATGTGAGCAGCTGCATCTGCTTGGAATGAACTACAAAAACAAAACACTATTAGTCACTTGAAGTGACCTTCTGACATTTTTAAGACTGCAGTGGCTGCAACCATACAGGCTTTGCTTCTGACATATGAAAACAAATTCACATACCACATTCTGTAAATACTTACCAACGAGTGTGAGGAGTATGACTTTAACACTATATGTGTGTAAAAGAGAGCACTGCTTTAGAGCAACAATACACACTATTACTACACACCATTACCACTTGTATAATCGTACAGTACAGTTAATTAACTTTCATAATACATATTTTCAAGGTTGTATTAGTCTGATGTTTATGTGACAGACCACATCAGTTTTAATTAAACAGAGAATAATATTACTTATTAATCATACTTTGGTAACATGTAGATTAAGTATAAAAGATAACCATGGTTATAATTAGGATGCTTTAGGTCTCAAAACACGCATTAGTGTTAACATTTCCACTAATTAATTATCAATGAATATTTCATAAATAGAATAAATATAAGATGAAATATACACACATAATTACACACACTCTGAACTCTCATCTCATCTATCAAAGCAAAGTTCACATGAACCAATCTGCAAGCTGCACCTGATAACACTCATTTTAATTGGATGAAAAGAGGCTAACCTTTACTCTAATTGGCTTTGGGAAAATGTGTGTGTGAATTAATGTAGGTGATGTGTTTTGATGTGAGAATTAAGTGTATGTGCATCCATCTTTATTCATGTCTAAATACATATGTGAACATGCCTCCCAGCACTGTGTGGCCATTCACAGCAAGTGTCCATGCATATATGTGTGTGTGTGTGTGTGTGTGTGTGTGTGTGTGTGTGTGTGTGTTTGTGGGTGTGTCGTGTATGTACTGGGGACCATGGACATTACTGTCTACAGGGAGATCCCTCTGTGAGACAGTGACATTTAGTTTCCAGGTCACTATGGCAGTCCCGAGGCTTGTGGGAATAAGGTGCAACCACAGGGCTGCCATTGTGACGCAGCCTCAGGAGGGGGTGGGGCTGGGGGGGGCACACTGAGCTGGAGGTATAGCACAGTATCAGCTCTGTAGTCCAAAACTCTAGGGCTCACTGAAATGTTTACAACATTCTTAGATATTCTTTGAAGGTTTTCACTTGCACTTATATACTATATACTATATGCTTTTCTTTATACAAATCCATTAGCAGTAAATGTCCTATTCAGCTGCCAGACACTGTTGGTATCAAAAATACAAGCACATACTAAACTGATGTCCTCCAGCAACTGAATCAAACACACAGCAAAGAAATCCAGTACCATGGCAGTATGAGTATAAGCCAGCATCATATCGCACTGTTAATGGGTTATTTATTGGCCATAATCATATATAAAGTTATGGTTAAAGTTAGAGGCGATGGAGCTGACAAAACAGAGCCAAACTGCTTTCACTGACTGAACAACTGGTTTGCCATCCACACACAGAGAAGAAGAAGCAGAAGAAGAACGAGGAGGAGGATAAGATGTACCACACAATACATGTACCACAGACACATGTACAGATACATGTACCACACGTGTTCAAAGAGAAGGGAAGACATCTATGAGTTTCAACACAACAAATCTTATCTGATTCATCTTTCATCTTTGCTCACTACATCGGAGTTACCGGCCATGAGATGCAGGTGGTTTTTGGTAAAATGCATTGGCTGACAAAAAACAAACATTATCTCTAAATAAAATAAAGTTTGGCTACAGATGGTTATAAAATGTTAAAAGGCTAAAGGAATAAATTTGTTTATAATAAAAGTTTTGGGAAATACACATATTTGCTTTTGTTGCAGAAAGTTAGCTGAAAAAAATGATACATTTCATTCCTGTATGGAAAATACTGAAAGGAGACCCTTAGCTTAGCATCTAGATGGAAACACAGGCAAACAGCTGGCCCGGCTCTGTCTAAAGGTAACAAAATTGTACAAAAACTGAAGTGGAAGAGGCTGAGGAGTTGTTGGTCCACTAACAAGAAGGTCATGGTTTGATCCCTGGCTCTGACGGCATATCAAAGAGTCTTTGGGGGAGATGTTGAACTCAAGATTGCTCCCGATGGCTGTTCCATCAGTGTATGAATATGTGTGTGCACGGCTGAGCGTACTGCCGTGTTGCTCCTGATGAACAGGTTGGCACTTCGCATATCAACCTCTGACAAGTGAGGAAAATGAGGCTTAACTTTGTACAATAGTTGTTGGCAAATTAGTAAAAGCTGTTTAATGCAGCCCGACTGTCTGTGTGTATATAGTATGTATGCATGCTCACCTTGCCAATTACAGGGATGTCCACAGATCCCCAGGTATCTGCCCCCCAATGTACCATCCCCGATGCAAAGTCTGCCGTCACTATTCCTAGGACTGGCACACAAACACAGGAACAGACACAATAGAAAAGGAACAACATATGTTGTTATTAAATGTGCAAGCAAACACCAAAAAACATTTTACACAAGTGTTACAAAGGCCTCACGTGGACTGGAACAGTGATGTTTAGAAAAATAAATTTAAAAAAATTGACAATGATAAGAAAAAAAAAAAAAAAAAACGTTCTCATAGTAGCTCTGATAAGTAGCTTTTAAAAGTGGAAAGCTTTGTCTTAGCTCGACCATTTCTCACCGATGCCCAGGAAGATCTTGTAGATGTGAACGGTGGAGAAGTGCAGGAGGAGGAAGGAGAAGTTGATGATGAAAAGGAAGAGGCACAGAATCACACACACCCACTCCTGGAGCCGCTTACCTGAAGAGGAAGAAGACAAACCATAAGAAAAACACATTATACTGTGGGATAAGGCCTCATATGGAGGAGAGGAGAACAGAAGAGGATGAAGACGAGCATGGAAACGATGAGAAGTTGTCGGACTCTGGAGTGTCGCATTAATGACCTGGGTGAGGTCCCTGCAACCGCTGGGAGAACAACTCATTTCTTACCGAGGGTCAAAGGACCATGCAACCACAACGACCGTGTGTGTGTGTGTCCACTGTGTTAATATGTAATCAGGAAGATGAAGACAAGTGTAGTCCAGGCTGCGGGGTCACGACCTCTCATATGTGGAACACCAGCAACGCTGACACAGCACCAAGCCCGCATTGGGAGACACACACACACACACACACACACACACACAGATGGTTTGAGGTGTGCAGCGGGCCTCTGCAGGGATAAGGCCAAACTCATAGGTCAGCAGTAATAACCAAAGGACAGAGGGAGAGGGACTTACTCAAACTACTCATACTCAAACTCACACATCAGCAATATTATGAGAGTGAGAGACGATAGGCTCAAACTCAAAGCCCTTCAGTCACACAACCCTGAAGATTAGAGACAGTGAATTATTGAAAACACACACACACACACACGTCGCTCGTCACACCATACCCTACCGCGTGGTTTTATTACTTTCACGATGTCTTACATTTCTTTGAATGGCACCCTCGTATGAAGTTTTTCTTTGTTCTGCCTTGTCAGTCCCAGCAGGCAGTTTGATGTCACCCACTCACAGAAATAAACTATAAAAACGTACAAATATAAACTACCACTGATCTGTTTTTAAGTTACTCTCTTTTGGTCTCTCCGTCACTCCTCTTCTAATCTTTCTTTCTTTGACAGTCTAATGCGCCTTTAAAACTTTAATGTGTTCAGATCCTAATGTATCACACAGCATTAGCAGCCTATGAGATATTCATGACAGTTTTTTTAATAAAGCACACAGGCCTATGAGTGTGCGCGCCTATAGACCTGCGTGACTATGAATATGCTATCACCTCTCATAAGGTATGGACTGGAGTGGTCACAGGAGATTTAAAATATGTGATTATGGATATTTTACGAATCATCAAATGTGACCCTTCACCTTCTTAAAATAGATGCCATCAAAGTTGTGGAGAGACAGATGGCTAATTCAAGTTATTTGAGTGTGTGACAGAAGTTAAGCTTCTAAATGAGTTTGACTTCACAACTCAAGGACGGTTTGGAAGTTTCTGCTGGTTTCATCTCGTATTGTATTGGTACAAGACAAATTACTCCCAGGTATTTTTGGGAGGTGGGATGCCCTTCACTGTTAGCTTAGCATATAGAGAACGAGATGGAGAAACAACTATTCTGTAAAACAGCCCTGCCCTTTCCTTATTAGCCGCTGCAACTGAAACGGAGCCCACGATGTCATTAACTGGACTTACTGAAAAAATATTATCTAATTTTTCCAAAAAACATAAAAGGGATTTCATTAACAAAGCAGACACATGGGTATATGATGTGTGTTTAAAGGATATGAATGTCAAACTGACCCAACAGCAAAAACAGGTTGAAAAGAAGAAGCTAAAGTCTACAGATCACAGTGTAAAAGTGAAACACCACATCACCCGGCGATCAAGACAGAAGACAATTAAATTTAAAAAAAGTTATAGTCTTACTTATTTTGCTTTCCAACAATCGGTTGAAATAAAGCTTTCATTAACTGCTTTAGCTGTCAAAGTATTCTGGTTCTGCAGACCGTTTTCCCCCACTGCTTCTCTGATGTCCACCCTCGCTCTCGCTCCTCTCCCAATATTTTCACATCTGAATTAAGGGTTTATTTCGACCAAACCAGAGTCAGCGATTGCTAACTCTGGAAAGATGAGCAAAGGTGGTCTTGTTGAGTTTTATACTGTTTCTGTTGAGCTTGGATTACTGTAAAACAAGCATATAATACGACCCAATAAAAAAAATTCTTTTTCAATGTCTGGTAGATTTGAGCGAGTGTGCAATGTTGACAGACACTGACTCTGAGTCTATGTCAAAAACAAACATTGTAAGATTATGTACTTTGAATGTCTTACTTTGACAGTCAAAGTTAGCCACAAGGATTACACTGCAGCCATTTTAGACAGTGTTGCTGCTCTAAACTTTTTACTATCCATTAATGAATGGATTGTTACAGTAATTAAAAAGGCAAGCAGCATGTGTATGCATTCAATATACCTTCAGTACCTAGCATAGCATGGAAGTTAATATCTATACATCTCTCTCTATACACACACACACGTATACACCTTCTACTGGGTAATGAATATCGCTTTCACTATCGTTACCATACCATACTGTATCACTATTAGGATATAGGAGCGGAGGAGGAGGAGCGGGACTTAACAGAGCAGTCTGTTTATCTGTATAAAAACTGAAGTGGACAAACAAAATTTTGAGGTTCTACAAAGGTATTTGTAGAATTATTTATTGGTATGGAGCAGCGTTTCCGCTAATTGCCAGGCTACCTCACGGTAACAATGTGGCACTCAAGTAAGTCACTGCACCTAGGCAACACCCCCCAATTTGTACTGATTAAGAAAAATAAGACAAAACATGATAATTAATGAGATGCAGGTCAGAAATGTCTCAAGGACCACAACAACACCCTGCAGACTCTCTTGACCCCAGCCTGATTGAGAATCTGTGGGGTACAACAGAATAAGCAAATTCTACCCTCCTATCAGATGGGGCCTCCAGGAAGGAGGTCCCACCCTTAATGCACAGAACCCAAAGGATCCAAAATTCCGATGCCAGTTACCACAAAACACCCCCAGAGGTCCTGTGTCCATTCCCCTGACAGGTCAGAGCTGTTTTGCTAGCACAGAGGGGACCTACGAAATATTGAGAAGGTGGCTTTAATGTTACAGCTGATCAGTATACAGTATATATAGTATATTCTGTGTTGCATCATGTATTACAGGTAATATGTTTCACTTTACACAGCCTCAGTCCATACTGAGGTTAAGTGGAGCGCAGTTAGCTATGTTGACTCCAAGCTTCATGTGACACCATTTTCTCCAGGCATCCCCCAAGGTGTACATACACACACACACACACACACACACACACACCTCAAGAGATCACTACACCAAAATTTGCTCTCTCCAACTCTTTCAATCTGTCTGTACCCACACACGCACACACACTCTCTGAACACAAACACACATCAACATACATGAGAGTGCTTACACACATGGAATTATGCTTCAACTGATGGATTTCCTAACACTTCCTCATATCTTTATGACACACACACACACACACACAGACAGACACATGCTCTGACACTTACACAAATTCAGACACTCCATCTCCGTCACATCCTCACACACAAACACACACACACACGGTGCAGGGCCGTGGAGCAGTGGGGCGGCTGTCAGGTGATGTGCGTCAGTCCTTGGATCCTCTGGCTCCCTGGTGAGAGGAAGAAAACTAGGACAGGCCTCCACAGAGTGCGCACACACACACACACACACACACTCTCTCTCTCTCACACACACACACACACACACACAACATAAGCCCTTGTCCCTCAGGCCATGGCATTGCTGGATATCACAGCTACAGACAGACACACAAAAACAGCCTAAAAGCACGTATGTACTGGACGGACATATGCTAGCATGTTTGAACTCAGATACACATTCTCACCATCATCCTTCCATTCTACAGCACACACACACACACCCTGCCTTCACTTGACATACAAATACAAAAATTAAAGACACACACTTAGACACACATAAACATGAACACAGTGGCGCACACACACATATATCTACACACACTCTTTGGGCACGAGCAGCGCACTCATTAATATCGTTCTGACAACGACTGGCTCCCTGGCAACCTCTCTGCCATCGCTCAACCAGCAGCACCCCCTCGCCTGCGAGCGTGCACAAGGGTGTGCACGGGGATTTAACCTGGGCGGAGTCGAGGGAGGGGAACGAGGGGTGCTAATAGGCTGAAATTAATCAACGCCGGCTGATTCGCTATCTGGGGAATGAGTGGCGGGCAGCAAGCAAGCAGGCTACATATCCTGAATACTAATGGCCTAATGGAAAGTAGATCCCTTTACCTCACTCTGCTGTTTGTCAGGTAACAAGAAAATAGGCTGAGGGACTTAAAATACACATAATAAAAGCAATTGTCACCTACACTAACAAGCAAACAAAAGATTAAAATGAAAATGAATATACCATGAACAATAAATCAAGTTAAAATTGGTCCCAAAAATAAGTTGGAAAAAAAAGGTTGTGCAACTGTATTTCAATCTGTGTGTGCATAATCAGATTTATGAGTTTGCAAAAATATACACAAATCTTTATGAAGTTTGCGAATGCATTGAATGTGCATTGAACGTGTAGCTGAATTACACGTTCATTTGAAAGTTATCAGTATCATAAGTGATGCACTCAATCCTAGATGTAACCAATAATAACACAAACACAAAAGAAATCAACCACACGTTTAATGGACTGTCCTTTCCCCTCCTGAGCAAAGTGTTGGAATAAGATAGAGAGGGAGGAGTCATCCTACAAATCCTGCTATATATTTAAAAAAACAAACAAAAAAAAATAGCAGGGTCAGGCCTTCTCCACACTAAGCCAGCTAAATTTGAAACCACATTTGTTCCTTCATCTCTGTCATTGGCCTTTTATCCTCAGCAAACTGGAGCAAGGAGACATTTAACTGTTTCTTACAATCTGACATTTCAGTATGGAAACAGAAGGTTTTGAAATTTTCAGGAAAATGCCAGGGTTGATGACAGCTGGGTCTGAGTCTAAAGGCCTGTAAAATTGCTTCATATAGGGGGCTAAAATAAATCCATGTTTAAAATACACATGGGCAAAATTCGGCCCCAGGGCCAGAACCAGTCTGTGGACTGTCTCAATCCAACAGAGGTCGCTGTCTACATTTAGATTAGATTAAAGGCCTCAAGTGACAAGTTACGCTAGCAGTTACGAAGACATAGGCAAAGATGTATGCTTCAAAAAGACAAAAACTGCCTCTCAATGTCACATTTTTAACCAAGGATAGACGTCCAAATATTTGGCCAAGTGTCGGTTCAAAGACAGCATGAACCAGCACCACTGTACATTTTCGACCAAGCGTGCTAATGCCGCAAAGCACTGTGTGTCATGTTTCTATTCTGTTGCCCAATTCCTGGCCCTTTATCTGAGTCAGCATGGCCCTCGATACAAACAAATGCTTCCCACCCCTGATTAAGAGCCTCTCCTGAACCAACCAACAAATTCCCCATGGTACACAAGTACCAGCTACTGTCAGCCCTGTCATAATAAACTGTAATACTCGAAGATGTGCATTTCTGTTTTCATTTGTACACAAAGTAATTGTTTCTTTGTCTTGTCTCTGTAGTACTGCAACACTGAGCACACAAGGATTGACACAGGAGATCCCGAGGATCTGTTAAGAACTCTCTCTCTCTCTAAATATATATATATATTTGGATGAACCACTTACAGAAGGTTCATATTATACACAGCGTGGCTTGATGTGTGTTTTCATTTATTACTGTTGTGATCTCAGGTTCTCAGGTATGAGACATCACAAGAGCATAGCTGACACTAGTTAACACTGTATTTTAACACTGTATTTTAATGTGCTGACAGGCAATGATTTCATTTCTTATGAACAAGAAATAGAAACAAAGTAGAACACAATTTATGCCAATAACGTGTTAAGAATTAAGAATCACTTTATTGACAGCATATATATATTTTTACATACACACACTGAATCCGTCTTCTGCATTTGACCCATCCTTAGTTGAACACACACATGCAACACCCAGCAAATTACATGCAGTGAAACACACAGGAGCAGTGGGCAGCATCAATGTCCCAGGGAACAAATTGGGGGTTAAGTGCCTTGCTCAAGAGCACATCAGCCTGCTAATGGCACCAATTCCGGTGGGGGAATCGAACCGGTGACCCTCCAATCACAAGGCGCTTCTCCAACCTCTAGGCGACGGCTGAGAGTTCTGTCTACTGCCCCGGTGCTTTCTGGGAAACATCCCCCACTCCACTGTCTCATTTGCTCCTATTGTCCACAGCTACTTGGACTGTCAAGAAAAAAAAAAAATCCTTGTCAAGCTTACTTGTACTTGGTGGTATAATGGTAGTCCATGGTATTGGTTGGCAGTCTAATTATTATTAAAAATCTTTTATTAAACTGTCACTAAATCAACATGTTTTCAGCTCCAAAAAGTCAGCAACCACATGTGCTCGGTGGTGCAGTACTACAGAGGAAAGACAAAGTATAGGCATTAAAGGCTTCGCCTACTTTGAAAGAGACCATTAGTGTGTGTCCAAGTCAACAGAAATGCATGTCTTCGGGAATTACAGTTTATCCATTATGACAGGACTGACAGTAGAGATGCAGTTTGTGTAATTTAGGAATCAGTTTGCCCATGACTGTGTACGTGTTCCACTGGGAATTTGTTAGTACGTTTAGGAGAGGCTCTATATTAGGGGTGGGCAGCATTTGTCTGCGGAGGGCCATCCTGACTTTGACAAAGTGAGCCAACAGCCAGAATGGAAACACACACAGGGCCAAGACCACGAGCTTCCATTATAAGTAGCTGGACACTAACTATTTTTGCTTACTACTAGCCTTATTCTTATCCTTGATTTTTGAACACCTGATAGTTTACCTCAGTATTACTTCATTATTCTTGACCAGTGCAACACTATTGTTCTTAATCTTCAAAAGGATGTGTTTAAGCACATTTGGCATTTGGGGGCTGTTTGTGCATGTAAGTGAACCTTTAAACTGTACAACTAGATGCATGTAAAACAGATTTATGGCTATAATTACCTTAATTACACCGATACAGTACAGTACACTGATCAGTACAGTAACACAACACACAATACTGCAATGCTGAAGCGTATTGCTATTTTCTTACAGCCATGTATGTTACTGAATGCTAGAGCTGCAACAATTAGTCGATTAGTTAATTAGTCAGTCGGAAGAAAACTATTGTCATAATTGCTTCTAGTCAAAAAAAAAAAAACCTTTGCTGGTGTCAGCCTCTCAAGTGAAAGGATTTGCTGCTTTTCTTGGTCTTGGACGATAGTGAATGTAGAGTCTCTGGGTTTTAGACTGTTAGCTGGACAAAAGAAGATGAAGAATTTAAAGATGCCGCGCTGGGCTCTGGGAAACTGTGATAAGGAATTTTCACAATTTTATTGTTAATTTTAGCAACTCAACTATTAATCTATTAATGGAAATAACTGTAAATTATAATAATTGCAGCCCTACTGAATGCAAACTGATATGGCATAAAAACTGCAGACTACATGCAGTAGTACAGGAGGTGTAGTCCCTGTGCTGTGTCACTGCGTGTGCCTCCACCACCGAGGACACATTCCTGTGCTGAAGTGAGGGAAAACATTCTTCTGGATTCTCCTACAACCAAGCGAATGAACACACAGCGAGGGACAAAACCAAAGGCGAGAACACAAAAACAGCAAACAACAAGTGAGCCAACCGCACTCACGCACTGGAAGAACCACCTACAGAGCCTCCGACAAAAAGCAACTCACACACTCTGAACAGCAGGCCTGACAGCTGCTCAAAGACTGAGTCAGAGCTGCCAAAATACCTCGAGCCCCACCTTTTTGGGGTTTTTTCTCCATTAACCACAGTGTGTCTGAAATAAAGTGCATTTACAAGCACTTATCCATACTGATGTATACAGCATACTGCTAACACATCAGTAACTAAATCACAGAGGGTGACGCTGTATGTGCGAGCACAGCTACGCTTCCTGTTCTCCGGCTGTCACTCTTTCTGTGTCCCCTGGTTTGCTCTCAGCAGACTGTCTTCATACGGGACTTGGGGAGAGGGAGAGGGAGAGAACGGGAGAGATGTGGGTGGTAAAAGTGGGTCACATGCTCAGAGAGAAAGAGAATGAAAGAGGGGGAGACAGAGAGAGAGACGAGGGAGAGAGACGCTCAGTGAGAATTACACTAACAGGGTAGGATGGGGTGAGGGAGAGAGGCACAAAGGGGGTGAGGGAGGGAGACAAAAGGGGGGGAGAGGGGAGGTCGATTCCCCTGTAGAGAAGGAGTGGATCAGTCACAGGCCTTTTTCCTTTCATCTGATCTCAGCGGACCACAGAACCTGGGACACACACACACACACACACACACACACAATAACAGGACACAACACAGGGATGCAGGCAAACACACACTCACCCACACACTCACTGCCACATACATACACACAAAACCAACATCAACGCAAAGTACACATACCGCAGATGAAGAAACCACACACCCACACACACACACACACACAAACACAATATGTATGTCTTTATGTGATGTGCACACACACGCCTGCCAGGCAAACTTAATAAATCCATTACCCTGTAGATTCAACAGCAACAAAGAGAGGAATGTGGCAAATGAGATTCAATAACTGCATACCGACACAATGGCACACACACTCACACGTAAACAGATGCATATACCCCGGCACAATACAACACACACACACACACATTTGAACCCACGTGAGAGCCAGTGTAAGTAGGCCTTGCTCCAGCCTCACTCCCCTGTGGAGACAAAAAAAGAAAAGGATGGACAGATCCCATCGTGTGTGTGTGTGTGTGTGTGTTCCTTTGTGTGTGAGTGAGTGTGCTGTATGCCCTCCCGCATCTTCTGGGCTTCCGCTACCGCTATATTCATCTGCGGCACTCATAGGGATAATTATACACACACTCACACACACAGAAACAGAGAGCTCATCTCCGAAAATACACAGCATCCCCACCTCCTTACTTATGCTTACTTAAGTCTTACGCTGGTCAAGGTCAGTAGCAAAGATCTTGCCTAGAAGGCTTGCCCAAAGCCAGAGATGTACTGTGAAGGTGTGTGAAGTGCATTTACAGTGTGTGTGTGAGTGTGTGCACACCATGTGTTCTGTGTATTATCTCTGGACAACAATCCACCAGGTGCAAAAATCTGAATTATAAAAAATCATATAAGATTCAAAATCGATTTCATTGTCCTTATACAACACAGGACTGTGCCATAAAACTCAAGTTCTAATTCCCTATGCTGCGTGTAAAAAAATCTATAAACATACATATCATATCCATGTGTTTAGCTTGCAATATTAAACACAACAGGATGCAAAGATTCTCTTTTCTTATTGGTATGTTCAAGATCGGAGAGCTTTGAGGTCAAAATCGAAAAAATGAACAAATTCTAGTTTTTATTAAGTTAATACATATTATGAACGTAATGGATTCCAGGGATGGGGCTGCATGGGGTTCTCAGCCCCACTGTCACCCAGAATGCAAAGTATTTTACATATGTTAAAAGCAGCAGTCTCCACCTCCCTTTAACACCAGGCTGAACCAGCACCTTGCAGTTTTATGTCTTTTCCAATACATCAGTTTACATTAAGGATCGTGTTAAGATCATATCATTCTGCAGGTAGAGAAGGAATTTAATGTAAAGTATGAATTTAAGGTATTAACATTTTTAAGCAAAATGAAACTTCACTATATTGACATATGTGATTACAGTTAGGGCAGCATGATAATGGAAAAAAAGAAAAACTGATAATGCAATTCTTTTTTACTGCAAAATATATATATATATATATATATATATATATATATATATATATATATAGTGATATGAAAAAAATACAAAATGTTCCAGATACATGCTGCAGTGTGTTATTCGTGTACAGATGCCCAGTTCATTATAATTGGTATAGTTGGAAAAGTGGGGAAGAGAAAAGCGAGAGAAACTTTACAAATGGACTTTTATGTTGTAGTTGTGTGAGTTATATGCAATCCACCATTGCTGGCGATGAGAAAATGCTTAAGCTAAATAGCAGAAGATAAACAGGCTTAAAAGATTAGAAAGAAAAGAGACTTTTCTCACAGATTATTCACGGAAAATGAGAATCTTGAGAGTTTTCATTTTCCTATCAAACAGCAAAAGAGTTGTAAAACCAGCGAGCCTGCGGTGGAGTCCTGCTGTATGTCTATTAGCGTGTGATCACTGAGAAAAACGAAAACAAATCAAAGTCCTTAAATGTGTTAACATTAGGCCACTAAAGCTCATTCTGATGGATTCTAAAATGTGGAGACTTAACATATATTTTCAACAATATTTTCAGCAGAAGATCTATTATACACTCAGCACAGTTTCAAGGTGGAAACTCAAGATTGAAGTTATCAGTTCAGTATGTGACCACATGTGAAATATGGTCACAATCAGCCCTTCTGTTTCCGAGTTGTGGACAGAAATGTGTTTTCTGAGGTCACAGTGACCTTTGACCACCTAAATCTAATCAGTTCCTTCTTGGGTCCAAGTGGATGTTTGTGCCAAATTTGAAGAAATTCACTGGGTTTCACTGCAGCCACACAAACTTGCACTGTGAAAGTTTGGAACGGAGGCAACCAAGCAATACCTGATTGGTTATCGAGGTGTTTCACATCTTAAATTCACAGTGGTGCGTTCCTACAGAGACTGAGCTTTGTCAGGAAGACTGATAAACTGATTAAACCAGTTTGCACACACTGCATGAAAAGGATACTACAAATCAATAGCAATTGGATCAGGTATTGGCGTATACATGTACATGGCCTGAGAAACATTTGTCATTTAATTTAATCGAATACTACATCTGACCCACACAGGTGTCATGCTTGTTTGTCTGCTGCTAGGGTTTCTCAATCCAAACACAGAGATAGATAGAGAAAGAAAGAAACACACACACTCACACACACACACAGAGGTCGGAGTTAAGCACAGCCCATGTACACTGTATAGACAAAAGTATCCAGACACTCTTTTTCAGTAGTTGGGCTGGACCCCTTAACTTCCAGTGAAGGGAAATCTTAATTCTTCAGCATACCAAGACCTTTTGGACAATGCTATGCTTCCAACTTTGTGGCAACAGTTTGTTGAAGGCCCTTTTCTATTCCAGCATGACTGTGTCCCAGTGCACAAAGCAAAGTCCATAAAGACATGACTGGATGAGTTTGGTGTGGAAGAACTTGACTGGCCCACACAGAGCCCTGACCTCAACCCCATCCAACACCTTTGGGATGAACTGGACCAGAGATTGTGATTCAGGCCTTTTGGTCCAACATCAGTGTCTGACCTCACAAATGCTCTGCTGCATGAATGGGCAAAAATTCCCACAGAAACACAAAATCTTGCGGAAAGCCTTCCCAGAAGAGTGGAGGCTGTTATAGCTGCTTTAAAATATGATATCATTGTCATTATCTTTAAACATCTGTATATAATCCATCCATAAAGGTTACATCTAATAAGAGCAATGCTTCATGAAAATGTATGTACTTTAAATTCTCTACTTTACTACTACTAATTTTCTGCATCTTGTGCCATATATCCTATTTATTATACTTAGTGATTTTTCTTTTGGATACTGGCACATACATCACACACTGCTGTACTGTGTCACTGATTCTACTGAGTCTGCTTTAGTAGTCTGTAGCCAACAAAGGCACAGAGATACACAGAGAAAGAAAGTGAGAGAAAGGGACAGAGAGAGAGACAGAGACAGAAACAGAAAGAGAGAGACAGAGACAGACAGAGAGAGAGATACAGACAGAGAGAGACAGAGACAGACAGAGAGAAAGAGACAGAGACAGGCAGACTGAGAGAGAGAGAGAGAGAGAGAGAAAGAGAGAAAGAGACAGAGACAGGCAGATTGAGAGAGAGAGAGAGAGAGAGACAGACAGACAGACAGACAGACAGACAGAGACAGACAGAGAGAGAGAGAGCCAGAGGTCAAAGTCAAGTACAGCCCATGTGACTCTCAGGGCCCACCACACTAAACCCTGACCTTCTTCACCCTGGGGTCAGCAGTTCAGGGAGTGTGACTGTATGTATGTGAGTCTGTGTGTGTGTGTGTGTGTGTGTGTGTGTGTGTGTGTGTGTGTGTCAAGTGTCACACGTGCAAACTGAGTGTCACCACAGCAACTCCAACAGACAATATCAGGTCAGTCAGGATTCAGAGTGGAAAGCTGTCACTCCTCCTGAGCACAGAGGAGCCTCTGTGAGGGAAAGATGTATCCAAGTCGGTCACTGCAGACCAAGTATGAACATTATATATGATTACAGTTTTAAGACTGACACGACTGAAAAGACTTTGACTTTTAGCAATAATAACATTTCTGAGACAGCACACTGTATGATGTCACCTTTATCCACAGCTTTGAATTTGAGCTATCTCAATGACCTTGCCCTGCTTCTGTTGTTATGGAAACAGGGCCTTGTCCTATGGGAACAAAAAGCCTTTGTTACTCTCAACTTTGGCAGAAGAAACGATTAAAATAAATGATCCAACGATGCCAAATTCAGCTGAAAGCGACTGACTGACTGACTAGATGCACCGATGGTTGTATGAACTGTGTCTACCAAACAGAATTCTGTGGATCTACTTCAGACTGTTTCAAACTGACTCACTTTGCAGTGCCGAACCGTGTGACAAGTAAGTCTTACCAATTTACATTTTTCTGAATGTGCAATAAATAAAACACTACCATGAAGGCAATTTTACAAATATAACCTCCATGTTTTGTTTATAAACATTTGTGGACCAGATGCAATTAACAAAATAGAGAAAATTCATCTCCTTCAAGTGCTACTGCCTCGAAAATACAGTGCAGGTTGTAATTTCAATACTCAGCCTATCAGAATGAAACACTGTGGTGAAATGCCACGTGAGCAGCCGGCGCAAACGAGGATGAAGATCAGCATCACGCTTTAGATTGTTTACAGGCTCTGACATCAGATCCATCGGGGTAACTTGACATTACACACACACTAGTTCTGAACATGGCGAAATACATAATTCTGATTATTCTGGTCAATGCTGAGATCATGATCACTTAACACTTTTACATTGCTGATATGTGCACTGGATTTGACAAACAACAGCATGCACTCTGCTAAAGTCAACCTGTCACAGCCCGGCTGAGAGTCTGTACTGGATTTATAAGACACGACGAAACGAGAGCATGGCTGCAAAACAGAATGCAGCACAGCACCTGTTTTATCTCCAATACCATTCTTTTCCTAATCGTTTGGAAGAAAAAAAAAAGAGTAATTGAAAAGAAAATATGATGAGCTGCCAAGCCTTTACACACACCCTAGAATCCTCACACGCAAACAGAAAGACACACACACACACACATACATACATACATGCTGCTCGTGTGACTAAACTTAGACGACTTGCAAAATCCAGAAAGCGAGAGGAGAGGAGAGGCAGTCAGTGGACCGTGACACTTCAGACATATGGGAGGACCGAAGAGAGACGAGGGGATGAATAGAGAGTTGGTGAGAGAAATGGAGAGACGCAGAAACAGAGGGAGAGGGAGATGCATCCAGCTGTTTGTCCATCCTAGCTTTGCTGTAATGAGCCCATGTTTGGCTCTGTGGAGCATCGCCAACGCCTCATCTAACTTCTCCAAACTCTAACAAGCCAAACTGCTATTTAGATTTACCACCTACCGGTGTTGAACTGGACCCAAACAACTAAGCACATAACAGCGTGGTGCTCCCTTAAATGGACACTTTGACATTTTGAATTTGGGCTGTTTATTTTTCTTTAACAGACACTTGTCAGCATGTGGGAAACATTTCTGCTTTTAAGTTTTCATAAAATGGCTCGGCTACATTGTTAGCGTCGCTGAGCATATCTCCCACTTGCCACCTGCTGTGACCTTAGGCAGGAATGAGGGAAAGCTCGTAAGTAATTCTAAGATTTACCTGGTGAAAGCGGAAAAAATTCACACGCAAACATGTTACTCTCTCCACGATTATAGTTACAAAATGCCACTGACCACTAATGCCACAGAAAAAGCAGCGCCTCCCGCTGCTGGGATGCACGGTTTTTGTAGTGTGCTGAAAAACCTGATCTAGCATGAAATTTGACCGTACTGTAGCTGACAGCTGAAACTGTTCTTCATCAAGAGAACAAAATAAAACCATTAATCTATCACCACTTACCGTCTGCAGGGAGTCATGAGCCTGGGCGAGAGGCGGGGCACACCCTGGGCAGGACGGCGGTTCATCAAAGAGCTGACACACATCACGCACACACAGGGAGAACATGCAGACTACACAAAGAAATGCCCTGGCCAGGGTTTGAGCCAAGAGCCTTCATGCTGGGAGGCCACAGCACTGACCACAGCAGCACCACCTCTACTGTATTACATTCTACTATAAATACTGTATTTCAGGATTTATTTTATCCTTAATTAAAAAAAAATCAGCTAGAAACTAAAAGCTAGAATTTGACTCTATTTTATCCATATGTATGCATCACTGAAACATGTACAAAATAAAAGCACTTTATGCACATAAACCCAGCAGCGGTGACAACAATGCAAGGTGTCTTGCTCAAGGACACTCGGACTTGCAGACAGGAGGAAGTGCAGAAGCAAACGACCGAAACTCCACCACCTTTGCAGCCAGCCCATCGTTTTATACAATCAGTTACTGATACTGGTGTCGGCCGAGTTCCACGACCAAAGCGTCTTTTCACAAGAATTATTGTCCGCGAAATTGCAATTCTCTTTATGAACACCTAAATGTGGGACAAATGTTAATAACATCACAAGTTACTAAACACTTGTGACATCCTGTTGGTGAAGCTCATCTCCTGAGTGCGTGAGTCTGAACCTTGTCTTTACTATTAAGTAATAATAATGATAAAATCTGTGGATTATTCAGAGTAACAAGGATACTGGCACAGGTTACAGAGATACCGGAAACCTGTGAATGGAGAAAATTAGGACTTTCTGAAAGGTGTGAGAGCAGAGTTCCAAAAAAAGAGGAAATGTGCAACCGTGAACATTTTCACAGTGCGACATGATTTTTCTGCATATACCCTTTTGAAATTAAAAGTAAAAAAAAATAAAAAATAAAAAATAAAAAAAAACTTGACCGGGGCATAAACTCCACTGTTCTTCACGACAGAGTCTGTGTTGCGTCAGAAGTGCTGCTCGTATCACAGCCTCGTCTGGGTTATTTTTACCCAGTCGGCCTGCTAACTAAGCTGTGTAGCCTCTATGTGAGAGAGGATAAAAGTGTCGGGACCCCAAATGCATGTGTGATCCTCTTAGCCATCTATCAGCCGCTACACTCGACGACAGCAGGGTGCCAAAGGGAACACGACTCGCGCTCTCGTCAGCATCCTTCTCGCTTTACTACGCACTTCATCTGGCGAGCCCTCCCCACTCCTCATCCTCCTCTTATATCGATGATCTAAAGTTTTAAAAAGTGATCGTTTGTGATAGAAGATATTGTGTGCTGGCAAAGATATTCCAGTCATGAAATACTCTTATGCCTAGCTAAATGAATGCTGAAAGACATGCCACTTGTAACTATTATATTCCACCCTGATAATCAATAATAAAACCTTTCAAATGATGATTAGATGACAAAAAATCCTCTGATGGATGTTCACACCAGCGTCCTGTTGATGTTTTAAATACAAAATATCTTAGGACATCGTAGACAGATGAAACAAAACATTATTATTTTTAAATTCTTTAATGAGGCTAAGGCTGCAATATTCGTTTTTAGATGGAATGACGACATTGAAAGGCTCACTGTTTCCATGTTCCAGTCCGCAGCTTTAGCGTTTTACTTCACTGTCACAGCACTCATCAGCCTTTTGTTTAGTAGCAGCAGGTGGCTCTTATCAGCAGGAATAAAGTGTATAAATGTATATCTATATGGCAGGCAATGGCAAAAAAAGATCAATGGCAGACAATGTTAGCATCCGCCATAATATACTGAGGAAGTCAGTGTATCAGTCAGTTAGTTTTCTCAGGAGCAGGTGCAAACCAAAATGGAGCTTCAGAAATGCCAATGCTTTCCCTTGTATTCTGACTGCTTAAACTGCTATTGTTTGACATAACATTCACCACAACAACATTGTAGACCATAGCATGTAAAGACTGTGTTTACTGCTTGTCCTGTAAAAAAAAAATAAAATCAATCATTAAACAGGCTGTTTTAGCAGACTAAAAGTAGGTTTATTTTGTTATTGTTTATGGGTCAAAATCTGCATTTTAGATGTGGTGTAACCACTTTTTAACAGCTTTTTAATCAATATTATTGTTATTATTTATTATTGGTAAATTTAGTTGATTACGGTGATTAGCTCTGAATCGCCGTAACAGTACAGGCAGTTTTGACTGAAAGTAAAAATTCCTGTTGCACCCCTGACACTGAAGTTTGGATGTTTATGTGGCTAAATTATTTTTCTTGCAAAATAAACTAAGGACTAAACCAAAGGCTTGAAAGCGATCGAAATCATACCACAGTTGCATTTAAATGTATCAAAATGAAGCAATAAGCAGAGCAGCAGTATCACACTTCACCGGCTGACACATTTTACAAAATCTGCACTGGCTTCAGCGGACATCCTGCCACCTTTAAGAACAGTGAGGTTGTGCATTTCAGCTTCAACGTGGCCACATTGTAAGCTGCTGCAAAATCAATGAGCCAGTAGTTAAACCATCTCTGATACTGGCGTTACTAATGCTGATTGGTTGCTGCTGTGATCTGTGACTAAATGAAAATACAAACAAACAAAAAGCTGTTCCTGGTGCAACATCTCTCCCTCTCTCCCTGTCATCAGCTGTGTCCAACTTTAATTAAGCTAATTAATCAACCGTGTCCGCACGCACGTATGCAAGCTTGTCGTGTCTGTTTACATGAATGCGTAATGTTAGCGTTGCCTGGCAGTAAAAAAAAAAGATCAAATTCCAGAGTGGGGATGGTTATCTCCTTAATGTAATGGCACTGAATGATAGTGTAGATCCAATTCCATTGATGGCATAGATGACCCCCTTACTCAGTGTCTAAAAACACCAGCTTCCATTCAGGTGAAGGGTTTGTTCTGTGACAGCTTAAATAAAAATAAAGTTTTCAAAAGTCACCAGTTAGGTCAGAAGTCCCTTTTCAGCTCAGTGAGCTGACAGAGACTGTGCCAGGGTCAGTGATTTGTGAGCATGAACACACTCACAGTGCTGTAAGGGCTTTGGATTCAAGTGCCAACATAGTGACACATGTTGTGCCCTCATGTGAACTTCACAATAATGTTGTTATGGTGGTGCAAATCTTTCATTTCTCCCATCATCATTCCTATTTTAGGAAGTGTTAACAAGTGGCCAACATGGTCCGACCAGAGGCAATTAAAATGCTCAGTGAAGTGAGAAGCAGGGCAGATGGTCAGGCAAAGTGTGGCACAGTCCAGCTTGACGAACAACTGGTAAGACAGGTTTTCTTTGCTAAGGTCTGAGGCACAGTGTGCCTCCCATCACAACAGCAAAATCAATTTATCTGATATAACGGCTCAATTTATCCCACTGGTTACATTTAGCTCTCCCTCTCGCTATTATATGGCCACAAGTGATCGAAACCGTAAATGCCACAGTTCAGCTGTGACTGTGTTTTAAAATGGCATCAAAGACTGACATACCTGGCTGGGAATACAAGTACAGGTCATGTATGGTATGATATGACTGGGACAAAAAACATGTAAAGAGAACAGAGAGGGGTAAACAAATGTAGCTTCCAGAGAAGATTTTCCCAAGACCTCAATGCAGACAATTACATGAGGCCTCAGGGTCATGACACAGAAGCAACACTTTGTGATAGAGCCAGGCAATTCTGCCAACAATAACAACCACTGTCATTTTGTTAAAGTATTTGTAGCCTGTGCACCAGTGGTCCCGAAATTTAGCCTCCAGGGCCCTGACTGCTGTTTACTTTTTATTCTACCAGGCAGTTTTCATTCTAGACGCCTAATCAGAGACTTATTTGGACTGGGACAGCAGGTGAATTTAAACTAGCAGGGACAAAAAGAAAATCCGTAACACACCAGACTCCAAGGACTGGATTTGAACTTTACTGCTGCAGACTGTGTCACAGACACTGATTTTGTCCTCGGACTAGACGACTCTCTGAACTAAAGGCAACAACTACACTAGCATCTAAAAAAACTTAACCATTAATCCTCTGGGACTAAGGGCCTTTAACTGAGGTATACGACTGCAAATGCTGGAGGAATGTGAAACACATGATCACTCGGCTGTTGCTGGCCTTTAAGAAGCAATCTGTTTTCCAAATGTTAAAAAGCATATTACACTGTACGTCCACAAAGTCAGACGACCTGTGAGACATTTTCAAACTAGAATTACTGCCTTGCAGTTGTATGTGGCCACGCACCAGTTACCAGTAGTGTTACACCCATGTCTGTCCAGACCCTTATAACATATTTAGTGACTGACAGCCAGCACCATCACGTCACATGACACGGTGCAACGACAATCACCTGAAGCTCAACATCATCAAACCCAATGAGCTTGACGTGGGCTACTGCTGTGTGTCTGTTAGTGTGTGATTTCACTGAAAGAAACAAAAAAACAAATTCCTTGTAGTGTTCACATGTTTGGACAATAAAGCCGGTTATGACAAAACGCAAAGAAGCTTAGAATTCTAAAATGCAAAGGCTTCACACACATGTTCAACCCAGCAGCACAGAAGATCTATACAGTCAGCACACTTTCAAGGTGGACACCCAAGATTAGAGTCACCAATTCAGTATGTGACCACATGGGAAACACGGTCACAATCTGCCCTTCTGTTCCTGAGTCATGGTGGTGAATTATGGACAGAAAACATTATGATGTCACAGTGAAGTTGACCTTTGACCTTTTTATATAAAATGTCATCGCTTCATCATTTTATCCTGTGTCAACTTGTATCATAATTAGTACAGTAGTACATATTATGCAGAGTCTTAAAAAGATTAATCAAGATCCCAAAACCCCAGTTCATAAACCTCCTCCAAATTCCCATGATGCAACTCAGTCGCATTTTAGGATAAAACATCCACGCCTAAGGCTGACTTCCAGTTAAAAAGTATTTTGTCTCCGAGCCCAAGCCAAGCCAACCCCGATGACATCATCAGGATTGTTTTTCATACGTTCGACAGCTCTCTTTAGACCTATAGTAAAACACTGAGGACAATGGACAGACATAAAAAGAAAAAGTGGTCCATGATGCACTTTTTGCATCAGCAACCAACATGCACCACTGTTGGTTTGGTGCAGGATAGTTGCAGGTTGTGCCTTTATTAGATAGCTGACAGTACAGTGACAGACAGGAAATAAGATTAGAAAGACAGACAGAGGTCTCCAGTCAGGACACGAATGTTGCAGCTCGGTGTCATCTCGAGATCAGGGGGGGAGGTTGTAAAATATGGATACAAATGCAGCAGATGGAGTTAGTGGGGTGACAGTCAGACATTGATTCTGATCACTGAGTTGCCCTCATGTTATTAAGTGTTTCTAGGTCAGTGTAAGTAGACCTCAGGGTGAAACCTGACTTCACACAAGCCATGGCTACAATTTCAACTTGAGGCCTACTCTAAGACAAAAGTTAATTGTTTTTTTATTTTTTATTTTTTTTTTAAGATAAAAGTAATAGTGACAATGATAGTGTGCTCATTTTGGCTGTGCATTGTAGGCCTTTACACTGTTTAAGGCAATAATTCACGAGGTTACATGAGAGATTGTATCCTACTGTTTCCATATTAAGGACCTCATATGCGCTGTAGTGATTCCGCATGAGTGACATATTATTTAAATTAGCCTACAGCAGGTAGTTTGTTAACAGGAGTGTTTATTCCTCATCGTCATTACCATCATCATCATCATCATCATTGATGTCGCGCTGTGGCTTTTAGGCCTCTGCTGTTGCCAAGTGTAATTCTTAGCCCAGTAACCGGCAAAGCAAGTGAGAACAGTGACACAAACAGCAATAAACACGTCCTCACCGGGAGAGTAGAGCCTTGCTAGCTGTCGGGCCCCGGCGTGCTGCGGTCCCCAGCGAGGCGCCGCGCTGCGTGCAGCCGCCCCGTGCTCATTCCCGTTCGGATCCTCCTCCGCCATGGACCGGTGCCTGATGTCGGTCTCGGAGAGAAGCGACGCCGCCATAACTCCTGCCCGCTGCCCTCCCGCTTTGGCTTTCAGCTATAAGACATCAATTAAATATCTGTCTCGGTGAATAACTGCTTGGTACTGTTTGTGGCTGGGTGGAGGAGGGAGGCTGAATCAAGTGATGCTAGCTGGGGTGTACCGGAGCAGCCTCGTACCACCCGGAAATAAACGGAGCTGCGCTGACACTGACACACACACACACACACATTTCACAGTCTCTGTCATGATGAAAAGCTGTTAGTTGCTCACACGCGAAGAACTAGTTGTTTCACACACAAGAGTTTTTCGTAACAGAGCTGTTAACCGCACGGCTTTTGTAAAACAAACTTTATTTCTTCATCCAGTTCAACTGTCACGTCAGCTGGTAGGGACCGTCTGCATTTTGCGATTATGATAAAAAGTGGAAGCGGCATCTAAAATTCAGTTTATTTTGTGTTTATACTGCAAGTGAGGTTATCTTGTCAAACACTATGCGTGTTAACCTTAATACTTTACTTTAAACCACTACTGGAGTCATGCAGGGGGTCTTTGTAAATTTCCCTGTTAATACCTCCTAAGTAGAAAAAGTAACAGAATGAAATGTGTAGCAACAGTTAAAAATTAAATCACATTAGTTAAGTCAGTCATTACCACTGTAAAGACAAAACAACTGAATTTGTAAAACAATATTTACCGTATTATTTGTTCTGAAAGACAAAGGGACTGCCTGCAGAATGTCCTGCAGATGCAGAAGGCCTATTTTATTTTGCAGAAACCAATACATTTATACGTGGGGCATACTGTAGGTGAGCATGCAGAGGAAAACTTTTACTGTTCCACCAATTTATTAGCAAGTCTACAAGCAACAACCCTCTGGCAGGGAGGCTAAACCAACTAAAATAAACAACATCTCAATGAGAAATGGAAACCACTGCCAGTGGAGCTCCCCTCAGCCTCAGCAGAACTTTGCATAAATACTAATTAGCAAATGTTAGCATGCTAGCATATTAAAACCAGCCTATTCAGTTGGCAGCCGGTGGGCAACATCCAGCCCACTATACATCAGTCTATTATATCTGTGGTTGTCAAACTGGGGTAAGTGAAGAGATGTAGGAGGTATGTCAAAAAAATGTATTTTCAAACTGCCCTATAAATAGGCATGCAATTATAAATAGTTTGAAATTACACTTGTGTATAGCCTTAATTACACTGCCAAAAATAGCTACAAGTAGGTTTATCAAGTCAAAACATAACGGTAAGCCCCTTCATTGTGTAGAGAAGCAGCACTGGTTGTGGGTGCTGTGTGACAACTGATAAATATCTTAAAACCAAGTAAAATCCGGCATGATTCAGTGGCGCAGGAGGAATAGCACAACTACTGCCTCTGAGCAGAAAAATGAATAAATCACTGCAAATTTGAGTTCATCTTTCCTAAGGAAAGGAAGAGGGGACACTCCGGTTGTTGTTAGTCCATCAACTCGCTCACCTCTTAAGGTTTGGGGAAGTCCACAGTATTTCATCTAAGAAAGCCTTGTTGACTCCAGCTCGTGGTCATCTTAGGGCAGGGGAGGGTGAGACGAGGGGTATTCAGTTGGTTGCAATCTGCAAGCACACCACTAGATGCCACTAAATCCTATAAACTTTTCCACATTAGTGTTCTAGTCATGTAACTCGGTACTATCAATATGAGATACAATGATGCCTAATTATTGAGGGCTTCATAGGTGAGAAGAAGGATTTAAATTTACAGTGAGCCAATGTAGTCAAGACAACATGCGGGAAGTTTGATCTCTTATACTAGTTCTTGTTGATATATGTGCAGCAGCATTGTGGATTAGCTTGGGAGCCTTTTAGAGACTTACTGGAGCAAACTAATAATAGAGAACTGTATTAATCCATACAGAAAGTGACAGATAGTTATGGATTCCACCTGTCCTCATCACCATTATGTGACTACTATTTCCTTTGCACCATCACTAACCAGGACCTCAGGTGGGAGCTAAGCACCACTTTCCTCACTATGACAGCCCAGCAGATGATGCACTTCCTGCAGCAGCTGAGGAAGTTCCATCTACCAAAGTCAATGCTAGCACACTTCTACACCACCATGATTGAGTCTATCCTCACTTACCCCATCACCATCTGGTATGCTGCAGCCACTGCCAAGGACAAGGGCAGACTGTAGTGTATCATTCACTCTGCTGAGAAGGTGATTGGCAATCTACAATCAACCACCCCTCCAGGACCTGTCCTCTTCCAGGACCCTGAGGGGAGCAGGTGAGATTGTCTCCGCACTCAATGCGTCAGATTAATGCATCTCTTTTGCACTATTTTTTCTGTACATACTGTTTATATTTCCTACTGTGAGCCTGTGCACATTCCACAACCAGTATTCATTTGATTTCTTATAACTTCATTTCCCTATCAGTTTTTAAATATTCTTGAGGACTGAAAACTGACTGTCAGCTTTAAACTATTGCTGGAATCTCATCTATACCATTGATTCTAGATTATGCTCTCCTTATTTTATTTTATTTTTAGTCTGATATGTGAACAGGGTGGATTCCAGGTCTGGGTCCTTCTGTGTGGAGTTTGCATGTTCTCCCTGAGCCTCTGGGGTTTTCTCTGGGTTCTCTTGCACATTGCTCCAAGGTTTGAGCGTGAGTGATTGTCTATCTGTGTGTGTCAGCCCTGCACCTGACTGGCAACAAATCCAGGGTGTACCCCGCCTCTCGCCCGTGGTCAGCTGGGATAGGCTCCAGAGCCCCCATGACCCTGACGGATAAGCGGTATAGAAAATGGATGGATGGATGTTTTGTAATACCTGTGTGCTGTGCTATCTTGGCCAAATTACAACTGTGAAAAAAGAGGGGAAAAATGTGGCAAAGAGTGACCAATCCTACACTACCTTGTGGATAGAAACAGTGCACTGGTTGAAAGCACGATCCCAGGGCTCATGGCACTGTCTGTCCTCCATTGGCGGCAATGGACGTAAGACTTTTGCCAGGAACTGTTAGAATCCATACCGTGTAAAGATATCAGCATTCTTCATGCAACATCTCTTACGTTTTCCCAACTCCAGAGCAGTCTCGCCTCATGTTACGGGATGGAGTTGGTCTTATTTGCTGGAGTGGTACTGCTTGCAGATACTTTTACTCTGCAGTGATATTAATCCTGAACAGAGAGAATAAGAGGACTCCCAGTGTGCTGGAGTGTGCCTTCTCATTCAGTTAGGCTAAACATCAGAGATACTGACTCACTAATACAGACAGATGACACACATTCTTCCAGTTTGGTGGGAAGTGTTTATGTGTGAACTGAGATAAACTTATTTAAGGAAGGTGTTTTTGTCATGTTTCGAGTCTATTTTTTTGTTTTTAGAAGACTGAAGAGGCAGATTAGAGAGAAGAAGAATCATTTTTTCGTCTCTCCTGTCCCATTAGAGGGTCCCCACACCCGTGTTGGATAACACATAGCTTGAATCTCTTTTAATGTCTTTAATACATTATGTAAAGCATTCTGAACTGTCTTTGTGTATGAAATGTGCCATGTATAAAACCCTTGCTGAGAATTTTACAATGTGAACTGAACTCATGGCTGTTGACCATCATTCTGAATGAAGCTCATGAGAATTTCCATCTGATCTGGTGAGCATTGCAGTTAGTTATATTAGTGACTGATGACACTTCAGTGGGTATGGATGCAAGTTCACAGATTCACGTCTTTGAATAAATGCACACCACACAGGAAGTCTTTATTTGTCATTTATTTATTTGTTTTATTTTTTTTTTGTCTGTACTAGATTATTGCAATCTGGTTAATTCACATTTAAAAAGCGGTCATTGACCAGACGCACTGAAATCGATGATATTCATTTTTACAATAACCATTATAGGCCCATAGCGACTGGAAAACCCAATCCAAAAAATAAAGAAAAGAAAAAGAAACAAAAAAGAAACATCTGTATGGTTTTCTGCACTTTATTTTGTTCAGTGTCTTTTTTTCATAGTAATTACAAAAAGGAAAAAATATATAACAATAATCATAAAAAGGAGAGTCGGGAGGGAAAACTCAGGAATATTACGACTGGCAAACAAACAATCACAACACAGCACAAGTACCTACTTACTGCGAGAAATGAAAGGTACAGAAATGAAAATAAAGAAAATAAGCGCATAAGGCAGAAAGAAAACCAAAGAAATTGGCACCTATGAAGTTAAATACAATAAGCAACCGAGGGGACGAGAAAGTGAAGCTTTTCCTACAATCTATTTAAAAAAATCCCAAAACACGGGGTGTTTCCTTCCTTTTTTTCTTTTCTATTTGTTAAAAAAAATAAAATGCCTGACCTGGGGAGCAATGGGTGGAAGGAGAGGAGAGGAGGAGGAGAGGGAGAAGAAGCTGGTGGGGCGATTGGCAGGGACAATAAAAAATACTGCACGAACAATACCTTTTTTCACTCCTCTCTTTCCTTCATCTAACTCTTACCGTTTCTCTCACCCACTTTTTCCTTTCTTTATTTAATAGCATATCCCATTAATATTCCTTTCCCCCGCTGCTCCTAATAGCCGCGCCCAGTGGCGCGATCGTTAGAGTTTTACATGTGAGCAGCAAATGACACTTTGATTGGCTGTGATGTGGAGATGGGAGTCCCCTGCCGGCTCTGGGTCGGGGGCCCCGGCTGAGCCGAGAGATCCTGCCGGGCCTCGGTCTCACTGCGCGTGCTGACTCAGTGTGTGGTTCTGAAGGGAGAGAGGGAGAGGGAGAGATAGAGAGAAAAAGTGAGAACACATGATGAGAGAAATAATGGGCTATGTGAGCGTAGTGCTTTCCACTTGCACCCCCACCCAATAAAAGAACAGAAGAGAACAGAAACACAACTGCCTCCCACAGTACAGACAGCGAGGCCTCCTCGCTTTATACATAGTCTGATGAAAGAAGAGGAAGAACACTAGAAGGAAGAATAGAAGAAGACAACACAAGAGGAGCAGACAACATAAACTAGTAGGTACAGTACTGCAGTGAGAGAAAATTATGATGCAAGTCACACATAAACATGCATTACAACAGAAACACATGAACTGACATACAACACGGTCCACAGGCATCTCTGTGAGATAAAATGGACCACGTGACACAAGTACTTATGTTTTTGCACACCCAAATATATGTATAGTCATCCAATAAAAGGTGGCTTTGGTCAAAACCCGGGAGTTAAATATATCACATAGTATTTGTTCTGTTGTTGTTTTAGCTCTTGTCTGTGTAAACCCAGCACCTACATTTGTTTATTCAGATCTGTAAAACCCCCATGTCTTTTGATATTGTGATTAATATTTTACAGAGACCGTCTCCATACCTCGGAGACGCCTACACTCATATTTCTCCAAAGGCATCAGCGCACTTCACATCAATACATAATCACAATGCAAGTAAAAAAAAACAACACCTTTTTACAAAATTAAAATTCACAGCAGCAGTGAGAGCACAAAGGGAGGTCGCTGCAGCGATCTCCAGGTAGACCCTACAGAGCGGGGGAACAGACACTCGCAGACCATCTCGTGTGTGTGTGAATCGCAAAGCTTGGCAGACAGAAAAAGAGACAAGGGTACACAGTACAATACTACTACACACACATAACTAATAATATGTTAAATGTTTTTACAGCAAGATAAATACACACACTTAAATACATGTTAACAGGACTGTGCAGGCTTCTCTTTGTGGAGTGATGGGAATGTTATGCTGAAAAATGCAAAAACATGCATGTTTGCTTCAGCATTCATGATCACACACGTGCGTGGTCCCGCACACTCTCATACACACACACACACACACACACACACATACAATCAGTCCACTGTGGCTGTTCTATATCAGTGGCAATGGGGAACTGAACTCATGATAATCTGGATTTGCTGGTTTTGGAACTTAGCAAGCATCACATCTAAATCCAGGGGACACTGTGTGTGTGTGTGTGTGTGTGTGTGTGTGTGTGTGTGTGTGTGGATGGGGAGATGACTGGAAAGATTTGTCTTGGAGTTTGTGTGCGTGTATCAAAGAAATTTCCACAAGGATGTTTTCCTCTCCTCCTCTCTTCTCTTTTTCCCCAGACTGTACAGCTTTCTCCCTGTGAAATGTTCCTTACCTCCCTCGCTCTCTCTCTCTCTCTCTCTCTCTGACACACACACACACACTCTCTGAAATCTTTCCCCATTATCCCTGCTTCTTCGCACACACACACACTCACACTTACAGACAAACACTATTCCCAGTGAGATCCTCCCAATCAACGCCCCCCACCCCCACCCTTCACCACCACTAAAAGCAGCTTTCTCAGATTAATCGCTCTCTCGCTCTCAGATAGGCCCCCACTATGGAAAAAAAAGGACAAAAAAGAACAGCGGATGGGAGAATGGAAAAAAAGAGGAGGGGATAGGGGGATGAACAGAGAGGCGATGAGGGGTGGATGGGGACAGACATGTGAAGGATTATATGTGGTTTGGGCTTGATAAATACTTATTTGTCATTCTATGGCCCTTATCTTGCTGTGCATGTTTGTTGAGCCCTTTGGAGCAAGTGTGTGTGTTTGTGTGTGTGTGTGTGTGTGTGTGTGTGTGTGTGTGTGTGTGTGTGTGTGTGTGTGTGTATGAGGTATGAGAGACAGATAGACAGAGAGAGAGAGAAAGAGGGAGTGTGAGAGTGTGTTACTGTGCATGACAGTGTCTGTCAGGCGGCTTTAGAGGCCAAGCAAGCCTGTCCAGGGAAAGAAAGGATATTAATGTCCTACACACATTAGAGAGGCCTCAGCGTGCACGTATACACCACACACACGCACGCACGCACGCACGCACACACACACACTCTCTCTCTCTCAGTGGCACAGGCAGTAGAAGCTTTCAGAGAAATGGATGAGAAAATGAGAAAAATAATGAAGGGGACAGTGAAAAGTGTCTGATTCTGTATACGTGTGTGTTTGTGTGTGTGTGTGTGTGTGTGTGTGTGTGTGGAGGCCTCTCCAGTGAGGATGCAGATCTCATTGGGAACCACTGACCCCATTATGATAGAAACCCTCCTCTCTCTTTCTTTCTGTCTCTCACTCTGTCGCTTCCTCTCATCCTCTCCGCTCTATTAGCAAACTAACTGGCTGCATTTCCTCTCATCGCCAGAAGAGGTCAGACTCATTCCTCTTTATATGAACAGGAGAGGAGAGGAGAGGTTTCCTAGAACAGTATGTCCATGTCTGGTTTTGGGTTTGGCCTCATATACGACCTCTAACAATGAGGTCATTCTGTATATGAGGCATTAATAATGTGAATGGAAAAAAATCAGGGAAAAAAATAAAAATGACCCAATCATGGAAAGATTACAATGGGGAGCAGGGAGGAAGGGACTGGAGAGGAAAGAGAGTGTGGGTCTGTGTGTGTTTTCCCTCAGGTTCTTTGGGTCCTGCTGCTGCCGTATTGATTTGTAGACTGAGCAAGGGAAGGAAAGGAAGGACAGAGGAAGAGGAGGGACGGAGGGAGGGAGGCTGCGGTCACTCCCTGGAGGAGCACACAGCGCTGCAGTGGACTGCTGGAAATAGCCCAGAGGAGACGAGAGAAGAGCGAGGGGGATAGAGATGAGAGAGGAATGTAATGGACAGATGGATGACAGCCCACCCTGCTACGCACATCAAATGACACACACACACACACACACTGACACTTCATACTTACTTCTCTTCATTTACGTCGTTGTGGAGCTTGGTATTGATTATGCAGCACTGTAATCGATTAGAAGCGTGTGTGCGTGCGTGTGTGTGTGCACACAGTGTGACATCTGCTCTACAGCAGTGTAATTGATATATTGTGCAGAAATGGATGAGAGAAAGTGGAGAATAAGAAGGCGTTTTTGTTTTTTGTTTTTTTTTGTGATCCAGGTCCAGTGATGACTGTGCTCAATTCTCAAACTCCACACTTTCAGGTGTTTCACAATAAAGGCCTCCCAGCAAAGTGTAGGGATGTGAAACAGATGAGCAAAGTGTTCAGGAATTTTACTGAGTAAATAAGAACAGAAAGTCTTTTTCTTACTAAAGTGTGACCAAACGTGTGTGAAACAGAGGAAAGAGGTATCAGTATGAGGCTGCATTCTGCTGTATTCTACAGTCTACCTGTTCAAGTAGGAAGTGTTTTCCGTTAGAACAGCCTCTTCCAGCTCTGGGCAGTCAATATGGACAGTTTTGTATTGTTTTGTATAACCCCGCTCCAGAATGATGTAAATGAAATAAATATGAACGCGAACCCTGAAGATATTTCTCCATGTTTCTACTGTTCTTCTTGTAGCAGAAGTGCGCAGAGTGTGTGTTGTGGTGAGAACAGACCAGTCAATACAGATGCCTGTCATTGTTTTTCCTAAACTGCTTAGAGAGAGCGAGGCTGAAGCCTGCAGAGCCCTGGGCCCAGGGGAAATATGGCCCTGTCGCATTACCCGCGCACAAAACTGCCACACACACACACACACACACACACACACCGTCGTGTTTCCATCACTTTTGGGGACATTGCATAGACTTCCATTCATTTCCTGGAGGCTTAACCACCTCCTAACCATAACAATAAACATTACCTGCCTAATCCTAACCCTGACCTTAACCAAACCCTAACCTCAACCTGACCTTAAAGCAAGTCTTCACCCTAATATTTAATGACTTAAGACTTGCGCTTTATCCCCATAAGTAAGGTGAGTCCTCACAATGTGATTGTGTAAACAAATTTTTGTCCCCACAACTACAGGAGTATGTGTCCACACACACACACACACACACAGTCTCATGGGCAAAGGGGGGGAGGGTATGACACTGAAAACCAAGAGATAAAGATAAGAGAAAATCTAATCTGCCATGTCCTGCTCTATTCTGCTATCTACTGCATTACACACTAAGTGTGTGTGTGCGTGTGTGTGTGCTACCTGGCCTCAACTGAGGCAGAGGAAATAAATTGTATCTTGAAATGTCAGATCAGTATACAATAAGAATGAGAACAATCAAAGTTTGCTACTGACACACATGGCAATGACTTTATTTGAGGGCCAAGTCAGCAGGAATCAAAATAACTTAACTAAGACACACCTGCACACACACCAAGTCTGCGATGATCTGTAATGATAAAAACCACACCTTGAAAAGTAGGTGCCAAGTCTCTAATAGACACGGGATGTGTGTGTGTGTCAGTGTGTGTATGTGCGCTACCTACATGTATCAATGAGCGACTGTCAGCACATGAATTTGTGTCAAATGTGTGTGTACGTGGGGGTAATTGGAGGCAGTCCAAATGCTGTGTGTGTGTACACGTGTGCCCCATCTCCACTGCTGTTTTTAACACCAAATGAAAAATCACCTTAGTCGCCTTGTGGTCTTCTTTGAGTTCAGTGTATTTATAGCTCGGAGTTGACACTCTTCCAGCAAAGTGAGCATGTCTGTGTGTGTGTGTGTGTCTGGGACCAGCAGATGGGCTGTCTTAGCCCTCTTCCTCTGCTCCCTGGCTTGTCTTTAGCCCCACCCGTCCAGGACAGGATGCAGCCTCGGGAGCAGATCGAAAATAAACGCACCCCCTGCCCTTAACATCCCGCCAACACGTATTCCCTGCTCCCCTCCTCCTCCTCCACCCTCTCTGTCTGCCGTAGTCCCCGTCTCTCCCCATCATCCCAACGTCTTTCTTCTTCCTTAAGGGAATTAAACTCTACTCGTTACTTTCAGATTATCTATCCAAAACTTTCTTTAGTGCCTTCTCTTTCCAGCCAAGTCATGCTGACCCCCAGTATTCTCCTCTACACACCCTGCCCAGGGTGACCTCTCTGACCATGTCCTGTTTGGAGTGCTCCCTCCCTTTCTTTCTCCCAGGGGACTTCCCCTCGCCTGTTGCTATTGGCCCAAACAGCCAGGTTTGGACCAGTAAACACAACCCAAAATACACTCACAGCACGAAGGGCACACACGCACACACAATGTCAAAGGCAAACGCGCATGAATCTACACCAGATTCACAGCAAAGGTGAGGGCTCCCTGCTGAAAGCTGTTACACAAAACAGGAAGTGACTTCACCTCCAGCACTCCAGCATTAGCCCATCTTGTGAGCGCCACAAGACACATTTGAGTCACACCATCATAGAGAAAGTGTGTATGTGTTCAAAAATTTACCGTCTCTCTCTTTCACTCTCATACACACAAACACACACACACACACACACACACACACACACACACACAAGCAGAGCACTCCCAGGGCTGAGGAATGTGGTCCTTGTGGGCTGTGAAGCTCAGTGTCAGATGAAAACCGGAGCCTGCAGATATGAGTGACAAGACGGACACAAAAATACACAAGCATCCAAAAACACACTCACACATTCAGCATCATACCTGCAGGAACACACACACACACACACACACACACACACTAACGCTGCATAATGCAAAATGGCAGGCAGACATAAATGAAAAATATGTGTAAAGGTTACAGATGTGCAAATAAATGCACAGACATGATCCATCCAGCACACACATGGGCTCACAATTCAGCAGAGCGTGCTGGCTTTCCGTGTCACTGTCATATTACCGCACACGCCCAATCCCCATGAGTCCCTGGGGGGCCCGCTTTTTTTTGATTACCATGTACACTAAACTGGCAGAAAGGCAGAAAGAACATTAGGTAGAGCATGGAAGTAAAGATATGTGAGTGGTGGAGAGAGGGATGGGTTGGAGTGAAGGAGGAACAGACACAGGAAGAGTGAAGAGAAGGCGAGAGCGCAGACTGGATGTGTATGAACACAAGAGTGTTGGTATTTTTCGGGACATTGAAGAATTGATTACTTTGCTATCCAAAATTAGTTTTCTAAATTATCCCTCTTTTCTTTCATTTAAAAAGCCTCTAAAAATTACTAAAATAAATACTTTTAATTTTTGATTGACTTGGTCAAAACATAAGTAAAGTAAAAACAACTATTTTGATCACTGATTTAGTGCTTACATCATTTATTTGTAAAAACAAATGCCCAAAGTACTTTGGTTCCAGCTTTGCAAATTTTGATTATTTCCTTGTATGACAGCAGACTGGATATCTTTCTGTTGCAACTGCAATAACTATAATACAAATAATAGATACACCCCCTTATGCACCTTTTCCAGATGGGTTGCAGGAACACATCACTTCATTTTAAGGGGTCATAAACCCAGGAGGTATAATGCAGCCCACAGCAAATTACACACATTGTATACTGCTAAACAATGTTAGTTAAAATGTATTAAAACCTCATTTTAGCATAAAAACAGGAAACCCTGACACAGATAGACCAACAAAGTTATTATACAGCATCTGATTAAGAGTGCCCCTCTGATTCTCAATCACGTGTCAGAAAACTATTTAGCTATTTATTAACAACTGTTACAAGATGTTGTCACATGCTATTGAAGAAGAGGCTGAGTGAGCAATCCTGTATTCTGCAGTTACCTCACAGACAAAAATCTACAAGCTCGGTCAAGAAGAGGCGAATAAGGACAAATGGTCACCAGTCTTTGGCTGACTCACGGTTACTGTGGCGAGGGATTATTAAGCAGCTGTCGAGTCTCCAGAGTTTCTGTCAACAGCACGTTAGCTGTGTATATAACTCACAGCGGAGGCAAAATGTCACTTTTGTGACTTCAGAAAGGGATTTTATAGTTCTGTTTCTCCGTCATCTCGGACTTCAGCAGTGGCCATGCTGTCAAGTTGAAAAGTGCAGCGGCAGGCTACTGGTAAGCTATGCTGCGTTTTGTTGTTTTTGTTTTGTTTAGTTTTTTTCCCTTAAGACTTGTAGCACATGTAGGCAGCAGCGGAGAAGGAAAAAACACTGGGAGAATCTCTGATCCTGCTTCTGATTTCCATGATCGAAAATGAAATCTCATTTCGATCAGTTTTCCATTTCAAATCAAAACCCCCAAGATGAGATGTTGCGTGTGTTGTCGTGAGCCTTTCCCATGTCTGTGCGAGTGTATTTTGGCAGATCTGATAGAACACAGCGCCATGCAGAGTCTGTCCTGTTCTGTGACACAATGCCTCTGTACACCTGTCTCACACACACACACACACACACACACACACCAAATGACAGGAACATGGTCCAAGCTGTTAGACACCCTCCAGGTGCTGGCTCACATAGTGTAATTCCTCTGTATCTGTCCTTAATTCTGTTTATCTCTGTCTCTGTCTTTATCTCACTCACTCTCTCTGTCTCTGTCTGCATTCACCTGTTTGTTCCTCCGCTTTACATCAAAGCCATCCAGTAACTTCTTCTGACTAATTTCTTTTCTCTGCGTCCTCCCTCACTGAGACCCACTGTGTATGTCTTTTCTGGTTCCTAAAAGCATAAATGCAAACACACACAGGTGCGTGCACACACACACACACACACATAAATACAATATTTCCAGATGATTAACTGGTCCCACATTGAGATTTTCTTTCTTCTATCCAAATCCATGAACAGAATGTGTTTTGCATTCACAGTGTGGAACAATGAACGCTACAAAAATCCCAACAGTGTTAACAGCCATGGACACAATTTGTATGCAATTTTTCCTCAGGTGGTCGGAGGGGACAAAAAAACTCTGCCAAGACGGCGGACAGCGCAGTGCAATGCAATGCAATGGCATCTTTTTAAACACATTGTTGCTGACATTTTGTATTGCTTGGGCCTTAGTTTGTTCACTGAATTTTTATATATTACTCCCTGAGTTGCGTGTTTTGTTTTTTTTAAATGTAATGCTGTGTACACTTGTAGTAGTAGCGGCGATACTGTGGGATTGAGGTTGGAGGTAAGGCTGGCTGACTTGCAGTCTCTGTCCATCTGTCTCGCTATCCTCTCTTTTGTTTTGAATCTCTTTTTGTTTCTGTCTTGTCTTTACCTTGCTGCAAATACCTTCAAGTCCAGGGAGTCAGGGAGATAAGTATGTATGCGTGTGTGTGTGTGTGTGTGTGTGTGTGTGTATGTGTGTCTGTCTCAGGTCCCCATTCTAATAAAAGAGAGGCTCCCAGTGAGTGGTGGGGCAGCTGAGTGTGCTCCCCTGGAACGCCGCAGGGATCTACGGATCAAATTCACACACACACACACTCACACACACGGAGCCATGGGATACATGGATCAGAGAACACACACTAGGACTTGATGCAACACTCACAACTGACTGCAACACCCAGACAACAGCAGACGCACACACATACAGATAAACCCTATTGCTAGTTCAGCCACATCCACATGTTTCCATAATTCAGTTAGAGGGAGACTGTGAGGCTCTTCTCAGGCTCAGACAAAGACAGAGACAACATTATTCACAGACAGACTATTAAACACACCTTGTTTCACACACACACACACAGTGCCCTCATCGCAGACGCAGGTATTCAACAGTCTGCTAAGCTATTCTCTGCTCTGCATTAGCTACCAGAATAAAGATCATAGTCACTTCTTCAGCTCCAGAGGAAATGCTTTAAATATTTCCTTCAGCTTCCAGGTATGGACAACATACAGTAACTGCTGAGGAGGTGCTCCATACGAGCAGAAAACATGTTACTGATTTAGAGCTCTAAGGTTGGGGAGCGGTCCAGCTGTGTTCAAATGTGAAATGAAATCGCTCTTAGTTCGACTGTGTGGCTGTTGATTTCCTCTCTTCTGTCTTCATTTCCATCGCTCAGTCTACTCCATCATGCATACATGCACACTACGTGTTAAGTACAAGTTCTTTTAATTGTGTCTATGATGGAACAGACCGTCCCTTGTCTTTGTGATTGTGTGCGTGCACAACTCTCAAATATTCACCACCGCTGGGACGCAGGGAAAGGAGGAAAATTCAACGGAGGGAATCAACACACAAACAACTAAAAGGAACATTCACATCTATCCACACATGCATCCATTTATTCATCTGACCACCAATCCACCCATCTAGGGCTGTTTAAATATTTACTAGCGCTAAAGGAAAGTGTGTAGCACAACGGGTGCAAAGGTAGCAAAAAAAAAAAAAGGAAGAATGAAAGAAAAAAGAAAAAAGAAAAAAGGGGTGATTGGGGAGGAGTGCAAGAGTGATGGATGCAGAGAGGGATGGGAGGAAACACTGAAGGCAGAAGCTGCAGTATAGCACCCCCCGGAGGCTTAAAAGGAATGTGAAAATCAAGAAGTCTGTCAGGGGATGCAACATGGGAGAGAGCTGATACAGAGCTGGATGACTATCTCAAACTAGGTGCACTTCTACGAGACAGCCTCTCAAAAGACCACAAAACAGCACATCTTGAGATATTGCATTAATGTAAATGGTGGTGGGGAAAAAACCCTGACATTTTAAAAATAATACAAAAACTGTTTCTCCTGTCATGGTGAAAGAAAGAAAGAAAGAAAGAAAGCGAAAACACAGAGAATGAGAAATGTCATATGTGAAGTCTGGGAGTAAAGGCAGAGAGAGATCCAGAAGGACCTCACTGATCAGGGCCACAGCATTTCTTATTTACACACACACACACACGCGTGCACAGACCCTCACACACACATGCAGACACACACCAAAACATTTCTTATTTACCAGCTTACGTCTGCACTATTTATGGGGCACTGGGGAGAGGCACAGAAGAGAGGAAGAGAGGAGAGGGGCTAAAATATGCATAGGGGCTGGTTCTTCTGGGACAGACGGGGGGAGTCGGCAGGAGGGAGGAAGGCAGAAAGAGAGGAGGGAGGAAGGCATAAAGAAAGGAGGGAGAGAGTAAAAACTGTAGTCCGTGTGTAGAGATGGATAGTGAGGTGATGGCAAGTGATTGAGAGAAAGGCCTTTGTATGCAAAGGGAGGAGGAGAGAGGGACTGAAAGAGTGCAGTCAAGAGGGACAGAGGATGATGCAGTGACGTGTCCACGCAGCAGTGACCCCTGTGTGTGTGTGTGTGTGTGTGAAGGAGACACAGAGAAAGAGAGAGTGAGCTGGACATCATATGGCCCCTCTGAGGGGCTGAAAGAGGCCAAAGCCTTTTCTAGCTGGCCAACCAGCCTTCTTCATCCATCCGCACCTCATTAAAACACACACAAATTACCCCATTCCACTTCCAATTCTCTGGCAGATGCATACACAAACACACACAGACACACACACACACACAAACATAAACTCTCACACACGTGCGATAACAGCTAGCAGTGGCATTAACCTCCATGGTTGTAGCTCTCCATCTCCCCCAGTCAGCCTTTCTGTCTGGCCCACTTAGAGAGCCCTCCCATGGGGCAATGGAGCTGTGGCAGGTCCACACACACATGCACACACACACTTGGGCCAGGACCAAAGAGTAATAAGATGGATATAGCCACAGTGCAGCAGCCAAAGAGGAAGAAGTACAAGGAGCTAAGGGAGAAAAAAGTTGAACTGAGCTCAACTTATCTGGAATGAAAACAACAGAATTAAACTCATGCGACCTGATCAAACTTAGTTTACTATGTATATGAGAACAGCGGAATGGACGCACATTTTGACTTGTCACAGCAGGGAAAACACAGGTGGACTTAATAACAGTAATGACGGCTCAGTTCCATGAAGTGTCCCAGTAACAGAAACAGTGATCGAGTACGCACAAACAGCAGGAAGTGGAATGAGGCACTAATTAATACACCTGTGAGTTTCCTGCTGTGACGTGTTAAAATGTCTGCTGTGTCACCAGTCCATAGCGTTCTGCTACTGAATCAAGTCAAGCTATATAAACCTCTTTTCGCTAATATCCCAAATATCAAGTCTCACTTTACTTAGACACAAGACAGAATGTGAGGTAGCCAATCAGGGTAAGGAAAATAAAACCTATTTGATTTGACAAGATTTTGATTAAATTAGCACTATTACAAATGCATTTACTGTGCACACGGTGTAAGCTTTCTTCACTTCATGCTGATTCAACTAACACTGACAATTGAACCTTACTATGCATTCCACTAACGGAGTGAGAAAGTGGATGCAGGACAAACCAACAGTTAATCAAGGCTGCAGAATCCAAAGCTAACAACAGTGATTTAATCTCGTCATTCGTCTCTGAAGCTGTTGTGACCTCGTCAGATAACAGCTAAGAGGTCATCCGGGATAGAGCGGTATGTAGAGGGGGATTGAAGGTGTTTTGTGTGTGTGTCTGAGGAGGTGCGTGGAGGTGAGTTGGAGCATGTGCGGTGTGAGTGGTGCCTGTGTGTGGACATTAACCGACAGGGTCCAGCAGTCACCCTGCTGTTAAATGGACTGGCCAGCCATATGCCCACCACCTCCGGCCCTACATCACTGCCACTTTGTGTGTGTGTGTGTGTGTGTGTTTTTATGTGCGTGTGGCTGGTGCAGGCCTTTGTAAGTTTAAATTATCCCTGGTAGAATTACAATGTAAATAAGTTTCTGATTTCTGTCTTTTTTAAGCCCTTCTTTGTGTAAATATCTGTTACCAACAGCCTGCACACAAACAGCACTGATAACTACGCACCAGTTGAATAATGAATTTAGAGTGGAGTGAACGCCTTCTACCACTAGCAACTGACAAAGCCATCAGTATGACTGGCTGCAAACTCGACTGTATCCTTCTAGGGCGGATATTGTAGAGTTTTCGACTGCAAGGTTATGGCCGGAGAAACTTTACTGGACAAAACAGGAGAGACTCAAAACAGAAATAGACAGTCAAAGAGAACAAGTATGAAACGAATGAACGGAGACAGAAAGATTAGGATAGTTCAGATTCTAGCCAACAAAAACGCTTTTTACTTTCCTGAAACACAACTCAGGAATATTTCAGCATGCTAACCTGGGTTCATCTGCTGTGGAGAGAAACGCCAGAACATTAAAAACGGGATATTCTATGACCACGATGGCTGTGGTGACTTAGCACACTCCACTTGCTTTTTCAGTGATGAATTATTCAGATTTCAGACACATTTCAGAAAATGTATCATAGTTAGTGATATCCTTTCAATACTCTACTAATGGGGCATGTTGATCAGTTTGTCATCTCTCCGTGGCTTGTAGGGTTGCACCTGTTCTGGCTGACAGTGTCAATAAATTCTAATCACAACTCAGCCACAAACTGGATGCAAAGCTTAGATGTCTGGGTTTCCAAGAAATTAATAATATTATTAGCAGAGAGGTACCATTCCTCATTAGCTGCTGGATTTTCTTTTGAAATTTACTGGTGAATTCATATAACCTGCAAGCTTTCACACAGTCTTCCACTATACAACTTTCACATTCACCTCTGGTTGATGCAGCAGACAACAGCAGGAGAAAAGTCACAGATTTTTTAACAGGACCTGCAGTTTGACCTGCAGATTTCGCAGGTCACTAGGCTGGTGCCAAAGAGGAACAAGATAGGAGGGCGAGAAGCAATGGAAGAGCACAGGAAGGTTTATATCATCACAGACCAGGCCACAGCTGGCCAAGGACCTACTCTTGGGTGACTTATATACTCTCTTCTCTTTCATACACGTGCATACACACACACACAAATGTGTCTGGACCCTAATGACATGAAGCTTGCCAGCATCTTGCTCAGACCTCATGAGGAGAGATGGAAAGAGAGGGACAGAGGAATGGAAAGAGGATGGACGGAGAAATACAGATGAGCGGTACAGGGATTCTGTAAAATGATGCAGCGTAGCTAGGAAGGATGGAAGCAGGTACTGCAGAAGGTTACTGTATACTGATGAATGTGTGGCAATTTAGAAAAAAAATGGAGAGATGGATGTAATGACTGAGAAAGTGAGGATGTGGAAGAAATGAGATGGTCTACTCAGGTGCTACCAATTTCCTACTTGATGCCAGACAAATACTGTACAGAGACAGTCAGGTTAAGGTCATCACACAGACACAGTTTAAGGTGACCTACCTGTAGTTCTGTCTGGAAGAAAAACTTCTGTGGACACTGGGAACAGTCGTAGATCTTGTCTTCTTGGCCATGGACGGCAAAAATGTGCTGCTGGAGCTTGTTGGCCTGCACAAACACTGGGGAAGGAACAAATATGGCACACTTTACACAGTGTTTATAAGAGGAAGTCAATCAGCCAATGATCATCAGGACTGGAGGCTTTTAAGATAACTCCAGAGAGTAAAAAGTCATGGAAATGATATAGAGAGGACTTTGCCCATTATGCAAAAATAACAGATGAATCTGAATTGTTGTGAGTGTCTCTGTAGCTGGGGCCAGTAGTACGGTGCCAAATTCAAGGCAACATGATTTCTGAAGTTATAAAAATATGAAACTTTGAAACTGGACTTAGCAACATAAAACTGAAATGTCATTACAATTTCGAAAAGGTTAAGTCCAATGAAGTGATCCTGTGTCTGTCAGTGGAAGATAAAACTGCAGGCTTTGGGCCAGGATTGAGACCACAGTACATGTAGCATTGTATTACTGAGCTGTAGATTCAGCCTGGACAGGACTCTCCATTCTGATCTACTGTAAACAACTGGACAGTTCCAAGGAACACTGCAGGACTGGTAATCCACTCTCGAGTAGATACTGTACTGGTAGAGCAGTAATCAAATGGAGTTTTGAGTACAACTAACCCCACAAACACACACAATACACACAAAGCAAATGAAGGGCTGACTGGAAAGGAGGGACAGAAAGAAAAGACAGAAGGGAGCAAGAGAAAGAAAACAGGAAGAGCTATCCTCAGCAGACCTTGTGATATTTATCAATAAATTATCGTTTCTTTTTTTAACTTCCGTTCCAGTGTTGTCTCATACACTTTTTCCTCTTTCTTTTGCTCCCCTTTGTTTCAGTAAACTTTTGGTTTTCACTGAGTGTGTATGTGTTGAATTATTAAGCCTCCCCATAGGAGTGGTGCCCATCTTACTAATTCATAAGCCACCAAGGAATAGAGTTAAAGTTTAAAGCGTTGCTGTGTACCTGGGGGGGAGGGGGCCCACAACACAAGACAAAACTCAACAACTGAAGGAGGGAACGAGAGCGACAGGAGAGGGAGAGAGAGAGAGAGAGAGAGAGTGGGGGATAGAGTCAAGAGGCGGGAGGGAGGGAGAGAGTGAAGGTGCAGGTTTAGTTTCTGGTAAAATACTGTGGCTGTTCAGTGCAACTCTGAACACCACAGGCCTAATTTGGTCATCCGGTGCTTTGTTTGGCTCCTCCGGTGGATTCAGACATATTAAGTACTACATATCTGTAGTCTGTAGAAACAAGAATTTCCCTCCAGGGATTAATAAAGGAATTCTGATTCTGATTCTGATATTAGTGCTGTTTGGTGGTCTTATTGCAGTTTGTCAGTACTTCTTTAGCAGTAGCACCCTGCTGGGAGATTACTCCCACAGCTAGACATGTTAAAGCAATAAATATTCCAAATGTGATCTCGTGCTTTACCCAAAACCAAAATCTTCACAGCCATTACAGTACCCTTACTCATGATGCAGGTATCCCAGGGAGAGCCATTTCTGAGCTACATCATGCCCTGTGCAAACCTTGTTTCCTTGTTTCCACTTTCTTTAAGCAGACAGCAAGTGAAACAACTGTGGGAGACACACGTGGACAGTTGAATGCCTATTTATTTAAGTGAAAAAATAATTTCATTTTCTATTTCTACTGTATTTTCTTACACAAAATACATAAATTCAAGCACTGTCAATGATCCATGTCTATTAGCGTCTGTTTTCAAAAACCTTCAAGGCACTAAATTTTTATGCTCAAATTCACAACCTTTCAAGGATTTCGAGCACCTGTGGGAAGCTTGAGAATTTTATTTTATTTTTTTAATAAGGAACATAAAATCCTGACACTTTTGGTAAAAATACTTTTAGCTTCATATTCATTCATTCACATTCATCTATGAATAGAACATATAGCAAGCCAAAGAGTAAGAGTTCTGCAATATTGGTTTAGTTTTAGTAGTTGTCTGTAGTTCATATTACATACTGAGCAGTACAAGGCTGTCAAATAGAATATATTATGTATTTACAATAAAATAAAAGAAAATATATTTTTCTTATTGTTAATGGTTTCTTATGGTATACTAGAGTGTGTGTATGTGATTATTTGAGCCAACTTTATGTCCCGGCTGCTATGTAGTGCGTGTGGTCTTACACTTTAATGTACAAAATGTATCTCAACGTAGCTGTGTCCGTTTTATATGAAAAGCAGATAGGACACAAGTGAGTAGGAGTTATCTGTGCTACTGTCCTTGAAGGTGAGCGTGTGTGTGTGTGTGTGTGTGTGTGTGTCTCTCACCGGTGAAGCAGACGGGACACTTGAAGGTACCTCCCATGCCTTCAAAGCTGTGCTCTATCAGGTGGCAAAGCAGCTTGGCAGGTGAATCAAACATCTGGTTACACAGCTTGCACTCGTGATTGATGCCCTCCTCTGCAAATAGGAAACAGACACGCATGTGTAGGCTGGTTTAAGCAACACGAAAACAGGAACATATGACAACACTTTAGATCGTTAATACAACACTCACGGCAGATGTCTTCTGCACATACTGACACTGTCAGACACAACCAGACAGTGGCATATAATATACTGATATCTCAGAGAAGCCATACAAATACACAACTATACAGATAAGAAGAAATGTACTTGCAGAGTGTGTGACAGTGACAGGAATATCAACAGTAACAACATGTAGTCAGTAACTGGTATCCACTCTGTCACCAGAAGGCAGATATTCTTAAACTATTTTTGTCCGAAGATGAAAAAATAATCTGTAATCCAAATGCATCACCAAATGAATAACATAATCAGCAGTTTCAGGAATTATACGACGGTAAAAAGCTTTGGAAAGTTGTAGAGCTGCGAACAGATTAACTCAAACATTTTCATTTAAAAAAACAATGATTTTAAGGCTCAGCTCCAGATGAGTTGTTAAGACAGACATGATGACACAGAGTAGGTTGTCTCATATACTCCTCTCCTCTCCCCAGCTGTATGCTGTCCTTTCATTTTTCCTTCTCTCTTATACTCTCCCCCAACACTCACACACACACACACACACACACACACACTGCTCCCCGTGCCACATCTGCCCCAACTGGTAATTGCCTGTCCTCCCCACCGGGGCTGTGGATGATCTGCCCTTCCTATAGCCATCCTTCCTTGCCTCCCTCTATCCTCGTTATCTGCCTTCCCCCACTATAGTCACTCATCAGTCCTTCACATTGCACACTTCTCCCTCCATGTCCCCCTCATCGTCCCTCTTGGGTCATCACTTGCTGATTAATTTGTATGGGCTCCAATTCAAGCCCCTCACCCCTTGTTATCTCTCTTCACATATACCTCCCCCCGTTTTCAGTCTGCGAGTGTCTCTTCACGACCAGGTCTCTATCCATACTTATGCTCGATCAGACTTTGTCATACTTCATAGAAAACATTTTTCTTATTCAGATGAAACTGATAGTTATGGAGACACTGACAAACTGATTCACTAATCAGTTTGCATGGGCTGCTGGTGCAAACAGCATCTAAATGATTTTTCCCCGCCACACTTTATCACTGCATCACACTGTCAGCCGCACTACTGTACAAGCAGTACAGTAAATGTAACTGAGTAATTAGCACCTCTTCATGAAAGAGATGATGGAAACGGAACAATGAGAGCCTAAGAGAGGTGAGATCACATTTGAATCAGGTCTATCTATGACACATACACGAGAGACTACCCACGGCGCAGCCTTCATCCTTATTCTCACATGGGATTGTACTAGTGTTTATGTGTGTTTGTGTGGGTCTATTTTAAGAAGGTGTGAGTGACATCACAGCACCCATGGTGAAAGGCCAGATGAAAGGTGGGCGTCATAAATACACACACATACAAACACACATGCGCACCCCTTGACGATGGTCTCCTGCCTGTTGTCCTTATCACCATTGTACCATACAGGACCAGTGCCCCAGTCTCTCTCTCTCTGTCACACACACATACACACACAGACACACACACACACACACACATACACCATAGGAGCATACAGCCCGGAGAGATCAGATGGTGTTTTCTGCGGGCCAATCTGTAGCCCCTTGTGGAGTGTGTGTGTGTGTGTGTGTGTGTGTGTGTGTGTGTGTGTGTGTGTGTGTGTGTGTGTGGAGCATGTACACACACACACACACATGGATTAAGATATACAAACATGCATACATATACTGACAGAGATACACAGTCTCTGTCTTTCTCCCTTTTTGTCACTTATCTCATTGTGTATGGCGACACACACACACACACACACACACACACACAGTCTGCAGAACTTCAGCTGCAGAGCTGCAGGGGATCGTGGGGTTAATAACGTCTTCAATCATATATCCATGACACCCATACTGACTAATACACACACACACATAAACACAAAGATTCCTATCTCTCTTTGCCTCGAAGGCCGACACAAGGGTGCCCTAATCCTGTCTCAATAGCTGTGGGTGGGGTGTGTGCATGTGTGTGTGTGTGTGTGTGTGTGTGTGTGTGTGTGTGTGTGTGTGTGTGTGAGCGCTTTTGTTACCTTTTGGGGACCTTTCTCGAAATAAACACCCACCTTACTGAGAGCAGTAGACCTGGTGTGTGTGGTGCATGTCACATGGGCTCATATGGGTGAAATGGTGTATGGTGTATAGTGTACGCTCATGGTCCCGACCCCCAAACGTCCCCTGTTCTCACACAGAAACACACACACACAAACCTCAAAGGCTGCTAGTTTGTGTGGGGCGCCAGAGTGTCCGATACATACTGAGACAGATTGAGGTTCGTTATCATTTACTGGGAGATTGAAACAGCAGGATAGAGCCGCATGGAGCGAGACACACAGAGAAAGTGAGAGAGGGAGAGAGACAAGGAGCAGTGTATAACATTACCAGTTTAATCAATTTCATATTTTAATTATCATCTAAGTATTACTTGTCTGAGTTAAAGGATACTTTAACAATGAATCTCTCCCAAAGAGAAAATGATTGTTTCAACCGAACAGAAGCAAAAGGCAGAACTGAGAGGAACAGCAATGCATGAGGCAGATACAAACAATGAATACCTATGCTTCAGTGATATCAGTGTGTGTATGTTGTGTGTGCATGCATGTGTGCGTGTGCACGCATTGTGGGTCTCTGTAGAATGCACCTTAAAAGCTCTTGCCCTCAGTAGGGGCAACACTCTCTTCAGAAGTTGGCTTGTGTTCTCCCACGCTGACAGGATCAGAGGAAGTGGTCAAACATCAGCTAACTTTGCATGTATACCCTATACAATGATGTCCCAATTACCCATAACCCCTCACTGCAGACATCCTCCCTGGTCTCATACACACCGGATATGTTACTGCGGGAAAATTGCACTTAGGAAAAACAAAATCACCAATTGCACACATACACCTTACAAAGAATGCGTAACATTATGACCGGATCGATGTTGACTCATACTTTATTTATAAGCAAATGATCCACAGGCTACTTGTTCACTATTATCAATCATACAACCATATTCGGGGAAATTTCCAAAAAAACTGTGCATTTGACAAGCCATTAGGGCTGAGAGAAACCAGAAAGTTACTAATCTCAGCATTCAGCACAAACACAAATGAGCTTCTTTTGTGTATTGTTGCATATATACAGTATATGTGATTTTCACTGCGTGAGTGATGCCAATGAAGTTATCAGCCTTACAAAAAAAACTTTACAGGCTAATTAATGGTCAATCAATTATAGAATAAGCGGGAAAAAAAAGTGGCTTGAGATGAGAATAGACAAAACTGCAGCGTGTGTGTGTGTGTGTGTGCGTGTGTGTGTGAGAGAGAGAGAGAGAGAGAGAGAGAGGAAGAGAGAACTGAAGGGAAAACAGTGAGGTGCAGAGAGATAATTGGGCTGTCCGGAACAAGGGCATGGAGAGAGGCCTCCAACGCCTCTGTGTGTGTGTGTGTGTGCGCATGTGTGTGTCCCATGAAAGAGTTCTCTTTTCTGACAAATACATTGTTTTGATCAGTGTGTGTGGGGACCACAGTCTCTGTGTGCTGTCCCCCTCTGAGACCCAGTCCGTGTGTGAGATTGCGTGTGTGTATGTGACCCATAGTGAGATGACAGAGTCGTAGAGCATCCTGCTGTTACGCTTTGTCTCACAGAGTGCATTTGATCCACTAACGCACGCGCACACTCACACACACACACACACACACACACACACACAACCCTGGGAGGCCTATGCTGGGACAGAGAACACAGGGGAGAGAGGGATGAGAGGAAAGAGAGAAGCAGGGTGAAGGTTAGGACTCTGAGTTTGTTACCACACAACACAAAATGAACTTTTTCTCCTTTTTAATGCATATCAAAGCAAGTTAAGGGATTATTTCATGCCTTTATAGAGGACAGAATTAAAATGTGTTTATCTTGGCCACTAATTTGGACAAGGAGCATGCATACTTTGCCTACTTTTTATCTTTTTTACACTGTGAAGTGTTTCAAAATCAAAATATAATGTAAACGTTTTCAAAACAATAAAATGAGCATCACGCAATGAGTATTTAAACATTACCAGTTGGATCAGTCAAAGGCCAGTTCCAGCTGTGCTGACAGTTATAATACACATAATACACAGTCGGCTCTTCTTGATAGGTTGCAATGCAAACTTTTGTGGCAACCAGGGCACTAGTTAAGACTTTTTTTTGTGATTTATCCACAGGGACTGGAACACCTGACCGTGCCAATTCTGTAGAGTTTATGTATTTCCACAAAAGAACAGCGTTCAACTCCAAAATGTTTACTATTGTCCAGGTTCTGCCTGTAACGGTAACATTTCATGTACTACAGACACACGAGTAAGAGAAAACAGCTTTTAAATATGACTAAGAAATGGAGACAGCTTGGCCCAGCCCCAAAGATATGTTTCTTAACTGAACAAGAAACAGGTCACCCACACCCACACACACCTCTTAACCCTTTCATAGTCTTGGCTAGGATACCCCGTCCAAAAGAGCCCAACCTGCCACCCTCTCTTCCCTCTCTCTCACACACGAACACACACACAGGTAATTGGTGGTTGGTTGCTTCCATAGGATTACTGCTGGGGATTCACCTCATAGAAAAATATAGGAGGATGAGAGAAAACAGGAACAATGTGAGGACAGAATGTAATGTAGTGTGTGTGGATGGACAGAAGGCAGGGAGGAGGGAAGGAGGACACACAGATACATACTGCGGTCAGAGACTCATCATTACAATTCATTCTCAATACCCTCCTCTCTCTCTGCTAATTGACCAGAGGAGAGGGACCAGGTGGCATCATCCCCATCTCTCTCTCTCTCTCACACACACACACACACACACACACACACAATCATGCTGGCCCATGCAACATGCAGCAGACATAAATGAGCTGCTTGGTTTGTGTTGGGGGACAGATCCCTAAGGTTCTTCCACACACACACACACACACACACCTCGTAACCCTTTCTTAGTCTTGGCTGGGATACCCCGCCCAAAAGAGCCCAACCTGCAACCCTCTCTTCCCTCTCTCTGTCTCTCTCTGTAGGGGGCCCTTGGGTGCCTACCCACCATTACTGCCCTTTTCTGCTTCTGTCAACCCCGTCCATCCCCAAACTATGTGAGGCTGTGCATGTGCACGTGAATGAACAGTGTGTGTGTGTGTGTATTTGGTCCCTTGTGACATATGGGCCATGAACCAAGCCAGGCGATTGATATGGGAGGGGGGTGAATGATGGGATGGACAGAGGGAGAGCAACAGAGGTGTTGGGAGAATGAAAGAGTGCGGCAAAGAAGAGAGCAGTGGACGGAAGGAGGAGGAGTATGTACCTCTCTGGGGGGCTCGCTCAAGGTGTGTTTCCAAGGCAACCAGGGGTGCGGGGGGATGATGTGGAGGGGGGTGGGGGTGAGCTTGACCCGTTGGTAGTGTGGGGGCTGGAGAATATACACACACATTCACACATACACACACACAACCTGCTGCAGTGCTGGAGGGGTCCCAAGAGTGCCCCCACCTTTACTCACCCTCTCCCTCTCTCTCATGCACAAACACACACACACACAGAAAGAATGCTGCAGTGCTGAGGTCCCGCGAGTATCCAACACCCACACACACTCTCTCTCTCCCTCCCTTCTCTCATCTTCCATTTTCCCCTCTCTGTTTCCATCATTCTCTCTGAGAGATAATTGTTAATATTTCCATCATTTGTTTACTCCTTATCTACTGTGTAGTTTCTACATTAGCTGAATGAAGATGGGAGGTAGTCTTCTGAGTCAGAGGTTGAATCTCTGGTCATCACAGTTTACATAAATTCCAGTGTGAAACTTTAATTCCACCTCCGCTTAGCCACAGAATCCAACAGAATTACGTAACGGAAAGTGCAAAATAAAGTTTGTGTCACTTTGGTTTCCTGGTCTTGTCTTGAATGCCTTGTCTAGTATGGTCCTCAGTTACAGAAACGTTGAGCAAAGCCAAGCTGCGTCCAAATTGAGTCGTCGTGACAAATCCGACAATATATACTGACTCACTCATACGTTCACTGTAATGGTGGGAAAAGGAGAGGAAAGAAGGGCTGACAGAAAAATCAAATTCCCACCTCGTGGTCAAAAATGATTGCTGAATACAAGGAATAATGATTTTCATCAATTACCTCATCGTTTAACCCTTCAAGAGGGTGAGTGAGAGCAACATTCAACCAATGAAAGGAGATGATATCCCTCCCTTCTTACCCATCTCTATCCCTCTACTCCTTCAGTACCACCTACATCCTTCATTGACACATCTGACATTATCCTGTGACAAATATTTTCAGTGGAAACTCTCAGTCACACACAAACACACACACACACACACACACACACACACACACACACTATTGGCAGACATGGAGAGCATATGGTGATAACCAGTTTGTGTTTGTGTGTATAATGAAAGGAAGCACAAATTGAGCATATTGGTGCGGTGCACAAGTGCATGTGTGTCTTGGAAAGACACTGTTTGCGTGTGTCTGTGTACGTGTAGCAGCTTGGATTTTCCCTATCAGATTACATAACAGTAGGAAGCTGGAGTGCTCTGTCCTGAAGTAGCCAAACGCCTTCTCACTTGTACACACACACACCCACAGATCATACATCATCATCATCTGTCTCTCTCTCTCTCTCTCTCTCTCCCTCTTTTAATTAATTAATTAAGGGCTGCATTTATATTATGATTCAATTTTAAGTCACAAGCATAAGTTTCCACACATCAGCCACATTATTAAAACCACCTGCTAAACATTTTGTAGGTCTTTCTTAGTGCCGCAGGCCCTTAGTGTGGTCCTAGAGACATTCCTCAGCTGTGACTGATGTGACGGGGTACTTTGTCCAGCTATGTGGAGGCTGCTGCTGACGGCACCATCCGCATGGTGGTGGTGTGTGTTTAAGTGGGTGGTGTGTGTCAAAGAACATCCACATGAGTACCAGAACCCAAGGTTTCCCTGCAGAACACTGCATTGTAAACAGATGATTAATGTTATTCACTTCACCCGCCAGTGGTGTTAATGTTGTGGCTGATCAGTGTACATAAATACAGACACAGCAAAAAAATTTGGGGGGTTTAAATAACATCCTGTTTACAACACAGTGTGCATGAATGAAATGTCAGGCCGCTGAACTGTTTATGCAAAAGGATTATTGAGTCAGTGCACCTCTGTCATCAAGCAGACAACCGTGTTCTGAACTGCAAGGAAATCCAGAACAGCAGGGAGCAGGCTGGTGCTGAAACATCACACGTGAGTGTATTTAGACACACACACACTCTGTTATTCATAAACACACACACACACACTCAAGACAAAAAACTACACTGACACAGGATGTTCAGTGTCATCTGGAGAGCACTTGACCGTAACAATGAGCAGCTGACGTGTAAGTCTTGTATTACCATACGTAATGAGACTTTAATTAATATTCAAACAGAAGAGGTGCACACATCATCGCTCTGGCCTTGGAATCATCGCTCAGGACTTTCATAGGAAAATAGGGAATTACAGTTTCCTCCAACAAGCACGCAAAAAGCCAGTAACACACACACACATGCTCATACACACACCTCTTTTTAGCTCGTTAGCAGGGATGAGAGTAATAAATGCAGAGTATATTTGTGTTTAGAATCTTAATTGAAAGCTTGAAAGTGGCCAGGAGGGAATAAGCCTAATCACTGTGTGCGAATAAACCATCAATATACACACACACACACGTGAAAGGACAGACAGGCAGACATGCACACACATGAGCCACTCCCTAGGATAACATTTAAAACTGAATTACCTCTCCTTCTCTTGCCGTTTCACCTCCTCCTCTTCCTCCTCCTGTTTTTCCACACTCACTTCATTCCCCCATCTGTTTACATATGTAAAGCACAACTACAGCCCTCTGGATGCACATCAACAGTATGTGTATAAATCAGTTTGTTTGCTGATGCTGGTTAAAGCTATGGCAGACGTCCACAAGGAGCTATAAAAAGTGTTTATGGTGGGTCAGGGCATGCCCTAATTAATTACAGGTATTTTTAAAAATTTTACTACAGGTGTTTTTCAGTCAGTAATTGAAATTATCTTATGTATCACTCAAGCTAGAAGACATTTCCAATTTTTAACTTTCAGTTTAAACAAAAAGTTGAATTATTAGCCTGGAATTGACAATTGGAAAGACAAAATAAAATTCGATGTGAATGATTTGCAAGATGCATTTTTTTCAGCTGACCGGATTACTTAGATGTAACTTGCACTAAAGGTTACTATATTGACGAGAAAGGTTGCACATAACCACACACACACACACAATCACCCACCCATTCAGGTTAGAAAGCATGTCTGTATCCAGGGCTAATCACCACGGCAACCGTAATCAAGGCTCTGATGTAGTTGTCAAGGTGATGCAGAGAGGGTCACCCCTGACTGTCTCTCCATCTCTGATAGATTAAATCACTCCAATTTGCTTTATTTACATTCCGGACGCATATTAAAGTTTATAAGAGAATGTGTAAAAAGTGTGTGTGTGCGTGCATGACATGTGCAGAGCGAGAGGACAGACACTGATAGGGAGAGACAGGAGGGAGAGAACGGAGATGTGATGTGTCGATTAACGATTCAATACTCGTCCCTTTTTGGTGCTAAATCTAACAGATATGTGTGTATGTGTGAGTGTGTTTACCTGCCTCTATCTAATCCTATCCTGCTGCTTGCTACTGGTGTGTGTGTGTGTGTGAGTGTGTTTCTTTAATCTGTGCTCCCAGGGGGAGTCAGAGGGAGCTAGCAGGCTTATCCTCGCTGCATCTCCCAAATACCACTAAAAAGCCAATCTCCATTCCACAACAACACTCACTCTCTCTCACACACACACACACACAAACAAACAAACTGGAGAGAAAGGCCTGAGAGACGTGCTTAATGTTCTGTTCACCAAACTGTAAACCCCCCAAAAGCACATCACCCTGCACACACATGCGGTCATACTGCAATCACATATGATAAAGCAGCTAATATAGGTTTCCACACACTGAATGTTCTTTGAGTAGCAACTGTGCATGTTACATACTCAAGTTATGTGTCTGTCCACATTTCATTCCTTAAGACTATAAAGCACAACCCCTAAAACTGACAGAGGAAGAGAAAGAAGGGAGCGGGAAAGAGGAGAGGAGCAGAGCCAATAAGAGCTCACAGCAGGATGCTAATAATGCAGCTCCAGCTGTACCAGTTAACCTGCAAACTGCCCATCTGGACCCAGAGAGAAAGAGAGAGAGAGACAGAGATAAATGGAGAGACAGGCAGAGGGAGAGTGATACAGGAAAAGACAGAGAGAGTAGAGATATGTCTACACATTAAGTCCATGAAATATTAAAAAAACAGTTAAAAAAAAAAAGCTGATTTACCAGAGCCAAACGTTCTCTCTGAGCAAGAGACCGAAAGCAACCAAAAAGTAATAGAAGCAAAATAAGCTAAACAGAATGAGAAAGAGCAGTGTGAAAGAGAGTGGGAGGAAGCTGGCCACATCCTCAGCTGTACTGGGGTGTACAAGTGGACATGCACACACACACACGCACACACACGCAGTAGGAGTGACCTTGGTCCAGCCTCTATGTCCTCGCCCCCTGCCCTGGCCAGCTACATCCCCCACAGAGCCACCCTGCCTGTCTCTCTCTCTCTCTCTCTCTCTCTCTCTCACTCTCTCTCTGTCTCTCACACACACACAAACACAAACACACACAGTGCCATATCAGGCCATGCCAAAGTGAACCACACTGTGGTCATAGAAACGATACAACAAACGGACTAGAAGAGACCAGAATAGCAGGGTACAGAGTAGAAAAGAACAGACAAGTGAGGGGAGGCTGAAACTACGTTCTTACTTTTGTTTTTTTATGCTGAAAACTCACACACATATGAAACACACTCAACTTCAACACAAAAGACACACAGCTAGCCAACTCTAACCCTCCCTAAAGCACAAATGCATCGCCTACACACATACACACACATGTACGCGTGCACACACACACACACATGTGAACAGTAGTATGCTAATGAAGACAGTAAATCACTACTAGGTCATGTGTGGAAAAGCCTGCCAGATACCTGCAACCATGGCTAGAGACCTCCCTCAGCTACACACTGTGTATGTGTGAGTTTGTGTGTGGGTGGGTGAACAAGAGAGATGGAGCATGCCTGTTGGCTGTAAACATGACTGCTACGAGAAAACAGAGCGTGCACCAAAGAGGCACAAAATGGAAAAAACACACAGTATCTATCAACAGTGAAAGATCGTACACGTTTCACAGTAAATATGCTGTCTTCACGTCGCCTAAGACAAGCTGTGGTTGGACCAGGAAGAAGAGCTGTAGTAGAGGAAGTAGACGAAGTCAGCAGGACAGAGTAAAAATTTTTCAATTGTTTGAAGAAAGAGAAAATGTGCTCAGTACCCCAGAGGTGTTCCACTTTTCCTTTCATTATTTATCTTTCTTACTTTGTGGCGAAATGAAGAAAACCCCAGGAACCGCAATCGGTAGGTTAGTTCAGAGAACGTCAGTGTTCCACAGTACTGGAGGTGATTCATTCTATTATGTGCTTAAAATGAAGCAGACACACCTTGAACAATTTAAAATTACAGAAGCACTTAGCCAAAACCCTTATACCACGCATCTAATATTAAGGCTGTACATTACTGCTGTGTGTGTGCGCATGTGTCCAAGCTGTCCTAAGAACAGCTAATCAAGAGTAAGACTCTATTGAAAAGACATCTCCAGCTGCGTGGAGCACAATCACCACCTGAATCACCAGGAGTGACGTGGTCTCTCTTACAAAAAAACACAGTGCTGAGACTACGTGCTCTGAGTTGTGATCAGATATGACCTTCAAAGATTAAGCACCAGTGTAAACTAATTATGCTCAATTACTCCTGAATTATTTTGTGTCCAAAGGCTACTGTATGGATAATTAAAGGTGTAAGGTGCTGTGTATTAAAGGCCTGTAGGAGATCTCACTTTAGGTGGATACAACATGCAAACAGTAAAACAAGAAACTGATAAAACTAAACAAAAGCTTCATATTTGTTTGAATGGATGGCACAGTTCATGGTATTATTGGTAGCCAATATTTTAACCAATTTATGCTAGATGAGAAACAAAGTATGGCACAGAGATATTTGCAGGATCGCTATAAGTGGAGAAAAGCTACAGCTGTCTGAAACACTAGCAGTAAAATCAGGGTTTGGTGCCAGTTCCAAAAAATCAAAAAGCAAGGGTTTCTTTTTACATTTAACCATTTTGCGCCTTCAACAGTCGCACAGGGAAAAGAGGCAGAGATGGGAGATTCCATAGAGATACTGAATCTGCTCTTTCCTTACTGTTACTATTACTATTAGTGATCTCTTGACCTGTGAATAAAACCCAGCTGAACTGTGAGTTCACTGAGGTCAAAATTCAAATCAACCTCGTCCTGATGTACAACAGTGACTCCAAAAAAAGCTGGGACACTGTGTAAAACACAAATGAAACAGAATGCGATCGTGTTCTCATCCTTTTTGACATACTTAATTGAAGACAGTATAAGGACAATATATTTAATGCTTTACCTTGCCAATTTTGTTGACTGTTGTAAAGTCATGCTTATTCTGAAATTCAACACATTCATTCTTAGAGACAGAAAAGTGGAACCTGCCAAAATAATGTCAATTTTCAATGTGCAGCATTGGAATAATAAAATAACAGCTTCTTCATCCTCTCTCTCTCTCTCTCTCTCTCTCTCTCACACACACACACACACAAGCGGCTAAAACACTAGCACAAACACATGCTTCTCACTTCTGTCAGCCTCAAATACAAACAAATAAATAAATGAACACAAAGTTATTAATTATTCTGAGGCAGGAATGAAATATACATGTGTCTAGAGATTTGTTGGTGTGTACATGCGTGCGTGTGAGTGTGCGCACTTATGAAGAGAATCCCTAAAGACAGACAGAGAGGCAGACCAACAGAGCAACTGACAGATAAGACAGACAGACAAAAACAATGAAGGAAAAATATCCAAAGGCAGATAAACTGTCACACTGAGGAACATGTACTCAGTTATGTTAGCACACGAATGAAGAAGGCTATGCAGTTTAAAGCTGTTAGGATCAGAATTTTTATGACAAAAATATAAGAATTAATTTGTGTAATGAGAAAGATGTCATAGTGACGAAACAATAGAGAATCACTACCCATATTCATTTGCAGATGTATTTGGCTTTTTAACATCTAAATGCTTCTGATAGATAGACTGTTTATTATGTGTTGCAGCATGCAGTGTATAGTAACTGCTGATGTAATAGTTAATAGTTAAACCCTGTTCTTTAGCTAGAAAAAACTGTATTTGCCATAAAAGCAGTGACTCATGACATCAATGGAAACTCAAACATGTCTCCCTTCCGTAGCTAATAAGCATGAAAAGGCTGATAGGAGCTACAGTGAAGTATTCAGTTTGACATGCACACGGAAACTGCACATCTACGCACATACACAAACCAGTGCTCCGTTCCAAACTCCTCCAGTCTACTTAAGAGAGTTCACACGAGGAGCAGAGCCACTACTGGGAACGGCAGTTTAGCCTCGTCTCTCACTCGTCGGCTCCATCTCTCACATACAGCCACACATGCGAGAACTCACAGATGTGCTTATATTCACAGAACCCTCCGACCGTCACACATATTTCAAACACGACCGTTCTGTCTCTCTCTGTCAAAGCTTCAGGTTATATCATTAATTACATCTGACACCGCTCCTCGTGTGTTTATGTGTGTGTATCTACAATATGTCCCAAAGGGCTTGAGTAGGGAAAGTGAGGTTCAAAGACCCCCTGCCAGAATGCTAAATCAGTCTTAATACATGCTTACACACGCGTGCGCACTTACACAGACACACACACTTCCAACAAAGAGATGTCAGAGCAGTGGTTAGAGGGCATTGTTTCATTGTCTCTGTGGTGCTCTCCTTCCTCTCCATCACCCTCTCTCTTCTTTCTCCACAGCTGCCTGTCTCTCTCTCTGCCTGCCACACTCCTCTTTCTTTTCTTTCTCTTTGGATACAGATACAGCGGAGCCACACGATAGATACTGCAGAAAGTATCCAAGTACCCAAGAACAAAAAATGACTTTTGTTTCATAATTTGACTATTTGGCAGAAACCAGGTTATGTAGGATGATTTTACAGAATCTAGTGAAAACTGAATGTGTAAATTTTGTAGTGTTTCTGCACTCATTTTCTGACATTGTCTCCTGATACTGTCTACAAATTAACAGCTTCCGCTCTTCTGTGAAGGATTTCCACAAGAGTGTTTTTGTAGGAATTTTTTCCCATTCATGCAGCAGAGCATCTGTGAGGTCAGACACTGATGTTGGACCAAAAGGCCTGAATCACAATCTCTGGTCCAGTTCATCCCAAAGGTGTTGGATGGGGTTGAGGTCAGGACTCTGTGTGGGCCAGTCAAGTTCTTCCACACCAAACTCATCCAGTCATGTCTTTATGGACTTTGCTTTGTGCACTGGGACACAGTCATGCTGGAATAGAAAAGGGCCTTCAACAAACTGTTGCCACAAAGTTGGAAGCATAGCATTGTCCAAAATGTCTTGGTATGCTGAAGCATTAAGATTTCCCTTCACTGGAAGTTAAGGGGTTCAGCCCAACTACTGAAAAACAACCCCATAAAGAGGTCTGCCCGGATACTTTGTTTCTATGTTATGTATATAGAGTATTGTGTTCAATTGGTTCCTCCATCATTACCTTTTGCTCATTTCTCCACGGCTTTGTCGCCATGTGATGACCACAGTAAGGACCACCTGTCTGAGCTGAGCTACATCATGCATAGATGTGTGCAATTGGGTAAGACAGACAGTTGCCATAAGTGTGATTTTGTTGAATCAACTGTCACAAATGTGATTTTAGCGCAGCACATAAAAGTAGATGGCAGACAGGGGTGAGCATCTGTGAAAAAAAAAACAGAAGTACCTCATGTAATACACTTTAGTCTGTGCAGTTCGGGGCTGAAGTCATTGGTCAATGGACCATCCTGCTGTCTGTATCACATAACAACTCAACAATTTCAGAGACGAAACCTACAATCAGATCACTTCGTTGAGCTGAAGTGCCTGAAATCGGTAACAGCCAAACTCTGTGCACCGATTGTTCTGGGGGAAGACACTCAGGTCCTTTGTTCAATGCACTGGTGCTAACAATTATGGATTGAAGTGAACCATATCTTAACACTTGTTTGCATCAACTAGAGTGCATGCAGACACCCCCCCCCCCAGACACACACACACATACTCATGAAAATAATGAGTAATTTGTAGGTACACAACAGCTGGAGTTGAAGGCACAACGTCTATCCCAGCCGCACGTACAAAGCTTTTACTAATTGCCTTTCCACCCAACCACGCTTGACCAAACATTGTCTCATGGCTGACTTCATAGCAGAGACTGTGTGTTTGTGTGTGTGCACTGTATCATCATTTCATTGTTGTCTATTCTCTTTGTCCTTTGTCACTCTCAACATTCATTAACATCAAAATAACATCTGTCAACTTCTGTACAAATACACCTGACAGACACAGCTGATGTCTGGACACACAGACACACACTAGGAAAAAAAAACAAAACAAAAAAAAAACAAAAAACACTGCACCCCTCTAACCAAAAACACTAAAAGCCTACAAATTTACTGCAACGTGTGTGTGTGTGTGTGTGTGTGTTTGTGTCTCACTAGAGCACATCTGGGTATCGAGTGCTCACACGGCTCCAGATGTGTGTTTTTAACCACCCCAGGCCATATCACACCTGGACACCGAAGGCACACACACACACACACATGATCAACGTCACCAATAAACAACCAAAATTCACAGCATTAAGGCAATGTAGTGCTTTGATGCAGGCTTATGTTTGATGTTTGCGAGAGCATTCTGTCATAGGGGGTGTTCATGCTCAGATAGGAAGATTACAAGAAAAGGTTGTCACTATACACATCCACTGCTATAAAAATCATTCAATTTCTAAATCTAAATAGCCTCCCTTTTGCTCTCTTTCTTTACTCACACACACGTACACAAAGGGAGGCAGCGCTACCTGTGTGGCCCCAGGAAACAGGGCTGAGGACCCTCCTAATGACTTAATCGAGCTAATTAACAATGATAAGACGTCCAATCACCACGCCGGCTTCCTGAAGGCTCTTGTTAGGAGCTAATTAAGGAACCAATCACAGCAGGAGAGGTGATAGCGCTGCGTCACAGTAACGGGGAACAAGATTAAACACAATGCAACAGTCCTCTGAAATACCGCAAGCTTAGAGAGTACCTGATAGAGCAACGGAAAAATTCAAAATCAAGAAATGTAATACTGAAGGTGTTCAGTGCAGTTACTTTACTGTATCGCTGTAGCTGATGACGAATCTCTTACTGAAGATGTGGAATTAGTCTTTCTTTATTCTTAGGACTTTTGCTATGATTTTTATATCACCTTGTACTTCTGCCACAATTCTTAACATTTTCTAGTAAATGTTGTAACAACTACTACAAGTGCCCCTATATTTTCACTGTGTTTTCTCCATCATTACCCCCATCATCACACCACTTTACCTCTGTCCTCTCTGTACCCATCCCTCCCTCCCTCACTTCCTTCTCCTCTCTCTCCTCATCTCTGTCTTCCAGGGGTAGTGTTCATGCGGTGTGGAGTCCTCTCTCCCTCTCGCTGTCTCTCTCTCAATCTGGGCTCCATGCTGTGCCGGTTTAATTGCAACAGCACCCTCGTGTGCTAGTCAGGCACTGTGTGTGTGTGTGTGTGTGTTGTGTGAAGGAGAACAAGAAAGAGGGAAGAGATGGAAAGAGAGACCTCCTCAGAGTGTTCAAGGATAAGCAGCAGGGTGCCGGACCACCTTCCTCTCTCCTTTTCCACCTTGTTTTCCATTTCCTCTCCTCATCCTCATCCTCATCGTCCTCCTCCTCTCCTCTCTCACTTCCAGGCCACTCACTCTTTTACCTGGTTACTCTCTTCTTCCAACTGCAGTTAAGGCTCTTCTTGTCATTTTGCCTCCTCTGCTCTGTTCCTTCCTCCTCCCCCTCCATCTCAATCTACCCCCCACTGACACTGACGCACCACCGCTGTATCTTCTCCTGCTGACTCCCCTGTCTGTCTCACCCATCTCTCTTGCATCCATTGCCCCCTGCAAGCCCCACCCCTCTCCCGGTCGTACCTCCCATGATGCCCGTGGAGACTTCCTGTCAGAGCTCTCTGCTCCTCACACCTCTCCCTAATCAGCTGTCAAATATCAAACACTCACTCCGCTCCTCTTCTCCTCTACTCCCCCCACATGGGACCCCCAAGAGGCACACACACACACACACACACACTGTGCACATGTGCCAATGACCACACACATAACAGACACAGAAACTGGAGGCTATTATGTGTTTGCCTGTCTGCATTAAACTGAATACTAATGCAAGTTGATCAAAGGTAGCCTGTTCATATCACTCACTATCACACATGTACACACACACACTTACAGGATAATGTTGATGAAACATTTGGTAAACATGGGTGGCACCCGTATGCACACACACTCACTCACACACACGCAAACACAACAGACAGCCAACAGCTACAGCTATCTCTCCATAACTCACACGCAGTTCATGATGATGGAGAGCTGGTGTTTCCCACCTAATGACAGCAAAACACTCGCCCACTTCGTCTATCTGTCAGCACTGCCTTGTGTGTGTGTGTGTGTGTGTGTGTGTGTGCGGTCAAGTCAGAGTGTGTGCATGTGGTGTATTAATTCATTCATCTCCTAATGTTGTGCAGCTGGGGAGAGGGAGAAAGAGGGATGAGGGGGGCGGAGGAGGAGATTGGATGAGAAGAGGAAAAGCGTGGAGAGATGTAATGAGCGAGGGAGAAAAGAAAAAGTGGAGACAAAGGAAAAGACAGGGGGATGGCTGTCCAAAGTGGGAGAAAGGTTGAAGTAACGTCGTTTAATCACCTCAGCTTCTGCTGCTGTTTCCAGACACACAACACACACTTGTCTAAATGATTAGTCATTAGCCAATGAACCCACTGGCAGACAGACAGGCAACGATAAATCTAACAAAGCCATCATCAGTGTCTTGCAGGAACCCTGAGAGAACAAACAACACCATTGACCAAACATTTGATTTATTAATTTCTATGATCTTTGACAGTCAGCAGCAGGAGAATTCATCAGCAGCTGCTCCACAGTCAAGCTGGTTTAGGAAACCCCGTAGACAATGTAGAACAATGTTGTCTGTTTTATCATGACAATCACTGAAACTTTCCTATATCACTCTACTTTAAAGAACGGGCTGACAGCAACACTGGATGTGTGATTATCCATGCACATACAACGCTCCACAAGACGCAGGCTTCCCATCACCACGTCTAACATGGCTGGAGAATGAAATCCACCTCTAATGAAAGAGTCTCCTCGCTCAGGGGACTGTTACAGTGCAGCCTAACCTTCCCATCTGTCATGCATTCTTTTAGCACCACAACAGAACTGCATACCAAGGATGAAACAGGGCCACAAAACATTATGTATCCCAGAAATGTATCAAATATGATTTTAAAAATTCTGTCATCACTAACAGCATGAAATGAGATGCCCTTTTATACTTTGTCGTTATTACTTCCTCTTCTTCTTAAACTGACGACAAGACTGTGAAAGGTAAAACTATACCAGAAATCCAGACAGAAAAGCATAAAAAATTGTGCAAATACAATTATGGCTAGTCCAGTGAAAACATAAAAGTGTGTTTCTCTTAGCATACAGGCGGCCTCCAGAAATGCATCCATGGCTCAGTATGGGTCCTGAGCCCTAGTTTGAGAGCACTGCTTTAGGCTGTTTAGACATCTCGCTTACTCTATTGTCCTGTCTGACTATACAGGGTTTCTAAGCCAGCGAAGCAGGGGCCTGGTCCCTGTGGTCCAGCTAACACACTTACACATACTGTATAATGAAAGGGAAGAACCCAAGAGCTCAGTGTCCTGTAGTGAAACAGGGTAAATGCTAACCAGACGGCCAACAAGCACACGCACACACACACACACACACACACACACATATGCAAGCACAGAGGAAGTGCCAACGGCGCACGTAACTTGATCTCTGTCCGCAGCTGTCTCAACATGTGGCAAAAAATGCAATCAGAAGTGAAAAAGTGACATATGTAGAAAAAGAATGAAGAGAAGTGAACAAAATCTGAACGTAAAACAAGAGATTAAATGGGAAACTGAGAGAAATGGAGGAAGGGGGAGAGAGACAGAGGGGTGGAGGAGCAATGATGGGGTCCCCAGGGGCCAGTGGTGGGGCTGGTCCATACAAAAGGTAGTAGGGGGTGCATTCTTCCATCTCTCTGTGTCTGGTATTTGCCTCTGAATCTTCAGTCACACACCTTTCGCACCGGGAGATCAGGGCCAATAAACTGGGGAATGTGTGCGTGTGACTCATGTCGTACAGTACACAGTGTTTGTGTGCACCTTTTGAATAGATGGCTGTGGGTGTGCGTCTGTCCATTTTTTGGCTGCAGGCTGTGTGTGTGTCTGTGTGTGTGTGTGCATGAACAAGCTTAGTCCAGTGTGAACGATCTTACTTCTTATATGTGTTTTCCACTGGGCCTGTGCCCTTTTGTATGTACAATACGACTGTGTGGGTGTGTTTCCGAGGCAGGAGACAGAAAAGTCTGTTTAATCCACAGCAGCCCTGGACACACCAGCACAGCATGCCAACACAACCATAACACACACACACACACACACACACACACACACAGAAACACACTGGCACTAGTGTGTGTGTGTGTGTGTAGCTTAGGGAGCTGCCTCAATACCACACATGGGTAATCCATCCACCAACTCACAGAGAGCATGGGATGTGGCAAAGGAGAGAAGGTAGGAGAGGTGGATAAATGTTAGAGGAGAGGGATGCAAGCTCCAAAGGATGGTAGAGACAGGAAGAGAGAGAGAGAGAGTATGAGAATTTATTCTTCTCAACACACACACACACACACACACACACACACACGTTCACGCACACTTGTACAAACTCAAGTTTCAAAAAGTTGGGAAGCTGTGTAAAACCTAAATAAAAACAGATCGCAGTGATTTTGATTTGCAACCTATATTCAGTTACATACAGAACAGAGACAAGGTATTTAAAAGTGATCAATTTTGTTGTTTTCTGCTATTATACACTTATTCTGAATTTGATGCATTACAAAAAGTCCAAAAGAAAATATTGTGAAAGTTGTTGTTGATTCAAAACCTGTATGTACTTTTCAGAATTAATGTCGCTGTCACAGATATGCAAGTTCCCCATTCATTGGGCACCAACACGCCCTCGTACCATCACAGACTTTGAACTTTGTGGCACTACATCCATGATGATATCCAATATATATATACATGTATATGTATATATACACACACACATGACAGTGACATCACACTACAGAATGGCACAAAACAGCGTGCAAAGAGATGATCCGCAGCAGCAAAGGTTGGGAGCCAGATTCTAACTTATAATGGTGTGAGTACACAGTATGCACCACCACTCCCTAAGGACCCCTCTGCATGCTTTTCTCCTGATCTCTCTCCCTCTCCCCCTTCTGCATCTCTGCTCTTTCCCTTTCATTTGAACATGCTTTCCTCAAACAAGGCCTTCATCTGGGAAGGGACATCCCTTTAACAGGGGCAGGTAAAAAGCACCAGAGAGACAGCATATGAAGAAAGAAATGAAAAGAATGGGTGAAAGAACAGAGGGAAAAAATCCTAATGACTGCCCCCCCCTCACCACCCTGCTCCCTTGAAACAACAAAAAAAGTGCAGAAATGGAAGGATGTGGGCAGAAGTATGGCACTGAGTCTGCAGAGAGAGAGAGGAGAGAGAAGAGAGAGCAAAGGACGGGTGAGGAGGTGGAGGGGCTGGAGGTACAGATGTAATGCTTGATCTGTGTTTAACAATAACTGGGGGGGAGGATGCAAAGGAAAAGCAGAGATGACACACACAGAGAGGAGGGACTGAATATGGCTGTAAATGAGGGAGATGGAAAAGGAAAAAGGAAGAGGATGAAACATGAGATACTGGCTGTTAAGTTTACATCATGACAAGGTAAATGAAAAGAAAGAACCAGAGAATCAATGGGTGGGAGTGTGGGAAATTAAAGACGTAGTTCGCCGCTCTCTTGATAGGCCGTTTGCTGACACTGAATGTCTAAGTTACTTGTGTTATATTTGATGCAGGTTTTAAAGATCATTCTAGTGAAAACACTGTGAGTCATCCCAGATAAGATCATCTGCTCAGTGCAAAAATTTAAATTTAAATGCGAATATAATGGGAAAAGACGAGAGGAGGCAGTGTGAAAGGAAAGAGGGAGGGAAGGAGAGGAGCATAAAACGTTAATTTAACAAGAGAATAGATGGAGGAAGGATGGAGGGATATAGCGAGGGAGGGAGGACCGGAGGGGGGCCTGATGAAGGGACGATGCGGGGGGCCCGAGATCTAAGCCGTACCACTCCTCCCTACACTCCTACCTAGGAAAAGAGGGATTTGCTCTCCCTGGGAGGGATGGAGAGATGGAGGGAGGCTGGGGAGGAGAGATGAGGAGAGCAGGAGGACCACTGGGGGGAGGGGGGGGCAGTTATGGAGACTGGGGGATAAAGGCAAAACAGATCAAGAGGGAAAAAGAGGAAGATTTATCATAAAAATCATTGAGTGAGGAAAAAAAAAATCCCCACTATGCTCACCCAGTTACTGAAGCTCAGGAGACTGTTTGAACACAGAGACGCACCGGAACAACATTTTCAAAGCGTGCACGAGGTCCACACTCACAATGCAAAACGTATGTCTTCAAATAAGAATCACCTGCTATAATATTTTCCTGTTCTCATACTTGAATTAGAAAAAGAAAGATTAAACAGAAATAACTGCAAAGTTTCTCAACAGTATCATAATCACTGATCATGTAGTACAGTATGCAGTATCAAAGGCGGTGCAGATGAATCCACCTCTCTGTGGTTGCGTATTCATATTTGTGTCTGGGTGCCACTAGCACAGCATTTTAGCAGCACATGAGGGGAATTAGGTGAATCTGACAACAGAACACAATGTGCCCTTTATGATGCATCACCGCTTGCATCCGAGCTGTCTGATGTCTTTGCTGCCATATGTGTGTGTTTGTACTCTGTGGCTTCCAAACATCTCTAAAACCAACACCAGCAAGCTGTATCCTACTGCAATCTGCATGTAGATGTGCGAAACACACACAACTTTATCCATTCTGTAAATGTTTTCCAAGGCAGGCAGTTGAAATATTTAAAATATGCACGAAGCAAAATATATTAGAAAAACTTTGATTTTTTTTTTTTTTCTGTGTAAGTGCCCTCAGATCTACTGTGTATCCCAAAAATATCCGACTGAAATATCACTGCTCTGAGGTGGTGAGGAAGACAAAACCTTGTTGCAGTAGGAATACATCAGCTCTCTTTTGTTTGTTAGATTTAGAGCGACCTCTGTAGAAATCTCTGATCAGAGCCCCAGGGGGATAATGGGAAAATATAGCAAGAGAAGCAGCTGGTACTGACATGACTCCCATAATGGCTCAGTCCAAGACATCCCCATGACCACCCTGAATGTGAACACCCCCCTTTTCTCTCTCCCTCTCTCAGCTCCTTTACTGACTGACCTCACCCTTCCTCTGTGCCCACAGAGCCTTTAAGGTCTGCTCTGCATTTTGTCCTGCTTTGATTTCAATAAACAACCGCCTCACACCTCTCCGTTTCCCCCGTGCCCCTCTCTCGCTAACACTGGTGCTACTGTTTTCTCTCTATCTGCAAATTGTTGGTACCTTTTGTTTTCTAGCCCAGCATCATTAGTTTGCTCACTCGAGTAATGTCAAAAAAAACAGCAGAGCATTATGTAAGATGGAGTAGGGGCTTATCTTTGTGGATCATTTGCTGCAGGTTAATCTATGTCTGCTGTGTTTGCAGATAGAGCTAAATAAACAAAAAGAAGTGCTGATGGTAACCAAGTAAAAACTGTAGCCGTATCTTTTAAATTGCACAATAAAAGCATGTTATTCTTTTCTTTCTTCAATCTCTGCTCTGACTGCTCACCCCACCACCTTCTTTACGGGGAACTGCAGTTGAAGTGCATTCTGGGAGATGCCAGGCTTCTTTATAATCTACCAGCAGGCTTTCACAGCTGCCTGTCAGCTATCCAACACACATGTACATACACACACACGCACAGGATGCTAAGTGCCACTGTTAAGATTGTGTGTGTGTGTGTGTGTGAGTTTGAGACAGAGAAAGAAAAAAAGAGTGAAAAAAGAAAACTCATCTCTCTCCCTTGTCCTTTCTTTCTACTTTTCTCAAGAAACACAGTTTTTCAGAAGCCCCTAGCGTCCATCTCTTCATTCCTCTCCATCTCTCATTTCTCTCGCTCTTTCGCTGTCGTTTCTTCCCAACTCAAAACTCAATTAGTAAATTAGTTCCAGCTCGCTAAGCGTTAAACAGCGGCCTGGGAGCACGTAAACACACACTCCACACTCCATTAGGGCTCCACAAGCACCATACAACCCAAAAACCCTCGGTACACAGGTGTACGTACACACACACACACACACACACACACACTCTCTCCCAGAGTTATTAATTTAGCCACTCACAAAGGAGTATGTACATAAACACAAATGTGCACACAAAACACTTCCACACATGTGGTGTACCTGGTCAATGTCCCATTTGCCATATATTAATAATAAAACCCACACATTACAGACATGCACACACATACGTATGTCATATTTTGTGTTTTCTTCTGCCTTTAATAAGAAGTATGAAGGTGATGTAGAAAGGAAAGAGAGCAGGAAAAGACTTTCAAATGATGGACAGTAAAGAAAAAAATACTTAAAACTATCTAACTACTAGTATCAAGAGCCTTCCATGTTCTCCCACAGACAAATGAAGTGTTTACAAATGAGTACATGCATCTGCAGGTGCACGCACACACACACACACACACACACACAGAAATATAACTGAGCTGGTTAAAAGCAACCCTTCATGGTCTTTAAGAATTAAAACACACACGCTCGAGCGCTCAGTGGTGTATTTTGACAGTGTGTGATGACCGTGGGTAAAGCACTTAAGCTGCTGTAATTAGCCTGATCGCCGTGGTGACAGAAGATGCTTTCTTTCATCCCTTCACTTCAGAAACTGGCATGACACACTAAGACACACTGACACAAGGAAAACATACACACATGACTGATATGTCGGTTACGGCCAACACACTAACACAGACACACACACACACACACTCAGCATGTGGGGGAATTGCACCAGTGACAAGCAGACAAAAAGCGGCTTGATCTCCGTTATGTTCCAAATGTTAACCGTACTAAACAGAAATACATGGCTGTCTCTGTCTGTTGCTTTGTAAACTTACCTGTCTCTTTCTCTCTCGGCCTATCTGTCTGTCTGTCTGTCTCTTTCAGGACTTTGGACATGAAAGCAGAAGATGAAATAAGGCTGAAACTGTGGCATATGCAACACTTTTTAATAGATTCGATCTCTCAAAACTCTTCTCATTTTGATGATTATTAAAGATGAGCTTTGGGGATTTGCATTTTATTTCCCAGAGTGCACATGTCAATCAGAAAGAAATCTGACTGTCTGTAGGAGGCCCTTTATTCTTTGTTTTTGTTTGTTTTTTTGGTTTTTGTTTTTTAGCTTTAACTGCTCATGTTAACTCCACAGTTCATCTTCTCACCTGACACAAGGTGTTGACCAATAAAAGCTGTTATGAACCTGCTATGCTGAATAAGCAGTGCATGGCATCAATTAACAAAATTCATATTTACATTTTTAAAAGGTTTTTAAGGACTCACGGACACCGTGAGGAGGAAGAGGAGACACAGAACTCAGGAAAACGAGCAAGAATAGAGCTAAAAATGGTGAAGGACAGAAATGCTAGCGTAGGTTAGGAGTCAAAGACTTTTGAGATTCAGACAAAGAGAGAGAAATGAAAAAATAACAGAGAGAGAAAGAGAGAGAGGCTCAGTGGAGCCAAGCCAGGTCTGAACAAAGAACTACAGTAACAGTCCACTGGCCTTACAGCTGCTCTCTGCACACACACTCCCTGGGCTCTGGCTCTGGGTATGGACTTTGTGCATGTGTGCCTTTTTGTGTGTGTGTGTGTGTGTCAGTGTGCTGCTGTGAGGGTCCCCATAGGTGTCCACCCTTTCAGCAGTTGGACTGCCAACTCATAAACCCCCCCAACCACTACCTCCTCCTGCAGAGCAGAGATGGGGAGGGGAGGGAGGCGAAGGAGGAGGAGCTCAGAGGAGGGAAGGGGAAACAAAAAGATGGACAGACAGAGAGAGCAAAAACCTTTACAGTCACTATTTTATTACAATACAAAACCAGTCAACTTGTAGGATGTGTGCACTTCCATTACTCTGTAAAGTAATTTTGACGTAGGTAGTTGTAATTCACAGCAGAGCTTGTAGAACCACTGGAGCATTCAGCTGGAATGGTTTTATCATTGGCAACACAACAGGAAGCAGTTCAACAGTTTTCTAATTATGCCCAAATTGGATGACAGTCCACTTTCTGCCTCTGGTGTTTAGTTCTTTCTCCATCTTTTGGTCTGTTGCCAGATTTTTTCTTGTTTCTAGGGGTGTTCAGCAGTGCCTTAATGTGTGTGGAAATACTTAGTCTTTTAGTTTCAGGTCAGTCTAATATTCCTCCACCTGTGACAGTGGGACAGAGTTAATGCATTATTTTGTTCCCGTCTGTCCAAAAGTCTGTATTTGTCAATTTGTTGATGGTCAGATTGAGAAGAGGATGACAATCTGCATCACGCGGGTCTTAAAGAAGCTGACCTAAAGACAGTTATGAGCAATAAACATTATTTTTGTGATCACCTCCTGTAAATGAGATTCAAATGCACAACTAACACAGAGGGGGAAAGAAAGTAACTGAGGCTTTGATATGTTCAAAGCAGTTTCTCAGAATAATCAACAGCAGTATTTGGTAATCATCAAAGCTCAGAATGAGCCAAAGAGTTGAGTTTTCCTAATTTTAGAAACCATGACAAGAAGACAGATCGATGGCTGTAATATAATATATAAGGAGTATAACTTCAGTAATGCGGTAATACAGTATTAGTACAGACAAATACAAGGCACTGTCACAATTTTTGAAAAAAAAAATCTAATTTGTTTTTGTCAAAGCAGAGGACTTTATTTTAAAATGACAGTACTAGCTGTCAAAAAAAAGCTGATAATCTTACCAACAGACGCATTTCATTAATCAGCAGCTACCATCTCTCTCTCCCTCTCTCTCTCTCTCTCTCTCTCACACACACACACACACACACACACACACACACACTCAATGGACTCCCTGCTGTTGTAATTAAAGGTGTCCTTGACAATGAGATAGACCGCTTTCACACTCTTGGACCCTTGAACATCAGTAGTCCTATTTAAACTCACACACGCACACACACACACACTGCACCCACCATACTTTTCCACATCAACACTTTCATGGTCCATCTGGTGAGCCCATACACACAAACACACAAACACATACACACAGCTGGGTAGAATGTGCCGCGCCTGATGTCTATGCACATGCTTCGTCTCTGCTGACAGAGGGCGCTAACATCTGACCAAAACAATAAGCAGTTAACAGTTAACACACACACATGCACTTGACCACATACCCATACACATTCATAAAGAAACACAAAAATCTGCCAAATTGATAAATAATAAGAAATTAAAACATCTAAGATTTAAACTTCCCCACTGTTTCTGTTCTTCAGAATTGTGCATCTCATATTTTCCACAGTGAAAAGCCCTGGAAGCATTGTCTTCTGCCGCCAGTGTGTTTGTGATACAGGCCATGTCTGTATGTTAAGCTTAGTGCTACTGCAGCGCACTGGGACTGCTGTGTACACTCAATCTGTATGCATGGTGTGGAAGTGTGTGTGTCGGGAGGAAAGTGTGTACGAGAGCGACAGACGGAGAAAATGAGAGAAAGACAGAGAGAGGTGCGTGTGTCTGGACTGTGCATCTGCATCTTTGTGCGAGTCGGTGTGTGTGGTTGTGTAGGTTTGGTCCAGGTGCTGGGACCTGTGTGTATCCCCGGGCAGGGAATGCAGGGGTCCCTGGACTCTCCTCTGCTTCCTGCTAACAAGACAACTGCACACCTCCACACACCCACCCACACACACACACACACACACACACACAAACACACACGGCATCGATCAGGACCTCGCCCTGAGGGTCGCTCTGCGGCCCGTTAGCCAACCGCTAAGGACTAAGCGCCTCAGGACACACTGCCCCCTGCCTACGCACACTCACACACACACACATGCACGCACACGTACACACGCACATACATACATACATGAATGCAAACACGTAGATATGTCATCTGAATTCAGCCCAGGGTAAAGCTTCAATGGTGCTGCACATACTAAAAAGGCAGAGCTTGGAGTTCACGACTGGGCCATCAACAGTTTACCACAGCAACAACTGAAGATGAACAGCGTACTGTAGCAACCAATGAACTGTTACCCATAGCGATACATCATGTATCTTTACATCAGTATATCATAAATAGTGTACCATTGCAATATAACAATGGATGAATAGTATGAATTAGATCTGACAAGTTCTGGATGAAGAAAAAGAAAAGAAGAAGAAAAGATTTCTTGTATTTCTCTCTTAAGGATTTACAGGATGTCCTCTTTGTTATCCAAACACACTTATATGCTGTATATTAACCGGAATTCTGGAACACAGTACACCCCCCCCCCACCCCCTCTCTCTCACACACACACAGAGACATAGGGATAGCGATCAGATTAATTACAGCAGGAGCACTCCACTCTCAACATCTGGCCTGAAATCTAACTACATGTTGGGAGCCATGATCAAAATATGTTGTGTACTGTGTGTTTGTGTGTGTGTGTGTCATAGTCACATGTGGGGGGGGGGGATCTTTAGATTCATCGCACTTGTCTCATGAAAGATTATGTCTTGATGTTGAAAATAATCAGAAATTTAAAACCCAACTCTCCGCACTGTGACAGCCTGTAGCTGGTCTGTAAGGCCGGGCTTTATGTTCCTTATTACTGTACCAGCTGCATGATGAAAAGGAATAAACATAAACATGTGGTTTACATTCTTTCCTTAAGAAACTGTGCACAACAAAACCCTTTTTTTTTTTTCCTGAAACCAACTGTCACATCTCACACGTGCTAGTGCTGAACGAGCTGGACTACTTCCTGGTTTTAGTGAGCATGAGAAATAAGTGAGGTTTTAAAAGAAGCAAGTGGATCACAAATAAGTCACAAATAGAAATCGAAACTTTTGATGAATCGATATTAATACCATTATAACCACACCATAACCATATATGATGAGTCGTAAATTTGTACGAATTTGGGAGCACTTGTAATATTTTTTTAATCCCTGCAGGTATTCTCTGTGATATGGCATGCACTCAACCATTAACTACATCGCCAGTGTGATATGTCCGGAAAGGCTGTACAAGATTCACTTCAACTAGAGAACAAATTAATGGCAAGCTCTGACATGGTAACCCATCTGTCTGTGTGTTTGTGTCAACAGGTGCAGTGAAAGGTCTGGGCTGAAGCCGAGTTACACCACTTTTTATGTATTCTGTAATTAACACTGATCCCATATTTATTTGCAGCATGTACACACACACACACACAGAAGTGGAGTCATTAGAAGCCATTAGCAGACAACATTAAGTGGCTAACGGCTACAACACCGGGCTGTTAAACTTTATGATCATTATTACAAGAGTCTGCCATTACTGCAGCTATTACAACACTGCAAGACAACAGACAAGGTGGAGAGCAGGTGACTACAGCAAAAAACAAACAAACAAAAAAAAAAGAAGACAGATGACAGTCTGAGAAGGGATGGCAGGTGCATGGAAAAGCAAAGCTTTCATGAATATGCCTCTCTTCAGTCCACTTATACAAAAGCTGCTCAGCTTTCTCCATGCAGCACTGAGTCATATCACGTGAGTTTTGGTGATTTATTTTTGTATTGTTGAGTGGTATCATCTACTACAACTACTACTCAAACAGATACTTTCGGACCCCACCGTGCATAAACCATTTATGCATACACCATGCATAAACCATGCAATTTAGATGAGGATAAATCACAAATATAATGTTTCATTGGTTTTCACAATAATGTGCACTGGTGGGGCGACCAAGAAAGGAATCACAAGGTTAACTGTAACAAACTGCAAAACCTTTTTGAGATTGTTAGGCTGTGAGGACAATAAAGCCATTTAAGATCAATTTAAACAGATTCACTAAGTGGTATTATTAGAAACTAAGACACAGTGCACAGGCAGGAGGATGTGCTGAGCGAGGCAAGTATTACTGAGTAAGCATCTGGGTGAACGAGAGGTTGAGAAACGAGCTAGAGAGAAAGAAGGAGGTGGGGCTGGTGCTTGGTCTACTCTGCCCTGGGCTAAACTGAACCAGAGAAAGACAGAAGGGAAGAAATGAAACAGAGGGAGAGAGAGAGAGAGAGAGAGAGAGAGAGAGAGAGAGAGAGAGAGAGAGAGAGAGAGAGAGAGAGGAAGGAGGGGAGGATTGGAGGCAGAGAGAGAAAGCAAAAGGCCAGCTTCTTCTCTGATGCAGTATTCTGTGTGTATGTGCATGTGTGTAGCTGCATATTTGTGCCTGTTTGTGTGTATGAATAATTCAGGTCCATGGAGAGGGCAGCCTGCTGCGGTAATGAGGAGGACATGCATTGATAGCAAATATTGCTGGTGGGAAGCTATCGATCTGACAGCCATTTGTCCAAACTTTAGTCAGGATGCTGGCTCTGTCTGCAGCCTTTACAGTGACTGATGGACAGATGGACAGACAGAGAGACAGAAGGAACAAGCTAATAAAAGGGGTGGTGATTATGATAGCATTAGTCTAACAAAGATGTCCAAATGTAATCAAGAGAAAATGAAAATCCCAAAGTCAATGTTAGACATCTGATATTTTAGGAAAGATTACTGACCGCTTCCAACAGTTTGGAAGCCAGTCCTGGTCCAGTATTCAGCATAAACAAGTGTGATGTGGATGCTTAAAGCCTCCAGTACACAAACACTGAGAATGGACTTTACAATAAAGTAGAAGACATCTTGTGTCCAGTGTTAAATAATTTGCATATTCAAATATTCTGGAATTTTTAATGAAGGAAGCAAAATTTGTGCAATTTCAAGGATTGCAATGTGTTAATTACAGTTTTTTTATTTCTCTTAATACAAGTTCTTAATACAAGTTCTTAATACAAGTGTGCAGGGGATCTTTAAACTGCCATTAGTGCCAATGTGAAATCAAACCAAAGGTAACAGAAGCATTTCAGACTGCATCATTACAGTGCATTCATCTTTTACACTTCCAAACTTTCACTGAGGAACATCACAATTACTTCATGCAACTGCATACAAACAAGCAGGTTTCCACACATTACTGGTGCACTGGAATAGTAGGAAGGCTAAAGCTAGTCTTGTTTGACCTTGTAATAAAGTCTATTATTTGCGATTTACCCCTAAGCCCTGGCTAGTCCTGTTTGACCCCACTGTGGAAGGCATTCAGCTCCTGTAGGAGCTCACAGAGAATAAAATAACAGACATCTTCCCCACAACCACTCTTGCTAAACTTCAGAACTCCCCATCCACACACACACACACACACACAGACTCCCTTTCTTCTCTGGTGTCACCATGTCAGATATTCCAGGTTAGGGAGAACACTGGGGAAATTACACTTCTACCAAGGCCCCTAGCAGTGTTTCTATCTGTGTGTGTGTCAGAGTCCAGTGAATCTCATGGGCAAACCTGTTACCGTAGGGGAAGTGGACAGACAATGAAGAGAGGGAGGCACCGGTGGGGGGAGGAGAGGAGAGGTGGAGGTATGGATAGGATGATGGAGTGCAGGAGAGAGCAGCAGGGATTAAAGGAGTACAGGACAGAAGAACTGAAGCCAACTAGACAAGGCCATTCAACCAGTCCCATAGCTTCTCATTATGTGAGTGGGGAATTCACATCACTGTGCCCAAGATATTCTCTCCTCAGATGGATTACCAGTTCAACTGGCACGTGGTATAATCAATAGCCGTAGTATAGAAATGTATTTGTATCTGCTCACGTAGAATAAAAATTGTGTTAAGGGAACTACTAGCTGCTGGAACATGATGGGATCCATATTTCTTTCCTGTTGGTGTTTGTGAAACAACATTCAACTGACTTACTGTTGACTGGTTCAAAGAAGAACACAAGAGACAGAGGTGAATGGAGGGGAAGTGAGGGAAGAAGATTTTCCTCTGTTTCTGAAACCAAGTTAAGTCAGTTAGTGAACGTCAGGCCAGAAAAAATAAACATTTGCTGCTCAAAGAATTGTACTGTGTGTGGTGATGTCTGTATTTGCAGAGACCCTGCCCTGTATTTCCTTATTTTCTTAGTATTTTGCTGTGTTAATAAGTTTCTGGGCATCAGCTTTTGTGCAGCACAGTGCAGCCCCCAGCTTACAAGTGCAAGGTTGAGACTCTAAAAAACGCAGCTCGTGCTAGCTCAGAGACCTTTTTATCTTCTTCAGCTCCTCGTTTCAACATTTCAGGGTGCAAGAATATATTAGCAGTTGGTTTACACACTCAACTAGTTTACCAACTCGCCTTACCAGTAGCCACTACTTCACCAAGTCTCTAAAACCAGGCCATCTTTAATAACTTTCCCACACATTCAACAAGAATTTCATTCAGGAGAAAAACTCTTGGTAACTAGATGACTAAGTATAGTATGAGGGGTGTTTACTGGAAGGGGTAAAGGCTACAGAAAAATGTTGTGACTGCACCAACATAGCACTAAGCAGATGTTAATTTCTGAATAAGTAAAAAAAAAGGACCAGGTAAAAAATGAGGGTTTAGAAAGGTTCAAATCAACAGGCTCAATTGGCTTTTTGCGCCAGTGTCATACAGCCAGAGCCAAAGATTGTCACCTGATTGGTCTGCGGCACACATCCATGTGACTGATGCAGGTAATTTATTCCATGCTTCCTGTGGCACTAAAAGCATGGATTGAAAATAAAATGGTCGGCGAGGCGTTTCCAGACTCTTTTCACAAAGCTCAATTGCTTTTGGCTCTGTGGTAAGTCTGACACAAAGTGGCACTGGGAATCAAACCTACAGCACCACTCTGAGCAGCCACAGCAGGTGCGATGAGACTACTCTCACAAACACTGGCACACTTTCACAATGAATGCCAGTCATACTATAAATACACACACACACACACACACACACACACACACACAATTACAGTACACACAATTACTGCCAATCACACTATACTCACTCATTCACATTCACCCTTTCTCTGTCTCTCTCTCTCTCTCACACACACACACACTAACCTAGCCACCCACCCCAGGCAGCAGTGCTCCGACCTCAGCCTCTCCTTCACCTGTACAGGCCAGTAATTACAGTGTGACACCAGACAGACTAAAACCACCCCTGCAATTAGTCGTGCAGAGAGAAAAAGTGTGAGCGGGGAATGTGTCCATTTCTTATTATAACATGTACTTATATTATAATGAGGCAAGTCTTTTATCCTTTTCATTTATAATGGCTTCATTTCTCATAACTCATAGTATTAAACACAACTTTCATAAGTTAATTCTAGTTATATTCAAAAATAAAAACACACAAGACAGAAAGAAGTGGGATTTCTAGTGTGGCTAAAACATTAGACAGACATGAACAATAAAGTACAAGGCCTGACATCCATATTCCCATCATGCGACACAACAAGATCCAAGTCATAGTTCGATCCCGCACCGACACAAAACGAGACTCTCTGCTGCCCACTTGCTGTCTTCGACATGACGGCTAAATTAGACTGGACACTGATGTGAACGGGGAGAAAAGAAACAAGATTATATGTGAGACAGGCAGGATTCAAACTCAAAACACTGAGCGTACAGGAGCAGGGCAGTTGCATCTAGGACACACCCGACTCCTCAACTATAAAGAAAAAACATCTGGATAGCATCCAAAAGCGCCATGCATCAACACACTCACACACACATACTCACACACATTCTCCACACACTCTAATGAAGCCCCGGTAGTGACGAAGAGCAGCAGGGAGCGGCGCGGATCGCCGAAGACAAGTGTGTGTAAGCCTTCATCGCACAGTGTGTGTATGTGTTTGCGAGTGTGTGCGTCTCCGGCGGGATAATTATGGCGCTCCTCGGCAGCTGAGCGTGCCAGATGTACTGGGAGAAGGAGAAGAGGGTGGTGGGGGTGGAGGACGAAGAGGAGGAGGAGGAGGCACAGCGCAGAGCAGAGGGGGAGCCCAGCACCAGGAGCAATGCAGCAGGGAGCATACAGAGTGTTATGTGAATACATTATTGTGAATGTGCTGTGTATCTATGCACTGATGTGTGTCCGTGTGTGTGTATGCCTGTACCTGGGACTGTTTGGTGTGTGTCTGTGTGTCTGTGTGTGTGTGTGGCAGCATAAGAGAATGTCTCAGAATGAGTATTTCCAGACGGATGTCCATGTTACTACATGCAAATACTGTGTATGTGTGTGTGTATGTGTGTGTGTGTGTGTGTGTGTGTGTGTGTGTGTGTATGTGCGTGTGTGTATTTGGCATGGCTAATTTTGTTTCTTGCCATCCACCATTAGCAGGTTGGCTCTGTCACAAATGAGTGTCTCTCATCCAGGAGAGATACAGGAGCATGAGGAGCAAAGAGAACATGAGATGAGGACATGGAGGTGGGACAATGGGGAGGGAGAAAGCAGGTCGAGGAGGGGACAGAGAGAGGGTCGCAGAAGGAGAAAGGACTAAAGTAAACGAGAGAAAAAAGCGGGCAAAGTTCTGAAAACGAGCATTTGTTCTACCTCAACTAAACAGCACATTACACAACAATACAATATTAGCATAATGATTGTAATTATCATTATGTTGTGGGTGGAGGTGATGGTGGGGGGGCTCACGCGGTGTTTCCGGCCCCACTCTGTGTCCAATCTACAACCCTGCAGTGTACCACCAGATTACAAAGCCTTTAAACAGAACATATCCCCACATGATGGAGCGCTGCAGGTGAGCTGTTTTATGCAGTGTAGGACATTGTGCAGGCACAGGCTGTCAGCGAATGAAACCCCATATTGCTGGTCCTACTGCAACAACCACTGCTGCACAAAAATTGTTTTTGGAGGTTAATTATTGCATTGTGAACAATGAATGGATGGCGTTCAAGTGATTCAAATAGGTCCAAATAATATCCCTTTTCCAGATGTTTTTGCTGCCCATCACAGATTTCTTTTCAGCGATTCAAATACATGTAGTAGTGACTGTCACTGGGTTGAGTTAACAATCAAGACAAACAGTGCAGCTCTAAAAGTTATTGCACATACACTTGCAGTATTACTGTATTCAGTAATATCGACTAGTAATATCGAAATTATCTGGTTTCTTTACAAATATCTCTCAAATGAAAACTTAAACAACACCTCCGTAACATGAGCAAAGTGAAAAAGAAAATGATGAAGAGAGATTAAAAAAAATGTAATTCAGTCTGAAAGTCAGACTACAAAAGGAATGTTTATCAGCCATAAAATCTGCCATTCATGGAAAAAACTATGCTTGGGAGAAAACTGCAAATGCACAGAAATGCATTGTTTTATGATGAAATCTTTTTATTTCTATTCAAGGAGCTAATCACAGACAACACTGTGCACGGCTATTGAATAGATCGTAATGTACCAGCGACAGATCATGACAGTTAAAGGAATCACAAGAGGCCCTTCAGTGCCTCAGCCATATATTCAAATTCACCTCTTGAGTGCAATCAATATGGGCTGTCGATAACGCCATGTAAATACTGTCAAGAAAAGCTAGAACCCATTGCCTGACGGTTAGTCTGTGAGGGTTTCAACGCACTGCGATCATTCTCGTATTGGCTCAAACTGTTTTCGTCACAGGTACCGTTTCTGAAACAAGAACCGTCAGTTTGGAAAAGACAACCTGCAAGAGCTGAGCAACAAGGCGGGTGCATGAGACATGTCAGGAGTCTTTAAAGCGTCACCGATAACTTTGACGACATAAAGTTTGGGATGGGTCTCGTAAGTTCTGCGTGCAAAATTATGATGAGATTCTGCAAGGCCAGATAAATACAATCCCAAACCATGCCCCGAGCCAACGTTATGCATCAACTCTGTGACATCCAATGGGAGTTTCATGGTAGCCTTTGAGAAAAAAAATAAAATAAATACTGGTGTATGGTTGAAGACACAGTACAGCAAATTTGGGTAAATGTAAATGTACATACAGTGTAGAAAAAACAAATGAGCTGAAAGCAACAAAGGAAAGAAAAGAAAGAAAGCAAACAAGGGCCATGTAACGGAGGGCAGAAAGTAAGAGATTCTCTCCTCTGCGGCTGGCTTTGTCACCTTGCTCACCCAAGGGGGGGGGGCACAGCAAAGCACCCTGGGAAATTACTGAAGCCAGAATGCATTGATTTGCCCAGGATGAAGTGTGTGCATGCCTGTGTGTGTGTGTGTGTTTGTCAGAAGCCTTTGTACTGCAATAAAGAGAACAGTCTGGTCGACATCTGTTTAGAGACGAAAGATAAGAGCGACACTGTATACTATTTCAACCTTCCTCTCTGCCTTGTGCTCACTCCTGCTTTCTCCTGTCTTCTGCTGTGTAATTAAGAGCCAAAGAAAACCCTTCAACCTCTCCCAGCTTGGCTTTGTATCGCACCTCATGCTGTGCTGTTGCCCATCTTGAAACCATCTTCCCTTTCTTTCCGGGAACTGTATTCTACAGTGGAACTGAAACAAGATTTTTGAGTCCACTGCTGAATCAGTTGGTGGCGTGTAGCGGAGCTTACTGTTACACAAGATGATAAATCGTGATTTGTTATCCTGAACTGACCGAGGCTGCCAGACTAAAACACGCTGTTGTTGTTGTTTTTTTTTTGTTTGTTTTCTGGCCAAAAATAATAATAATCCTCTTATATTCTAAGTTGTTATTTCTCCCCCCTTCACCCCAGCTGCTCTATTAATTAATTCACATTTGTAAAACCTCGTCTGACAAAAATCAGTAAGATCAGTAATGAACCACTACTGGCAACAGGCCCATATATACAGCATTCATGCCAAGCACATGGTATGTACGTTAACAGTCAGATTACGATGAAGCACAGTCCAAAATATGATCGTCACTATCTTGTTTCAGCAACCAGAGCTGCTTAAAAGTGTGACTCTACTTTGAAACAGCACAGTCACATTTGAATGATGCTCAGTACAAGCACAACTCACCAACTTGATCATTCTCATAGAGCAGTTACATTTCATGAGCAGAAACTGTCACTGGGATATTTCCTACTGCTCTCGTCTTTTCCCAGCCTATGGATCTATGGTTTGAATCTTCACAGACTGCAAATCCCAGTAATCCCAGTGAGTCATTAATGAAAACAACCTGGTTAATGAAGACACTAATAACCAGTCATAGATTTCTACCCACTCCCACGTGAAAAGACATGAGTATTCAAATCGATAATCAATCTCCACCTCTGAACACCCCCCCACCCCCTCCCGTCCCTTCTCTCTATCCAAGTTTGTTCTTAATGTTTGCTGTGGCTCAGTCTCTGCTCCTCTGTGATGGGATCACAGACTTTGCGTAAACAGGCTGTTATTAAGAGGGAAGTGACTCATTCCACTGTCTGTTTGAAATCTGTATCACTCCACACACACACACACACACATGAATTTGTAGACTCACTCTACAAAGCTACACAACACAGATCCTTAGAAAGCCACTGTTCACATCAGAACCATGCATGTCATACATCTTATTTCAACAGCACTACCACGTTACTCAGACCTTTTGAGTTGTTTTCATTCAGAGACCACTAGCAGCAGAAACTACACACCATGCATTTAACCCATACTGCCTCCACACAAACATTGACCTCCGTGGGTAATTAAATGAAGAACCGATTTATTCCAGAGTTCAAAGCTTAACTGAATCAGTGATCAGGAATGTGCAGTGACTTTACAGCAGCCTCGTGAATGGTGCAGCTGAGAAACCCAATCGAGCAGTTAAAAGTTCTCTGTCACAAAATCAGGGTTCTCTTTCAGTAATTTGCAGAACAAATCATTCCAATGATAAACATCAGCACCTGGTGAGACTTAAAGAAATCCAAAGGCAACCGTCACTAATGTCTCCTGCTCTCTGCAGCTATACCTTCTTTATTCATCTGCACTTCCATTCCACACTCTGTATCTACATCGAACTGTGTTCAACCATCGCCTGAGCGAACTACAGTCTCGCTTTGCACCTGCACAAAACACCATTAATAAGACAGAAACTCCCACAGTGGACTGACACTTGTGTGAGAGCTCTCTCCGTCTGTGTGTTTCTGTCTGTCTGGCACCATCTCCACCTCTCTCTGCTGGTTCAAACAAGGCTAGCAAGGTGACCCTGAATCACAGGCTGCGTGAGCGTGCACGTATGGGCACACACTTATTAGTGTGTGCTCACGTGCCCATGTGCGCGCACTTATCTGCATGTGTGTGTGTGTGTGTGTGTGTGTGTGTGTGTGTACAGTTCCAGTAATTAACACCAGCCACTAATGAAGTCCAGCTGCTCGGCAAGAGGACTGAGCGAGAGCCAAAATCTGCCAGAAATCGCTCTCATCCTCTCCGTCTCTCTCTCTCTCTCCTCTGACAAGTCCTCCTTCCGTCACGCTTTACTCATCTCGATCCACCCATCCTCACACCCATTCTCTTTTCATTTCACCCTATTGATCTGCATTCAGTCGTCTCCTTCTCCCTCGCTCGTTTCGTCTCCTGCTGCTTGCCATCACTATGAATCTACTCAATTGATCTGGAATCGCCACTGTTTCTGTCAGCGGGTTTTCTTGATGGCTCAATTTCCCCCTTACTATAGTGTCATTCTTGCAATGTGTATCTTTTTACTCATGTTTGTCTATCTGTCCCTTTATCTCCATTACATTCCCCTTGATCCCATCATCTCACTCTCACAAACCTGCTTTCTTCAGTTCCTAATACTCTTCTTATTCTATATAGCACAGCATTACTTCTTAAGGATGGTTCAAATGTTTTATACTGCATACATTTTCATAGCCTGGTTTACATGGAGGAATGGAACTGTCACCAACCCACAGGGTGAGTGAAATCCAATTCCAAACAATTCCAATTAAAAACTGGACTGGTGCAAGAACGTGGACATGGTCTACAGAAAGGGCCAGAGCCGCCTCTACTTTCTGAGGCGGCTGAGGTCCTTCAACATCTGCAGGACGATGCTGAGGATGTTCTATGAGTCGGTGGTGTCCAGTGCCATCACATATGCCGTTGCCTGCTGGGGCAGCTGCCTGAGGGTGAGGGACACTAACAGACTCAATAGAATCATCAAGAAGGCCAGCCATGTTGTGGGAGAGGAACTGGACTCTCTGACAGTGGTGTCTGAGAGGAGGATGTTGTCCAAAATAAGAACTATACTGGACTTTCCCTCTCACCCTCTCCACAATGTGCTGATCGGCTACAGGAGCTCGTTCAGCAAAAGACTCTTACTGCCACGATGCACCACAGAGCGACACAGGAAATCATTCCTGCCTGTCGCCATCAAACTGTTAAACTCAGCACTGTGACGGACACACTCACTTGTGTGTACTACATACAATGTACATATTGGCTCTTTTACACATGTACTTACCTGTATTTTTAAATTTTCTTAAAAAATTTGAATACAGTTTTTTGTAAATACTACTGTACTTGAGATTTTAGTTTTTTGTTTATCCTATTTTTATACTCTGCACTTTTCTCCTTTCTTGGTCGGGAATACTGCATGTGCAATGTCTGTAAGAACAAGAATTTCCCTCCAGGGATTAATAAAGGAATTCTGATTCTGATTCTGATTCCTACTAGTCCCAAAACATTTATAGCTTATTCAACTACCGTTTTCCATATATTATAATTCCTTTTTTAAATCCTCATTTAAATCTAGTGGTAGCTAACCATGCAGGTGCTTTTGATAGTTTTATAAATCTGAAACTTCTACCTCTGTCAAAGGATTGTCCCCCTCTAATCTAATCCTAGCTTATTTGTTACTTATCTGTTTCTACTTTTCATGCTACTCCAGGAGCACATTGTGCACTGCCTTGTTATTTGTTCTGCTGCTGTAACAACTTAATTTCCCTCCGAGGATCAATAAAGTCTTATCTTATCTTATCTCCTCCTACCTGAAACGATGTCTCGTTGCCACACACACACCTGTGTCACTTCATCATACACACATTACAACAGTAGTAATAAGCCTCAGAGTATCTTGTTTAAAGCTACAGCCTAATTGCATCACTATACAGGCTCAAACTCTGTCTCCAACATATACACACACACACTCTCTCTCTCACCCACTACCAGCTGTGACAGATGTGCCTGTCACAGGAGAAAATGAATTCAGAATAGTTAGTGAATTAAGCAGGGAGTTAATTGTTGCTTGGCCCCTGTTTATGAAGCGCATAAAGGCAAAGCGCCTTGTTTGTCTTGTGACAATTAGCCAGCAGAGAGGAAGTATGTGTGTGTGTGTGTGTGTGTGTGTGTGTGTGTGTGTGTGTGTGTGTGTAATTGTCCCATTCTCTTTAGCAGCTGGTGCAGCCACACCTGGACGGCTTGAGACACAGAGAGAGAAAAGGAGAGAGAGGGGAATGCAAAGGGGGAGAGGGGATGCAGGTACAGTATGGTATATAGCCCTCTATCTTTGGCCACCCTTCAAACACACATACACACACACGGCTCCCTACACAGAGACAACTTCTATGCATGAGTTAAGATAGCTGATGTTGCATGTGCAAATGTTCTCAAAGACAAACATGAAATATGACAAATGAACACTCTGTCTCACTCTCTCTCCCTCTCTTATGCGCACGCACACACACACACATTTTTTTGTGTCCCGATGCTTATTCTGTTTGGGTCTCTCCCAGTCTATTTGTCATTGTGTCCTATTAGGTTTCCAAACAGCTTGTAATGACTGGTAATAAACAGCAGAAGAAGAAGAAGGTAAATCAAGCGAGGAGACGACAAAATGAGCTCTCCAGGGGACCGCCATGCTCTCCAAACAAACACAAACACACACAGAAACACACTGACAGTTGGATTCAAACTGTGGCAGGTTACGGGGACTAACAGACAGCAAAAACTTTGATCTAACACCGTCAGAAGAGGTTCGAGAAATATATGACAGAGAGGGAGAGAAATGTTAATGAATTAAGAATATAGGAGGAAGAAATGTGCTGCTGCTAACAGAAGATTACGTTTTGTGAGAAGCTCACCTCGACAAATCCTAACCACAGTCTACACACGTTACCGGCAACCCATTTCTGCCCAGTTAGAGGTAAGAAACGCTGGTTACAGTCTGAAACCTGCTGTCCACTCTTTCTTTGGGATGACATACACTACAGTCTTTCAGTGCTGACGATGGACAATGCACCATCAGACTTGCTTCCAAAACACGGAAGAAGTATTGTGTTACTGGACAGGTTCCAGTTGAGATTGTACATACACATGAAGCAGAGTAAAGCTGAAAAAGAGCTGAAATATTCTAGTGTGTCACACTTCATTTGGATATCACAGTGATCATGACACAAAAATAAACTTTCTACACTGAAAATACCTGTTTCATGTACATTTTGGAACATTAAAGTGTGTCTTCCTTTATTTTATTGGCAAAAGCCTAGATATGCTCATTTCTTCTTCTCTCCTCCACCCAGCCCTCTGAGGTCCTCTCTCCTTCCCTTTCCAATCCCTGGTCCCTTCATCATCACTCCCACCCTCCCTCTGGTGTCATGGCTCGCTGGCTCCAGGTGGCGAGGGAGGGAGGGAGAAAGGGATGCAGGGAAGGATGGATGGATAGAGAGAGGGATGGAAGACAAGGGGGGTGGGGGGGGGGTTTGGGGAGGGTGGCTGTCATCTGTTCATACGTTCATACCATCAGAGTGAAGAGCAGCATCCCGCTCGGTACTTCACACAGTCAAACTGTTCATGAATCAGTCTGTAAATCCTTTTTCTTCTCTTCCATCAGCTAATATTAAAGTAATGTTCAGTAACTAATCTAGACTGTGCTATGCAAACAAGTAACGGTAAGAATAAATTGCTGTTCAAAGACAGATAGATAGATAGATTGGCTGATTTCATAAAATGGTCAAGCTGCAGCAGTTTATGATCAAAGTATCAATCTTTTCTTCTTTTTATAGCGCCCTGGGAGCACATATGTCTTTACATGCCACATCAAGTAACATCAAATAAGGAAATGTTACATTAAATAAGAAAATACACATAACACAACTCCTCTCCAGCAAAGCACACATGTCAGTGGATACAGTAATGGACTTGCATTGAAGCTCACACAGAAATCAGTGCCAGTAATAGAAAATTTACAACCTGGCAGGAGTTCTGTTGGTAGATAACCTAAGAGCCTAAGAGTGGACTGCTTTTAGTACTACTGAATTTTCTTTAGAAACACCACCTGATCAATGTGTTGAAAGCTAAACACAGGCTTCTGAGAAGACATGTCATCGCCTGTGGTGCTGAAAACTCTCTCAGACAGGACACTTGTCCCTGGGACAGGATTAGCAGTACTTTGTCAAAGTCTTGTCAGACTGTTTGACAAGCTTGTGGTGCAAGAGAACATTAAAATTCTCCAGTTTGCTCTATGGGAAATGCAGTTTGTAGTAGGACCGGTGAACCCCATGAAAAACAGCAGCAGTAAATAAAGCGCTTTCTTCAGTCCACACACACACCAACAACAACACACAGGGCAGATTAGTCTCTAGCTTATTAGTTCAGATGCAGCTGGGCAGAAGAGAACAGCGATGTTGCTAGCCGGTGGCAAAGACTGCCACACACACACACACACACACGAATGAACTCTCAACCACATTATCCACCTCCATTGACTCTAAAAGCTTCTTATTCGCCTCATTAAGCCTTCAGTGACACAAAGTAACCACACCAGACCCTTTGTACAGCCACATACACATAGGTGTGTGTGCACGTGCATGTGTAAAAGGGAAAAAAAGGGGGAAGAAAAAAAAGGTGGCGGGGGTTGTGGGGTGGGGTGTGTGTGTGTGTGTGTGTGTGTGTGTGTGTGTGTTTGTGTGTGTGTGTGTGTGGGGCACTAGGAAACACAGAAAGATGTGTGCACAGACACACAGTGGCTCAGCCGCAGCCCTTGGGACGGCTGCTTAGACAGCAGACCGACATTACTAGTGAAGCGCATCACCGATTTGACTTCAGGCTAACAGACAGGCTGGATGCAGGTTGACTGTTCTGAAATGGCAGATAAGTGCAAACTCAAGGAACAAAATAAAAGTTCATTTAATGCCTTACTTTTGGTCTGCAAAGTTGAAATTAAAAAGTGAAAGTGTGAGTGATAAAGGTACCGGACTTCATTCAGGGAGCTTCAGGGGAAAGGAAAAAAAAACAAAAAAAAAAGCTCAATTCCAGTTTTTTGAAAAGGAAATATTCAGAGTGAACTGTTGCCAACTATGATCAGTTGACAGGAGCCTTTTAAAAGTACATCTCTGAACTATCGATGATCAAATCCGTGAAGAATGTGAATGAAGAGGGCAACCTGACACTATTAAAGTGCATTGATGTAAATAAGTAAGTAAAGCTCATGCTGAGGACACATCATTAGCCACCACACTCCACAGGGAGCACTTAGATCCAGGTGAGTGGCCACTCAATACCTCCAAGGCATGTGTGTATGTGCAGTGTGTGTGTGCACTGTGTATGAGGTGGGAAGGACAATGAAGCATGCAACTAGCAGCAGGGTTTAGGGTGAATGAGGAGCTGAGGTGAGAGGTAATTGTGCAAGAATTCAGCTAAAACGTATCAAATTCAAAATCATCCCTCAACAGTTTTTTTAAGCACAGTTGCTACTGGTTCTATTACTTCCATTACATTTCTTCGTGCACATTAGAGTACTAATCTATCTATATCTATATGTATATATATAAATATATAAAGAGTAAAAAGCAAGGGAATGAAATGCTGATGGGCAGGCAGTGAGACAGCACAATGCTGCCTTGCTCATAGTGTGAGCTAAGGAGACAGAAAGGGGACAAACCTTGCCGACATGTGGGCTCTTCTACGGGCCATCCAATTGGCAGGTGGGGATGAGGGAGAGCGGAGGAGAGAATGGGCAAGGTTAGTAATACGTAGTGTGAATGTGGTGTGTGTGGAGGGGGGAGGCAAAAAGTTGAATCACACCTTGACAGTGAACACAACATGAAGCAGGTTCAAAGAGTAGCCATTTCTACTAAATTGCACGGTAGACAAGATTAGCTTGTGAAGCTGGTGAAAAACCTCTTGGCAACCTTTATCACGAGCTCATTGAGTGAAAGTAAGAAAATATGACACCATTTCTTGAGTCGTACATTGTTTATTTTTGTGGTGCTGCCATGTCCTAGAGAATACACACACTACAGTATAACTGCAGTGGCACCTTGACACAGACATATAACTTAGGCTTAAAGGTGACTTCTTGATGCTGGTGCAGCTAAAGATAGAAAGGATGGACAGAAAGGAGGTAAAATGAAAGGAAATGGAAGAATGGGAGCAGGGAAAAGATGGGATGAAAGCAATGTTTGGGGCAGGTAATGTCAGCTAACGTGGAAGGAATATGCGTCTTTCGGTTTTCTCTACAACTGTGCATCAGACTGAGGTCAACCCGTGGCTGGTGTATTGCTGGGGACCCATGGAAGTGCGGTCGAGACTAGTATCCCTCCTTGCAGAGTGCATGTTCAGCACCACATCCATCATGTGCTTTTGTTTACATTGTCATGTGCCATATCAACCAGGCTGAACCCCCCCCCCCCCCCCCCAAAAAAAAACAGGGACGAAAAGCGGAGGTGTCCAAATTGCACATTGCACTAGTTTCAGTGAGCATGTAGTGATTAAAGTCACAGTCAATATGCTAATGAAAGATTGGTCTTTAATGAGGACCGATGGAAAGGAAAGATAATATGTTGAGTGTGACACACACAGTGCATGTTTGTGTGTGTGTGTGTGTGTGTGTGTGTGTGTGTCTCAGAGAGGGAGCATGTCTACATGTGTTTCAGAAGCGAGGTCTCATGCTGTGAAATGTAGACTGAGGTGATTAGTAAAGCATTAGTATCTGCATGCAACACTCAGAACATGCTGTCAAGGACCTTGTTTAGGGATATGTGTGTGCCTGTGTGTGCGTAGGGGTGTTGGGTGTTTTAGTGTATTTTAAAGGTATAACAGATCCTGTGTGCTTATTTGCTTTTACATTGCTTCATGTGTTTCCTCTCATCTGTGCTATTTATCCATGTGGATTGCTTTGGTGTGAGGTGCAGAGTTGTACAAATTTCAGCTATAGAGATGACTTCCTTCTCTCTGAAATAATACAACAAGATGGCACTTAGCCCACGGTGTTCAGACCACCAAAAACCTCACACCAAAACAATCTAGACAGATAGAAAGCACCGCAAATAATAATAAAAAAAATTTATTTTTGATTTTGGTGTGAACTGTCCCTTTAAACATATTGACATTCAGCATCTCATCAGAGACTGGTGGAAAAATACTCTCACACACCTCACACTATCTCACAGGGAGAAAAGTTCCTCATGACATGCAGCTGCACAGCAGAAAACAATAAAGTCTGCCAGAAATCGCTGAGGTGTGGTCCGAGGAGACACGCACACGTACACCCACAAACAAATACACATGGACATACAATGAGAGGAGTGGGTACAAGGGAGACGAACAATTTCCGTCATGAAAAAAATACAACTAAAACACACATGACAAAAACAGGGAACTGCTGCATTCCTCCATATTCTTGCTATTACGTTTCAGAGATGATGAAATAGAGCAGGATCTGTTTTTATGATACCAGAATGAACGATGACATATTTACTGGGGCTGCAGATACACAGACTTGAGCGTGTTGCTGGTTTCCTGTCAAACTGAGCTCATCTGACTGGGCAGCTCTACACGCAGCAATAAAAACCCCAACGTTTACTGTCATCCCTCTTTTCTCAGCGCCGCCATCCACCACCCTCGACTCACTTTTTTCTGTCATCTTTTCTGTCACCCCCCCCACCCCCAACATTCACTTCTCATCTCCACGTCTTCGAACCCTCCCCCCCGCTCGGCAGTGTTGGGGGCTAGAAAAACTGAACACACACAGCTCTGTGATTACGCACATGCTCTCACACACAGGCAGGATATGCCCCCAACTCACACACACACATACATCAGCAATGATACAAAAACCTGGATAGGCAGAACTCTTCTTTGTCTCAGATAAATAAATACGTAGACACACAAGTTAAAATATATCCATTAAAGCTGATTTATATAATGTATGTATTTTTGCACATATTTGCACATATTATCCTTAATCATAACATATACATAGGATGTGTGCTGTGCTACTTGCACTTAGGCTTTTGTCTCAAGCTCAAACACCAAAACGATTCTCAAATGGCAAGCTGGTACCTGAGGCGAAAATAGATAACTCCCATTCGTCTGTCTCTTTCTCTCTTCGGTGTGTGGGAGATGGATTGAGGCTGTGTGTGTGTGTGTGTGTGTGTGTGTGTGTGTGTGTGTGTGTGTTAACAATGTGAAGTGTGAGCACTACCAATGTACCAACATTATCCAGTGGTTCTGCCCTGTCACTTAATATGAATTTGGTTTTGTGAAGCTACATGCCAGCAAAGTCAGTGCAGTTCAGCCACCTGCCTACACAGCAATGCTGCCTGATATGACATGGCAGCACCTTATGAAGCCCTGTAACAGGTTCAGAGCCAGTGTGTGCAAAATCCACCAAGACAGTGAGCAGTGTTCGCTTCCTTGCACCCCTTCGTGATTTCGCTCTCCCTCCAATCTTGCCTCTCTTCTCTGGAGCAGGCTATTGACCACATGGCATTTGTATTAACCTGTGTACTGTGTTAGGGCCAAGGCTAGTCTGAACGGACACAGGGTGAGGCTACACCATCACAGTGACGAGTCAGTAGCATGTTCAGATCTCCTCTTTAAAGCCTTAAACATGCCAGCGTGAATGTTGTTGATTGTCATTCCCGCATTATTACTATTGATTGTTAAGTTCTCTGTTTTTTCCACACTACATGAAATATTGTTTGCTTTAACATGGTTTGTTATTTTTGATTCACCTTATGAACACTTTCTCTCAGCAGCCAATTATTCATTGGATACTTGCACCAGCACTTGACAGACGCTGTAATCATTATTTGTTGCCTAAGGATACATTTTTTTCTTTCTCAATGAATAATTTAGGAGTAAACAATAAAAATAACAATGGACAGAATGACAAAAACCGCAATAAGAAAGGAACAATAACACCGCTTTTAAAGCAAGTGCCGAAATAATAATCAGTGAATATGCTTTGGTAACAGCTAACTGTTGTTAGCTGTTAGCGTGTGCCCAGTCATTCTTGTCATCATGATTCCTCCTCGACTACGAAGACTTCTCTCTAGACTCCTCAGTCTGACCGTCTCTTCCTGTCTGCTTCAGCGGCGTGTCTCTTTCTCTTTGTGACAGCATAATTAACAGGACCGTGGGGTGCACCATGTATTACCCACGGAGCAAATGTGACAATCACGTTACTGGACTCGATAAGCCAATGGAAACACCACCCCCCCACGTCAACCCTCCCCTGCTCCCTCAACCAGTCAAACTGTCAACATAACGACAACAGGTTTGTGCAGTAGCAGAAACACGTCACGGTCAATGAGTGGATGGGGAGGGGCGGACATCTTAGCATTTGATCTTATTTTAGTTGCGACGGAGAGGCAGTCTTATGCCTTCAAGTGTTTTTTCAGGAAGAGAAATGAAGAATGTGATGAAGAAGAAGAGAACAGAAACACTGCACTTTCACACCACATATTTTGTTGCAGATGTGTGTGCACCCACACCCTGAGGGTTTGTGTGCATTGGCATTTTTTTTTTTAATATGATGAATGCATGACAGTAAAATCTCACTATGAGTCAACGGTCAAATAATTAGAGCCTACACGGAATTATGAATCACTCTACAACATAGCCATAATAAAAACCTTAATTCGGTATAATTAAGGCTTCAGACTTTTAAATGACTGGGGATAGAGAGATAACAGGTTTTTAATTTGGGGAAGAAATAATTTTGTTAAGTTGTAGCACAATTACAATATGAGTCCAGGGCTGTCCAATGAGTTAAAGTGAGCTGAGATTCAGAGAGAAGAAAATGACTGGAACTATGAGAGGCATGGTGACAAACAGAAAAGCTTTCTCCGGGCCTTGTGTTGGAACAACTTGTGTCCACCACTTGGCAATAACTGTAGATTAAAATCTGGATTTTGACTCAGTCATGGGGAAATTAAAGATTGCTGGTAGAAAGGAGATCTGATGTGATTATTCTTAACTTTATCTTTGTTAGGCACACGTTAATCCATGCGGCAGTGGTTCAGCTATAGACAGCAGTGCTGTAACCTTCAGTCTTCAGCCATTTAACTCTTTCACTCCAACATAACGATGCCATTTGACACGGGATATATCTACAGACTAAATCAAATAAAAGCTTTCCCTTTACTGTTTGCTCTCTTCTTGGGGCTGAGTTATAGATAATTTAATAATGAATACTGTGCAGGATATTAAAAATAATCTGCCTCAATTTCATAATTAATCTGCGCTAGGTTTTCACACAATTAGCATGTTAATTAACCCAAAATTGCCACCACCGTGTGGGGATGTGTGTGTGTGTGTGTGTGTGTGTGTGTTTAGGGAGAAAAAGCCAAGAAATGGTGACAAACCTGGCAGGAATAATAAAATGACAGCTAGGAATCTCAGGATGGAGGAATGGAGGTGAGCTGGAGGAAGTGGAGGAAGATCAAAAACAATTAAAACCAAGGAAAGGAGAAAGGACAACAAGGAAAAGAGAAGGACCAGAACAGGAGGAATGAAAGACAAGTTGTTTCAGTAATGTGGTGAAGAGCGAAGAAGATGGACACGGAGTACCAGCAGGCAAAAGACTTAGTGTGTGCTCTGTCACGTATGCATTTGTGGGGACTTTGTCCCTGTGTTTGTCCATCTTTGATTATGTGTGTGAGACGAGTGCGTGTGTGTGTGTGTGTGTGTGTGTGTGTGTGTGTGTGTGTGTGTGTGTCCAAGGGTGAAAAAAGTAAAAGTTACTCCAGCCGTACTTCTGTTTCATATCTCTCTTCTGACGTTTCCAGACAATATTACACAGCTCACAGCAATGTCAACACGCACACACTCACACACCTCAGAGTGCATCAGTGACTCTGGGATCGGGCCTCGTCACGTCTGAGCAAGGGAATGAGGGTGGATGGGGTGAGGGGGTGCAGAGCGTTTGTTCCCCAGAACAACTCGCAGGTCCACCTCGTTAATCTCCATGACGACAGAGATGCTAAGCCAGCAAATTAGTAGCGAGTACAAAAACCTGTCACAGGGGAAGCTCATAAAAGAACACAGACTCCAAACCACAGAGGTGGTTTTTACTTAAATGCACACACACTCCATGTAGAACAGGTGTACTCACAAACTATTTCACTGAACCTTTTCTGAGCACTTAACAGGCTTTCTCAAATAAAAGTAGCTACGGTGCCATGTCTTGCAAACTGTTACACACATTAGAATATGCATCTGTTTTTAACCACGCATTACGCCGCTCCTGGAGTACAGGAACGGCGTAATGCAGTTCATTGTTTTTGTCAGCTTAGTCAACTTTAAAAAATCTCTGACGACAGAGATGCTAAAAGTCTCTGTAAACAGAAATTGGAAAAATTACATAAGAAACAATAAAAAGTCAAAAGGTGTGTGTGCACACATCCTTAGTGTCTGCTTAGTGTGCTTTCTCTGCTGCTTTCTTTCCCTACGTGGGCGACTCCAGTGACTAAGTATTATATATATATGCGTGTCGCTGCAATTAATTAGCAACAGAGATCATATGTGTGTAGGCTGAGAGAACAAATAAAACTACTGAATTAAGCTAAAAACGTTAGACAAAATGTGTCTTACAACCTCACTCCGTTAAATCTAGGGCAACTGTGATGACCAAGGTTTTATCTGCCTACAAATTAAGTATAACCTTCTCCTCAGTGTTTACTCTCCACAGCTGCAGCAGCAACGCAATTTCAGATCTGTGCAGTGTTACTTCATCCAGGCCAAGCTATAAACAGCCACAGTAAGTGATGAACCAGGCTGGGTGTTTCATGTGGGATGTGGTTCCTGAAAGACTTCATTCATTTTACACTCCGAGCATAAAGTTTTATGTGCAGTTTCAGCTAAGTCACATTTGACAACCCTCAGAGGTGGTGGTGGTGGTGGTGGTGCGTGGGTGGGGTGTTAGTTGCAAACTCCACTGATAATCAATTACTAGTTTGAGTCAAAACTGTCTGACATTTGCTGGTTCAACCTTCCTAAATGTAAACATTTGCTGCTTTTCTTTATCATTTATGACAGTGAATGAAGAGTCTTTGGGTTTTGGACTGGTGGTTGGACAAAAGAAGCAATCTTAAAATGTCACTTTGGGCTTAAATTATGATATGAGAATTTTTCAGAATTTTTGAAATTTTATAAAATCAGCAATTAAGCAATTGATAATGAAAATGATCCTTAGCTGCAGCCATAATTGACAGTCACTGTGATGCAATATCAACCAAAGTCTCCCTCACTCACTCACACATGCACTTAGGAATATAAGAAAAACAGAGAGGAAGAGCTGCGTCTCACTCACCGATCATGTGATTGGCGACATGAATCTGGATCTCCCTTTCTGTCTCAAATGTCATTTGGCATTTAATACACTGGTAGGTCTTTTTCTGCAAGGTAAAAAAAAAAACAAAAACACCAATAACATTATCTTTCATTTTAAAAAAATTATAGCTGTACATTCTTCTGGGAGCACCCCTAATTTCCAAAAAGTTGTATGAAACTGAATAAAACGTGAGTAAAAACAGAATGCACTCATTTGCAAATGAACTGTTTGCCAACAACAGTTTTACAAAGTGTCCCTAAGCCCATGTGGTGATATCCTTCATACAGTCATGTGTTTGACAAAGCGGTGCACCTCGGCCCATCCTCGCTTGTGAATGACGGAGGACGCTCCTTTCATACCCAGTCATGATCCTATCAGCTGTTACCAATGAACCTATTTACCTGTGGAAAATTCCAAATTGGTGTTTTGTGAGCAGTACACAACTTTCCCAGTCTTTTGCTGTCCCTGTCTCAACTTTCAGGATACGTGTTACTGGCATCAAATTCAGAATAGCCATATATTTACAAAAGTGGATGAAGTCGATGAGGTAAATCATTAAGTATACTATATAGACAAAAGTATTCAGACACACTTCTTTATTATGGAACCCAGGTCTGAATGCACAAAGCAAGGTCCACAGAGACATGGTTAGATGTAGAGTTTGGTGTAGAAAAACTTTGACTGGCCCTTTAGGATGAACTGGAACAGAGCCTGTGAGCCTGTGAGGCCTTTTGGTCCAACATCAGTGTCCGACCTCACAAATGCACATGAATGGGCAAAAATCCCCACAGAAATACTCCAACATCTTGTGAAAGCCTTCCCAGAAGAGTGGAAGCTGTTATAGCTGCAAAGCTGTGTTTAGAATATGATGTCATTAAAGTCCCTGTTGGTGTAATGGCCAGGTGGCCCAATACTATTGTCTACATAGTGTATGTTGTCTTTGTGCTGTTTTGAACTGAGTATACGTCAAAAAGGATCATCAAATTATTACATTCAGTTAGATTTATGTTCTATAGCATCACAACTTTCTTGGAGTCGACTTACTCTTGTTTATCATAGAAAATACATTTAATGAAATTAATTACAGTAATTAATTATTGCTCTCAGCCCTCAACATGTGAGACACGTGAACCCTGCAAACTCTCGCGCTAATCAAGCAAGGCTCAAAGTCTTTGGAGACTTAATGAAAGAAAGAACAGGTATGCAGTCACACACACATAAAAACACACACCTCTGCAGAGAAAGAGAGAGAAAGACAGAAATTAATATGAGCGGGAGGGAAGTAGAAAATGATTAAGGGTAGAAGCAATGAAACACAAAGAGAGGGAATGAGTGTGGAAAAAAAGGAGGACAAGAGAAAAGAAAAGACACGTTCAAAGAGCCAGAGAAACAAAAAGAGAGAGAGAGAGAGAGAGAGAGAGAGAGAGAGAGAGAGAGAGAGAGAGAGGCAGGGGCTCTGCTTACCCATTCACAACACACAGCGATCACTCATGCACAAACACATACAAAATACACAGAGGCCCCAATTCCACTATCTCTCTGCTGCTTCAGCCTGCAAGACTGAGTACACACACACACACACACACACACACACACACACACACACACACAGAGAAATCCTACTTTGTCTGCTTTGTGCTGTTAGACTAAGCAGAAACAAAGGTGCAGGTAAGACAGAGTGTCCCTGGGAACTACCTCTAGCTCACACACACGCACACACTCACCTGCAAGTACACACTCTCACACACACACAGACACGCGGCAAGTCCCGGGGAGCCTGACTGTCAATATCAAGTAGTGCGAACAGCTCCCACAATGCCTCAGCACGCCCCAGCCGCAGGACCCAGTGGGGCTCAGCTGACGCACACCAACATACACACAAGCACACGTATGCAAGCTGCAGACACACAAAAGCAGCACGCACGCACCAGCACTTCACACACACGACTCATGCAAACATAAAAGTTGAGCAGGATTTTTGAATTTAGTGCACTCCTGAAAATGTCTCCAGCTGTTAAACGCTATTCATCTTAGGCGCGTGAATTTCAAGTGCAGTACCAAGCCTAATTATATGGTGTAATGTTTCATCTGCCTCACTCATTTTATTATGGTTTTGTTGAGACGAAAATATTAACATTTAAGATGCAAACCTGATCTGGTTTTCTGATTCAGTATTACAGATTCTTTTACATCTATACTTCCTCTTCACTTTAGTAAAAAGCAGTGCCAAAGACTTGCAGAGAAGTCTTGAGCAGAAACAACTTGTACAAAAGCATTTATCTCTGCGTCGTGTCTCACCTTAGGCGCAGGTGAAGCTTCAGCCTTCTTAGCTGCTGCACTGGTCTCAGGGCTGACCTCTGGGTGATCCGTCTGGACGTGACTCTCCAAGTCCTCCAGGCTTTCAAATTTGACCCCACACTCCGGACACCTCAGCCCAGCCATAGTCTTCTCTCCCTGTGTGTCCCCAGGCGTGGCAGCTCCTCCCTGGCTGGGGCTCTGGCCGTTCGTGCCCCTGATTTAAGTGAACATTTGATTTTGTTTAGTGAACTTCAGCGATCAAAACCGTTGCTGAATTAAAAAAATTGTGCTGCCATTCTGTATGTTTATGAAACAGATACACACACACTTTAAAAAATGTACAAAGAGTGGTACACCTTTTTAGCAAGAGATATGTCTGATATAGCAAAAATGACCAAACTTAACCACATAACAACAATGAACAGATGAGCAGAGAACTATCAATGACATGGTGGAATACTCTCTTTGCTCACTATAGTTTCCCCGAGTTAGTATCCAAATATACATTTACATTTTCAATGTGTGTCTTGGTGGTAATTATAAGAATAATTGACACCATCACTGAAGCTGATATTGCGACCGAATCGTCAGGATAACTATTGGTGTTTTTACAAAATATTAACAATAATGATGAAAAGTGGTTAAAGGCAAATATTAGTATATTATGGTATGCATTAATGCATTGTAAAATTTATTGTACTGCAGTCTTTAAAACCGGGAAAGACAACACTTCCACTCAGTCTCATATCATAATATATATATATACAGTATTACATACAGTATTGATATATCTCAAGCCAGCAATGTAAACAAATCCAGGATACAAACTAATATCTCGAAGAGGTCAAACAGTTTATTGGTTTTGCCATTTAATCAGCTGTTGGCTGTTTTTCTGGCTCCAAAATATTGTATCAACCTCTAATACATAATACTAATACTGCTTACCTGTTGCTGTTGGCTAAAGTGTATTTAGATTAATGCACTCCATTTTCCACAGAGTTAATGAGATGACTACCCACCTGCTCATGCAGCCAGCACAGAGGCCATAAGGCAGCCCGTTGACATCCAGCTTCACCATCTCCCCTTTGTTCTTGAACTCCTTTAGGCAGAATGCACATTTATACAGCTTGTGCTGCTGCAGCTGCCCATTAGGGGATGAAGAGGCTGAGCCGTTTCCCCCTCCTCCCACTCCATTACCGCCTCCTGATGCAGCTCCGCTGAGTCCAGAACCGGTGGAAAGCTTCTGCATGTGGAAGGTTCCATGGATCTTCAGCTCCAAGGTGGAGGTGACAGTCTGCATGCAGACGACACAGCGGAAGCCGGTGAGGGAGTTGCGGAGGTCAGGGTGCATCTGGCAGTGCTCTATAAACTCCTCCTCGCTCTGCAGGGGCATCTTACAGATTCGACAGGTTCCTGTGTCCAGGCTCTTACTGTGGGTCACCTGCAGAGATGAAACATATACAGAAAGTATAAACACGACACAAGTGTAGAAACACATGCAGAATCAACAAAATTATTCATCATAATCAATATGGGGGTGCATGAAAATCCATTATAATTTATGAACCAATTCATGATTTTGTAAATAAAAAAGTGTAGCCCAAAGCACAAAGTGTTGTCTTGTCATTAGTCTTTTACAGAAACAGATAAAGATACTGTGGTTATAATAACTGTAGTTGCATTGCACAATACATTTTATAAACAAACATTTTTTCCTGTAGTGTGGAACAACAAAAACTGCTTCTCTAAGGACAATTTAACATACTTTTTAAGTCTAAATTCAAAGCAGCCAAAGACGTTTCAGGATCAAAAGAGAGAAAACAAAACAAAACAAACAAACAAACAAAAAAAGCAATGCGAGAGAGAAGCGAAAACTACACAGATGGCTGTGTGCTACACCTGGGAGGATAACCACCGACTGACAAAAGACATGCACATGTAAAGCAGTAACATGTAAAGGTACCTTGTGCTCAGTGAGGGTTAGCAGAGAGGGGAAACGCTCGCCACATATTGGACACATGTAGTGTTTGGCGGGGCCGCGGTGTGTCTGAGCATGCTCGCGAAGCCCGTTCTCAGAGAAGAATGTTCTGGAGCACACGTTGCATTTGTGGTTCCCCTTGATGAAGTCTGCCTTCTTCTTTCGAGAACCTGATATATGAAATTACATTCATCATCACAGATTTATTATTCTGACAATAGTTACACTGTATTTTATAAGATTTATCTAAAATGAAAATTTAATATCAAAATATGAAATTATATATTGCAATAAAAGGTAAATTGTCATTAAAAAGTGAGACTGACTGAAAACAGTTCTTACCAGCATCATCTTCTCCCGGGCGGATGTTGTGGTCACGCAGCCGGTGGTTCTGCAGAAGCGACTCCATGGTGTAGGCCGCTCCACAGATATCGCAGGCATACATGGGCTCTGAATTGTCAAGCTCCTCCTCACCCCCGCTAGCCTCATGGCTGTTGGCTGCGTCTCCGCCTTGGCCGGCTCCTCCTCCGCTCTTCAGCAACATGTTCTGCAGGTCGGCTTGTTCAGCAGCCACCACTGTTGCTCTTTCAATGCCTCCTGCACCTCCATTGCCACTGCTTCCTCCTCCTCCTCCTCGCTTGGAAGACTGCGCCAGCCCGTTGGGCGTCCCGTTCTGACTCCCACTACTCCCCGTGCCACCTCCGTTGCCAGTGATGTTGCCACCATCAAAGACACAGTGCTTCTCCCTCAGGTGGCGCTCTAGCAGTGAGATGGCATGGAAAGCCTTGCCACAGAAGCGACATGTGAACTTTTTACTGTGCGTGGTAATGTGGCATTGCAGCTCCACTTCGGTTCCAAACGTCTCTCCACAGAAGATGCATTTACGGGGCTTGAGCCCTGTGACACAAAAGCCAGGATGAGATATGCAGATTAAAGGTCAGGTTAACATACAGGACAGCTGTCAAGTAAACACTCTGTCTTCATTTTCTAATCTGTACTTGTGGTTTTCAGGTTTTTTTTCTTTGGTAATTATTGACTTTTTCCTTTCTTGATTAATAACACCATGATCACTATGCATTTTCTCCAGATAGCCAGTTCTCATTTCGTGTTCAAATGCATACGATCTCAGGACAGTTGTGCTGTACCTGATCCAAGTCCTCCTGGGAGGCCTGACCTCTGGGCCAGGTGGTTATGCTTAACATGGAGCTGAAGATCGGTCTCCTTCCTGAAGTCCCAGGCGCAGGCGGTGCAGCGAAACAACTTCTTTTCATTGCTATGCTTCACTGCCAAATGCACCTGAATGGCAGAGCGTTGAAGCAAGAAGCAACCCAAGATAGTTCATTTCTATGCTTGTTTCATTAACTTGTGAATTTTACAAATCATATAGGACACACATTTTTCTTGTTCATGCACAGATGCGAATATTCTTTGTGAAAATATGAAAGGAAAATACTGAACAACAGAATGAAAGAGGCTGTCTCATTCACCTGTATGGAGACTTTGGAGTCAAAGACCTCCTGGCAGAGAGTGCAGTGGTACAGGACAAATGTGTGCATATCCAGCAGGTGTTTCTGCAGGTCATCCACTGAGGAGAACTGCTTATCACAGCTCTCACACACATACTGGGTCGATGTGGTGGTGAAGTGCACTGTCAGGTGTTGAAGCAATGCCTCCTGGGAATCAAAGTCCTCCTTGTTGCACTGCGGGCAGGACTGGCGTCGCAGCAGCATCTCCAGGTGTGACTTCAGGTGAGTTTGGAAACCCTCAAAGCTGGCAAATCGCAGGTCACACTGGTTGCATGGGTAGTCTCCATTGCTTCCCATGGAGGGGGTAGAGTCTCCTCCCAGTCTGTGACGTTTCGGGGAGGAGATCTCTACATCAGAGGAGGCGGGGCTTAGATCGGCAACTTTTGCCTGCCGTTTGTTGTTAGCCAATGGGATGTTCTTGTGGTTCTCTTTTATGTGCTTGGTGAGCTTGAGGAGTGAGCCAAAGATAGGAGAATTGGTGCAGTAAGGGCAAGAGTAAACCTGTACATGGACAAAGATGTAGAGAGAGATTAGCTATAATAAACTGATGGTTAATATATCAATTATTAGGAGAGTGAAAACTTTCTGAAGCAAAGAGTATTTTAAAATGCTAATATAATATGTAATGTCTGTATGAAAGAAAGCAGCTGGCTGGACAATTTCCCCTTTTTGATGTACTTCTTGCCCAGCACCTGTGACCAAGAAATTAAAAGATGACAAAGTACAGGAAACCAGTTAATTATGAACTCACCAACTCAATTGTTGGTTAGTAATAGCTTTGACACGTGCAAAGACACGCAAGCTATATCCAGTCCTTAGAAACACAGAGTAAAGGTTGTTCTAGAAGAAAGCTGCGTTCCTTTTGTACTCATAAGTCATTTTCCGAGCTGTTTTCCAACTTCTGAAGCCAGACGTGACAAAAAGAATGTCACCCAAAGTCAGAATTCCAACTCGCCAAATCAGAGGACACAGAGTTCGCAAAACCAAGATGGCTGCCCAGAGCATAGACTGTAAATAAAAGCTGTGGTTTTGCGTGTTTTTAGCACTTTGACCTTGTTTGTTTGTTTGTTTCCAATTGAGTAATCCGTATACACAAAACTGTCTTACTTATGCCTATAGGCAACAACAATGGCTGAATTACGTTACAAGAGAGCTGTCTTGTGTCGTGGCAAAAAGAACCCATCCCACTGGGTTTTTAACAGATGTGTTGTGGAGTCCAGGATTATGACTTACAAGTACAAATGAAACGCAGCATAATTCTTGATCCTCACCTCCATGAAGGACTGCGAAGCAGCTTGTAGCACAGGAGACTCCAGTTTGGCCACTGCTCCTCCAGATGAAGCTCCACCCCCTACAGCTGAGGTGCAGTGCGTCTGCTGTATGTGTTCTGTCAGTGAAGACTCAGTCAAGAATCCCATGGAGCACTGGTTGCAGAAGAAGGCATGGTTCCCCTCTGGGATTGAGAAATAAAGTTACATCATTAGATTCCCTTTAACCTTTCTCGGAAACCAAACAAACGCTCAGATGGGCCCATGCTTTGATACATTTCAGTTACTTTCTATAAGATAAGCTTTCTTCAACAACACACCTAATGTGGTGGAACCTGCCACGATCCCACCAGGGAGGCAGTGTGACACTCTGATGTGTTCTTGCAGAGAGTTGATGTCTCCAAACATGTCTGGGCAGTAGTTACAGTGGAAGGCTGTGACATTAGTGAACTGCAGCAGGGGAAAAGCCGCTGCCGCTGCTGTGCCTATGGTTCCACCACTGCCACGGTGAGCTTTGCGCACATGTTCGTTGAGGTTATAGAGTGTTGGCAGCGTGTCCAGGCAGACATGACATGTATGGCTCTGCTGCGGCTTGTCCGCATGTATAGTTTTCAAATGGATCTCCAACACAGCCAAGCTGTGGAAGTCTCTCTTTGAGCAGTAAGGGCAAGAATAAGTCACTTTACCCCAATTCCCTCCTCCACCTGTAGAGACAGAAAGGCAAGCTACTACTTTAGAAATACACAGATATAGCCAAAGCTTTTAAACCAAGTGCTTAATATCAACTAAAGTGATGTAATTCGACTGACTGCTCTGTAGAAAGCAACTACTGCACCATACCTCCACCTTGATGACCCAGGCTTAACCCAATCTCTTCCACAGTGTCTGTGCCTCTTCTGCGAACTCGTTCAATGCCCTGGATGGGCTTTAGGGTTGAGTCCGGTGTGGAGCCTCTCTCCAGGCTGGCACTAGAGTCTGGGGTGGCTGAGCTCATTGAGGCAACACTGCCCAAAGCAGGATCAGGACTGGCAGCGCTGTGATTGGAGGAGTCAGGCTGGCGATGGCTGTCTAGGTGGCAATAGACATCCTCCACAGATGGGAACTGTTCTGAGCAGACAGGACATCTGTTGAAACAGAAAAAAAGACCAGTAAAATGCCAGCTCCATTCCAGCAGTTCACATTAATGAGAATCTGTGTTTTGAGAACACTTAGAAAGCAAAGCTCTGTATTACTTGTGTTTGCGGTTGGCATGCTGTGTTTCAATATGCGTGAGGAGAGAAGCCTCGTCAAGAAAGATCTCGGGACAGTGGATGCATTGCAAGTCGGCTCGGTCAGACAGCTGGGGGTGTCTGGTCAGGACGTGTTTCTCTAGCTCGTCTGTCTGGTTGAATGTCTCCTCGCAGTAATCACACATATACAGGTCCTGCTCCAGGTCACCATCTCCTCCTGCTCCCTTCTTGCCCCCATCCCTCTCACTCCTCAGTGCAAGGTGCTCTCGGTTCTTGCGGTGAGCCTGCCACATACAGAGAGATTTGAAGAAGCAAGTGTTGGAAAATATGCTCTCAAAAGGTTTCATAGGATGATAGTGACCTAAGGGCTCCTGGTTAATTGTAAAAAAAAAAAAAATCAACCGTTTACCTGCATGTGGCTCTGCAGCGATGAGGTAGAGGAGAAACCACGCTTACACACACTGCACTTAAATGGTTTGCTGGAGCTGGAGGTGAGAATAAAAAGAGTCAGACTGAGAAAAATCTATTGTGAATCAAAACACATTTTAAAAATCTAAATTGAAGCGTCGAATAAAACACACACAATCAAGAGTAAAGACTAATGAACATGAGGCTATAGTTTTAATCAATGTTAAGTACAGATTTCATGTTAAGCTGCTCAAAAACAGTTACCTGTGTGTCTTCAGATGAATCTTCAGGTGATCAGAGCGGGAGAATGCAGCTTCACACTCCTGACAACTATACTTCTTATCTCCTGTATTAAAAACACATTTTTGACAGAACATTTCTTCAGAAAAAACACACTGTAGACATCAAAACACTGGCAATCAGATCATGAGTTTTTACTGAACATGCTCCTCAAGTAGTCCTGGAAAAAATGAAAATGAACATGCAGGACTTATTTTCTTATCTACCCGTGTGGAGCTTGACATGGCGGTCCCTGCTCCTCTTGTGTTTAAACAGGCGGCTGCAGAAGGTACACTTGAAGGGCAGCTTGTCGCTGTGGATCTGCTCGTGGCGCTTCAGGTAGCTCAGACGGCTTAGGAGGACCAGCAGGGCACATATGATGAACAGTCATTCACAAATTCTCATAAGAAAAAATGACTAATTTGTATTTCATCAAGAGTTTAACAAAAATAAAACACCCATAACAAAATAAATGTTTTTAACCAAGTTAACTTTAGGGAATATAAGGACTCTGCCTCTTTTTGCTGAATGGGCATTCAATTCCCCGATCAGTCACCTTTAGTTTCAGGGCAAGTTGAAATTTGAATATTTTATTATATTATATATATTATTTTACTGCATTCATCTACTACCACAAAAAAGCCATCTCATTCCCTTATATTCCAGAGAGGCAGACATCTCTACTCCATATCTCCCAAAATCAGTGCCCTACACCAAAACATTCTATATAAATAAATAACATCACATGATAAAAAAAAACATTTATTTCTGATTTGGGGGGGAACTGTTCCTTTAAGCAGTAACAAAGGGAACAGAGGAAGCCTAGAAAGGACAGCTAAGTAAAATGAGCAATATAGAGGATTATGATGATAACTTTATGGTGCATGTGACAGCTGTTCTTAAAGTGGGTCTTGAGTTGGTCCCTGGAGAGGTTTGTGAGAAATGTATTCACCTCATTCCTTCCTCTATTTGCTTCAGTAATCCATGTTGCTATGTGAATATTGAGAACACTTTTTATTCATACACATATTTATTCTCATGAGTGGGAAATGAGGATGCAATCAGGCAACCAAATATGACATGATTCTTATTGTCAGTACTACACCATGTGTGTCAAGGCACCAAGATGTCACCTGAAGTATCTTGGCAAACTAAACCGTGGGAGGGTTTATACCTGAAAGATTTGTCACAGAACTGGCAGGGGTACGGCAGACCAGCGCCTCCTTCCTCCTCGCCGCCAGTGGCCATGCCAAGGTCACAGCAGCCATCGGGCATCTGTGAGGGTGACGCCACATCTTTACTGGAGGGTGAGGAAGGCACCCAGGACAGCCCTGCTGGGTCATCATCACCATCTGACAGACAGGGGAACAGACACAGAAAATATTCATTAAAAAAAAAAAAAAAAAAAAAAAAAAAGCTCAGCAGAAAGAAAACACAAATCCTGAATCCACAGACAGGCGAGCACAGGAAGAAAAAAAAATAGGGGTGAAAGAAAGAGCATTAAAATGATTAAGAAGAAGTTACATCTTTCTTGGAAGGCGGGAGAGGCAGCCTGTGGGAGTTCAAACGAGAAAAAAGAGGATATAAACAAAAAAATAAACACATTTATCCTGGTTACGCACACACACACACACACACATACATACAGAAGGAAAATGAGGATGGCTGAGATAAAGAGAGAGAGTAAAAAAGAAAAGAGAGAGAGAGACACTCCGGCAGCAGCAACATCTAAATAGAAAGCTCCAAGAACTATGTATCCCCGACGGAGCCCAGAAATAAGGACAGAGTGTATTTTCTCTCCCTTCATCCTCCCTCTGCAGCCATCCCTCGTTCCATCCCTCACCTCCCCTCCCATCCCTCCATCCTTCCCCAAGGACCATAGATCCGCCTCATCATATTTTCATTAGGGCCTTGGCAGATTGAAACGTCGGAAAAGCGATTAGGAGATGTGGAGAGCAGAGCGGAAAGATGGCGATATTCACTCCCTTTATCTGTCATACATAGGAGATTATGCATTGCTCTTTTTCCTTTTTTCCCCTCTCTCTCTCTCTCCCTCTTTTTTCCCCCCTCATGTGTAGTCTGGCACAGAGGCGACAAAAAGGCCACGACTCCTTTAATAGACACTTCAGAAAGGATTTGAGGCGACAAAAGAGGAGGCTGAATAATGCTTGATATTGTTCTGTTCTTCTTTGTGCACTCTGTGAAGCAGCACAGTAAGGCTATTTAACATTTGCCTGAAAAATGTAAAGGGGAGAGAAGATGAAGAGAGAGTGTGGGGAGGCTGTTTTCTCTGCTTTCATCTGGCAGCCATATATCAACTAGGCCAGCAACAAATCAAAGGCAGAAAATAAGGAAACTAGAGTGATAGGACAGATAAAGTTTGATATGATTCGAGCCAATAGTTCTGCAATGTAAATACAAAGGCATGAGCACAGACACATGTGCAGAAAAGACGTTTCTCCTGATAATTTTAGAAATCTCGCCAAAGCGCACACCTCAACCAACTCCTACCACAATCTCGTGTGCCTTCTGTCTGCGTGTGTGTGTCTACTGTGTATTGCGCCTTGCAGAGAGGGGGTGGAAAACAGATTCTTGTGATGAATCGATCGTTGAGAAAATGTAGGCACTGCGATGAGCAAATAGAACTCTGCAGGGGGGCTGGGTTAAAAAAAATTGTAAAAGCATGATTTATAAATTTGACTGAAAGAAAGAAGGAAAATAAAGAAAAGGCTTAAGAAAATATGAGGAATAGAGATATCAACGTGAAGCCTAAGAGCAATGCGAGAGGCAGAGAGAGCGGCTGAGTGAGTGAGAGCATGAAGGAGGATGAAGAAGTGCACCGAAGTATTGACAGGGTAAAGGAACAAAAACAAATGTGTCATCCCAGAGCACACAGTGACTAAAATGAGAACAGTGGAGAAACATAAATCAAAAAGTGAAAAATGAGAGACAATGAGGTGAGCAGGCTTGAGATGGAGACACAGGAAACTGGAAAGAAAAACAGAAAAATGAAGGGGAGAGGTGCAATTCTGACCAATTCTGAAAAATCTTCAGAATTTGTTGTCATTAAAACGATCATTTCAGCCAAATTCGATTTCATTTTTTTTCTTGATTACTGTGAGCACTTAGACTGATGTGAAAGGCAGCGTAATGCATAAAAAATAAAAAATGACTGGACCTTTGTTAAATATTTTGTAGAGCTGTGTTCTTACAATGTCTCAAATGTTTGGAACCACGTTCAAACCCAGAGGTAACATTTCTGGCCCAATCTCATCAGACAGATTTCATCAGCAGTGGTGGCTGTTCAGCAGTGAAGACGGTAACTCCTATAATCCTGTAACTCTTTTGTTTGAAACATCACACTAAACATCATCAGTTTCCCATGCATTCACTTCTGTACGTGGACTTTACATTAAAACTCAGGATACCACACACACACACACACACACAGAGCTTTCAGTGAAGCAAGCTTCAGTTTATGCAACGATCCAAAATGTTCCAAGGACCTGCTGACCAGCGGGAAGACATTATGGCGCTCAAACGATTATTCAGTTAACTCGTTCACAGTCGCTCATCGGTCTCAAATCGATCAACAGAGCGTTAATTGTCAACAATTTCAATAACTGATTTATCTTTAAGGAAGGAAACAGGCTTTTCTCTTAAGTCTTTATTCATTTGTAAAATGAAGACTCACTGGATATGTGCAAGGGAGGTATGAAGGAAAAAAAAGTTCTAAAACATTCTCCCCAGTGCAAAACGATACAGTGTGATGACTGTGATGTTCTGTTTTACTGAAAGGCACTAAGCCACGACAGTGTGGCCGTGAGTCTGCATGAACAACAGCAGCACCTTGAAACTTAAGCAGCTAAAAGGAATTCAGCCATCACTAATTTTGTTATTTGCACCAGTGTGTTTCCTATTGCGACATGACAAATAACCTTCTGTGAAAAAAATGCCATGACGAATGTCAAAATCTAATAACAACTAACAGAAAATGAAATTAAATATTGGTTACAGTCCACAGATGTGTTCATGTGATACATACATTACATTACATTACATTACACTTCATTTAGCCGATGCTTTTATCCAAAGCCACTTACAGAATCATACATACATGCAGCTATTGTTGATACAAATGAGCACAGCCTTATGAAAAATCAAAACATCAACTGTCTGATATAATGTAAAAAGTCAAACAGAACACGGTATGTGTATCTCAAAATTCTACCTGCCATTTAAAATACTGTTTAAAAAGCATTTTTATGCTCAGTACCATAAAAAATAACCCTTACGACACACGTTTCAATACCATGGGTGGGTATAGCAGCAGAACAGACAATTTTATTTCTCTCCATGTCAGCGACACCAACAGAATAAGTAAATGTTCCATTTACATGTCACAAGGCTGGTGTTATGATACAGTGTGTCTCTACAACACCAATCCAGACACTCCCTGCTGCCTGCTCAGCAGGGGTCAAGTCTTTTAGAGTAGCCTGACAGAGATTAGTGATACTGCCTCAAACACATGTATCATTCACTCTCACCTTTTGTCTCTTGCTTTTGGCTGTGTCGAACAGGGTTCACTTAAGAATAACCAGAGAGAGGGAGTGTACAGTCAAACATCAGACACAAAGAAATACTCAACCCAAAGTGATCAGCAAAAAGAATCAAACGCTGAAACTAAAAGAGATGCTAGAAAAAGCCAAGTATAGAGGATGAGGGAGTAACTGAGGAATGAAAGTGTTTCTTCACAGCGCTGGTCTGGACACACGCAGACCATGATATGCACACCAGTATGAGTCACTTAGATGGTAAACTTTTCAGGGTGGGAAAATGGGACCAATAGAGACAGAGAGAAAAGTAGAGATGGCACAAGTGAGAAAGATTCAGTCAGAGCAAGAGAGAGAAATCACTTTTTGAAGGGGTGGGGGTGGAGGGGTGTTGAGAAAGAAGGGGAGGAGAGATTAGCGTCATTAAAGAGCCCTAATCCTCTGACTAGCGTGGCTGGCGCTAAAATGGAGGATCACACGGCTTTTTAACGGCGCCTTTGTCAGTGGGCCGCGAGGGGACCTGGCAAGACAAGGCCGAATGGCAAACTGGGAGAAACTGGAGGATGGGGAGGGGGGGAGCGAAGAAAATTTCAATGAAAAGTTAAATTAGAGAAGAATCCTCGGGAGGAGATGAGGAGGACGGATGGTTGAGGGAGGGGGATTGGAAAGGAAAAAAGAGGGAGCAAAAGTAGTTAGGGCGAGAAAAAAAAAAGAGAAAACAGGCAGGAGCAGGCGGACGCCGACACACGCTGTTCCTACCCCCGTCTCCTCCTCCTTCCCCCTTTCTGTTCTTCTCCGGCAAATGAAAACGAACGAGAGGAGCAGAGTGGAGGACCATAGGGCCCCCAGCAGCTCCATTCCCGCTTTATCTCTCACTCTGCAGTCCTCTCCTTTCCCATCCATTCCCTCTATCCTTCATCCCTCCCTCTGTCCCCAGCAGTCCCTCTACTCTTCTGTCTTCATCTCTCTTCCACTACCTCCCTCCCTCCCTGCCTCCCTCCGTCAGCTTTCATGTTGTTACTCATTATAGCCCTGACATCTCTTCCTCCATCCCTCCATCCCTCCGACAGTCTCTTCCCTACTGGTGTTGGCCTTCACCCCCGTGTCTCGGCCTGGACGGGACCGAGGGGGGGTGGGGGAGGGGGTGTTCCAGATGGACAGACTCTGAACTCCAGAGGAGCGAGAGAAGAGATGGCAGTATGAAAGGGGAGATGGAGGAAAAAGAGGAGGAGAGGAGAGGAGAGGAGAGGAGAGAGGAGAACCCAGGGGTCTGTAATAAGAAATGGGAAAGAGCAGAAAGGAACTAAACGGACCGCCTGAGTCTACCTGAAACAATAGACGCACACAAACACACACACACATGCAAACAACATACACACACACTCCCTGCGTGTCTCTCTAATAATCCAGATAGTGTGGCAACGTGTGGAGGACACAGCCTTGGTGAAACACTCTAATGAAGAGACACACACGCTGATCAGTCTCTCTTTATGTTTCTGCCTCCCCCGTCTACATCCCCCCTATCAGCTCAGTAACTTTGTCATGACTGTCACACAGAGGGAAAATGGATCAAAGCAGCAGAGTTTATACCAAAAGAAACTTTAGAGACTATTAAAAGATTTTCGCATAAAAACCAGTAGGCAAATGTGAAATATCGCATGGTATTTCCAGATTTCTGCCCGCTTTTGCCATGAGGTTGTAAACTGAGAAAGTGATGAAAAAAGAAAAAGAAAACAAAAAAAACAACTGGATGAGCTGACATGAAAACCAGCACTCAAAAACATTAGTTCAATTAGTTCACTCTGGATAACAGCATCTGCTAAATGCCTAAAATGGAAATATAATCCATGTATGTCATTCTCTCTCTCTCTTTTCTACTTTTCTATTGCTTTGATGTTTGAATCAAAGGCCCTCAGCTGGTAGCAGCAAAAAGGTTTCAGCTCCCAGCGGTGCTACTGCGAGGGCTAAAACTGCCTACTACCTATGGAAAATTCTGAATTAACATCAGATATAAAGAAAACACAATGTGATCTGCTAAGTTAAAAACACAGTATAATTTCACTCTTAGAATACAATGAGATGTCTTTAAAATGATATACACGCCCAAAGAATTATTGAGTAAGGAATGTCCTTTTAAAACTATTGTTGTGAAACAAATGCTAAAAGAGCTGATACACAAAATACAAACAGCTCAATGTAAACATATGCTTTCTGACATCGCTCCAGGTTACATCAATGTGTTCACCTTGAGTTTAGCTGCTTACCTGCTCAAATCCTCCTATCAGCCTGTCTTTCTCTCCACGCCTCCCCTTCCTGCTTCCTTCCTTCAACCTCCCTTCCTCATCCGACCATATAACTCTCCTTTCCACCCTTCTATTTGGCCATGGGCCCAGACCTGCACCTTTCCCAGTGAGACCCCTGCTGACCTCCTATTCCTCCATCCCTCTCTCACTTCATCCCTCCTTCAACGGCTCCCCAGGTCCCCTCCGATGGCCCCAGGCTGCCCTAGGCTCGCTCGCACTTACAGGAGCGCACGCACACACACACACACGTACACACATGGTCCCAGACTCACCACAGGGGGCAGAAAAACAACTTCCACCCTTGGCTCACTCTGGGCAGCCCAGCACACACTCTATTTTTTTCTCTCTCTTACACACACACACACACAGAAACACTCATATACAGCAAATACAATTACAGTCGCACTCACTATCCAACAATGAGTTAAGTTTGACAGAAAACAGGTACCACACTTATTTGTAATCATTTCTCTAGCTCCGTCTTTATTTTTGTAAGGAACATCCTGCAAGTTAAAAATAACAGTGGCGGCATTCTTTTGGATTCATGCTGCAAACCATTTAGATGGCCAGCAGTCTGGATTGAAAACCATATTTTCCAAATGAACTGCATGATTTGTATGTGTTTACTTGTAGGTGCCACCGTGTTTGCTGAGGCAATTTGAAAGGCTGCTTAGTGCTTCCTTTTGGACTAATATGAGGTACTACAAACAATAATAATGAATAAAATACAAGAAAGATCCCTACCTGGCTCTATGATTATCGCAGGAGTTGGCATGGCAACCGATAAGCTCAGCACAGTTTACTGCTTGCCATGCATTATGAAAACCGCACAGTAGGATGGTTTATTTGACCAGTCAGATTGTTTGACTGAAACTACCTGTTGCGTAGCAAGAATTCATTCTCTTACAGAAAAATACATTTGTACCACAGGAAGTCCTCACAAGTGACCAGTTTCTAAAGTCTGTTCTTGTAGAGACATCTTGATTCTATGAAACTGTGACAACAAGCAAAAGTCCACAGAGCAAATCCACAATATGGCTTATTGTTAACTGGGTGCAGCAGTTCACACACACGCACACGGCTGCAACCCCGCCTGGAGGAGCCACAGTCCACTGCTGCTGTCCTTGCAGTTCACACGGGACACAGTCTGTCGGGAGACACACACACATACACACACTCACAGTTACACGCGTACATGCCACAGCGACGACAGATAGAAAGGACGATATGGCAGTCTGTCCGGGGCTTGAGCCCTTGAGGACACAGACCCACATAACACATGCATTCACACACACACACACACACACACACACACACACACAAAGCAGGCCGTGGGGACCCTCACCTTCTGCCCTGGGAAAGGGTCCGGCTGCTTTGGACGCTTTTGGGCGCCAACTGCTCCATATGGGCAGTGTGTGTTTGTGTGTGTATGTGCGTGAATATGTTGGAGGGCAGAAGGTTAGGGGCAGGGGGCTAAGGATGGGGGTGGGTGGACAGTGAGCTGGCAGATGACAAGTTTGTCCCTACCACGCAGCATACAGTAATATACAGCCTCCAAACATCAAACAGTGCGTCAACATACACAGGAGAGCTCGGCATGTGAAGCCTAGGGCAGTGCGGGTCGGGTTATAGAATAAAGAAGCTTAACTCAAAAAGAACTTTGCAGTATCTGAGGCTTTGAGCTTTCTTATGGTCAAGTGGAAAGATAGGTGATTGGACAGATTTTCAAAATAAATGCAAAAATCTTTTAATGCACTGCAGATGTTATTGAGGACTTCAAATTCATTTTGAGAACGAGGCAGCACGGCACACGCTGTGATATCAAGGTTTTGAGAAAGATGGTAAAACAAATGAAAGTATGAGGCAGTGATTAGTCACAACAATTACTTGATCAGATGACCATTTTCTTTCACACGTCAGTACTTTTCTAAAGGAATTTTAAGGCTTTATAAGACAGATGGTAACAGAGAGATGACAGGAAACGACGGGAGTGAGAGAAGGGACGACACAAGGTAAAGGTGTTCAGATGAGCGCGATCAGATGCCCTTGCAGTTCCCAGTTAATGACTTTGAGGTATCAGCATTAATAGTATGTACTATTAAAGTCTACTACAACATGCTTTCACAGACACATACACACAAAGTCCGTCTCCCTCAGACGTAAACACACACCATGTGGAAGAGGAGGGCTGGCATCTGTTTCCTCTTACCACATTTCCTTCTTTTCCTCATTCTCCCTCTTTTCAAATTCTTCCTCAGCAAGCCTTTAATCTCACCGTGCCCTGAATTGCAGCATCTCTTTCTATCTCCAGTCAAAGCACAGAGCAAGGCACTAACCACGACGGTTAGTGGTTCGACTCCTGGTGGAGGAGGCTCGTCGTCTCTCCGTCCTCCGTCCCTCTATCAGCCCATCTTTGTCTGCTGTTTGTTCGCTCAGAAATGAGAACCAGCTGTCAGGCAGTGTGTTAGATAAACAACAACACCATGCCAATGCACACATACAGTACACCACATACGCACACATGAACACACACACACGAAATCACACACACACACAGTGCTGTGGTCCCATTGTGCGCATGCCGGCGGCTATATCATCTATTTATAAGAATGAGGTTTGGTGGACTGACAGACCGCTCACTAACCTAGAAACACCTGAGTCAGATACACACGCACAGTTGATTCACTTCTCATACCTTCACGCACACACTCTGGCTCGTAAACCCACACACTCATGCACATAAGGAGGCCCTTGGATGTTTACAGAAATACAGTTATGAATAACAGCAGCTGAGTTATATTTTAAAAGCATTATTAGTGCTGCCAAGTGAATAGCAATGGATAATTAGTGCTGAGTGAGAACAGGTGTGTGTGTGTGTGTATTCATCATTTTAGTGTGTGTGTGTGTGTGTGTGTGTGTATTCATCATTTTAAACACATCATATCCACAATAAATGTGACTGATATCAGGATGTATCAATGATATTACTCGCACACAAACAGGTCCTTCCACGTTCATCTACGCGTATGTGGGACCTATAAATAAGTTATGTATGCAGCTGGGGCTCGCTGTTCAAAACACACACACACACACACACACGCACTGGTGAAAAAAAAACAGACAAACCAATTTTTGTATATGAAGTAAAGTAGACCAAAAACACACAAAAAACATTTTTCAACATTTTGCAAAGCCCCTCCATATAGAGCAAAATTACTGGATCATAGTGAGGTAATACAAGCTGCCAAGAGGTGGCTTTGATGAGAGATAGAAAGTAAGAAGGGAAAATGAAATGAGAAAATGAGACAGAGAGGCAGTGAGGCTCCTGTGGTCCCAGGGGAGAATGGTAGAGGGGGTCCTGTGCCCAGGGGAAGCCCAAGAGCAAGCTGCGAGAGGCGGGTACCTCCTACCCACTGCTCCTGTTCCCTCCCTTCCCTTCTGGAGGACAGGATCCTGGACAGCCCCCATCTCACAGTTCCTAAACCCCCCATGAGAGGAATACATGCACATGCACACACACATACACACACACTCTGAAGAGGTGTCCCCAGGGGAGGAGCTGAGCAGAGCAGAACACCTGGACCTGCCATTAGTGACACACTCAGGGATTAGAGGCACAGACGGTAAGAAAGATGGAGAGAGAACGCTCACTGGGATAGACATACACCCTATATCCATCCACAAAATATATGCATAAACATACACTAATGAATGCACTGACAGACAGCAGTTCAACCTGAATAAGGAGGCAAAAACACAGAAGTGCATTCAGAATGACAGCAAAAATGCAATTTTATCAAACGCGTTTGAACATGTGGGTGTTTTTGCTTGCGTCTAATTGCACAGCCACGTGTTTGCGTGAGTGTGTGCGTGTATGTTACAAGATTAATTCACAATAAACAAATACTTCCTGAGTATTACACAAGTTAACAAATACTTTTTTTGCGTTGATAATCAAGCAGAGTGCACATCAAGCTGTCAAATGCTGTGAGCCACTTTAGCTGTACTGCACAAAGGCTTTCTGTCATTCTGTCTGGCACGAGGAACAAGCCAGCGCAAACTGTCCTGTCCATTTCATCTGATGGTATTTAACCACACTTATACTGATTGACTGAGCTCTTATTAAGAAGCCTGACATGGCTAAAGAACAGTAAGAACTGTATATGGTTTATTGTAAGACTCTATCCATGTACAGCTGCTGTATGTGCACTGTGCAGAGGTAATGTCCTGCATGGTGTTAGTAATTACACACAGAGAAATACACTCCTCATTTCCTGTATGTGTTAGAGACTGATTATCAGTATTTTGAATGACCACAGACAGTAAATAGCAGTGCCCTCTATCTGTCAGTAGTCACTACACTGTGGTCCCACTCAGTATCCTGCCCACAACACTATCTGATCATCACAACTGAGTCTATAAACGGTGAATTATTTTAATCTAGTAACTTAACTTAATAAATATAGTGTAGTTAAAAAGTACAATGTTTAACTGAGAGAATTAAAATATTACAGTCGAGTACAAGGGCTTCAAAATCATGTGTCAAGTGTAGTTCTTGTGTAAATTGTATCTACATACATTCCATCACTGGATCTACATTTTGACAAAATGTTTTTTAATTTTATCGACTTAAAATAACAGGACACACGGGGCAGAGGAGATATCTATTGGAACTTTCAGAGAGCAGGTACGATGTACCACAAACAAGCGTCAACAGTGACAAATCCACAGCAGATGTCAAAACTCACACAAACACATTACAGGTGAGATGTCTGTGATTACAGTGGTGATTAAACCAGGTTTAATGCATTATCATTTGGAAAAAATCTGCTCTGGGACCTCATCAGATACACCTCCCTCCGCCACACACCCACGCAAGGAAAAAAGTGTGCGTGTGTGTGTTGCCACTTTGACACACTCCACAAACAGCTTTCCTTTTCTTCTCAAAGACAAGTAGCTGCCCACTTCTGCTTATCAAAATGAACACAAAAAAGAGACATAAATATACCAACACAAGGTCTGTTCGAAAGGTAATCTCCAAGTATCAAGTTCAGTGTGACGGAGGAGAAGGAAAGGTTTCAAAACAAACCGTCCAGAAAAGAGGCTCCTGTGTGAATTAGAGACCACACACTGACTGCAACAAAGAGCAGCGCTCAGACGCACACGGGGAGGGGACGCACACGCAGAAAAAAAGGTGGATTTGGTTAGAAAAAGAGCGAGAAGTGTGTGTGTGAGAGAGAGATGGGTGAGTGTGTGTGTGTGTGTGTGTGTGTCAGCTGGTGACATGAAACAGATCAAAGGTGGGAGAGGACGGCAGGGCAGAGAAGGAGAAAGACAGAGAGAGAGGAGGCCAGGGGGTCCCGTAATTACAACCTACATCCGCCAAGCTGAGCCATGTGTGACTGTGTGGAGTGTGTGTGTGTGTGTGTGTGTGTGTGTGTGTGTGTGCGCACGCATAGACCAAGCAAGGCTCTGGAATGAAGCAGTGATTTGAGGGGAAATTGTTGCCCTCCACACACACACACACACACACACACACACACACACAAATTGCTCACAACTTTCTTCTTCCTACTGTGACTGCCCAATAGGAAAAAAACAAAAAGAGAGAGAGAGAGACACACTAACAGAGAAAGCAACACACCTTGCAGAGCAGAAACATGCACACCAACATGTTTTCATAACATGCATAAAGTAAAATCAGACATTTCAAATAATGCAAAAGTAAAGGTCATGAGAGGGGGAGTCATGAGCATGAGCATACATGCATGAGAACGCATATGTAGGAAATGGTGTGGACACAAAGTCTCACACACACACACACACACACACACACACACACACACACACAAAAGTGCACACTGGGGTTGAGAGTGTCTGTGTGGAGGGGTGCAGATCAATGGAGACCACTGACTGGTTGGTCTCCACAGCAGAAAAGCGGATTGCTCTGGGACCCAAACTATTGTACAGCACCACACTGACTTCAAACACACATACAACCCACACACACACACCCACACACACGCACGCAACTGTTAGAGGACACAAACAGTCTAATAGAGCGGTGAGAGCAGAGAAATGGAAATGCCTCTTTGACTGACTGGGCTTTATTGTGTTTTCATGCCTTTAGAGGGGACCCCCTAGCATCAGCACGGCTAATCTCTTTCTTCCTCCCATTCCGCTTGTCCCTCTACTGCATCTATCCATCCTTCTCCTGTCTCTCTCCCTCTACACCTACTACCACCCCCTTTGGTATACCCTCCTTTTTTTTTAATCCTCCGTCTGCCTCTCAGTGTCCACCCGCTTGTCCTCTGCCAGCTCTAGTCTTAATAAGGCAGGCACTCAGGCTCCATATGATCTTTAATATGTTAGTGAATACATGTGTGATTTGATGACCAAAAGCATTTCTTGACTCAGTAGTCTTTGTGAGTATAGTTGTGGTATTAGATGTGCATATTGGACTACGTCTCTCTCTCTCTCTGTATCACTCAGAGCCATCAGCGCTCACAAATGGCTGTTCTTCCACTTGCAGAAGATCCATATCCCAGAGCAAGTCCTCACTCCTCCATCTCTCCCTCCTTCCCTCCATCTCCTCTCGATCTCTTTCCCAACCCCCTCTCCTCTGCGGAGGAGCAAGCTAAAAGCACAAGCATGCCCCAAAATTAATTTAAACGAAGGAATTAAATTAAAAGTGAAGCCTCGGGAGTTTTATTATGTACTAATGTTTGAACCGTTAACTTGGATTGTATTACTAAAATATGAATAATTAAGGACTGGTGGGGGCTGTTATTACATCAGGAGAGAGGAAGAAAAACACAGGGTACTACTGGAATGGATTTAGTGAAGACTGACTTAGTGAATCTGTGGGATGTGTATTTAAGCAAGCAGGAAAGACATTAACACAACATCAAGTATTGGTAGATGGCGATTATGACCAACTCTTCACGGTATGTTTTTGTGTAGCAAACAATATCAAAAAAGACGAAAAAAATCTTGTCTTTATCGTGCAAAGATCCAGGTACCGACACAGGTATTCTTCAAGGCAGACAAAGCAGCTGAAACGTGTGCTAACATTGATCATAGCTGCATTATATTTAATTGTGTCACATCCCAGGTGATGTTTGTGCACGTCGGCTCAGAGGAACACAGCTGACATTAAAAAGTTCTACAACGGAATCAAATCTTTACTGACAGCAAGAGAACAATAAAAGCGTAATTACAGTTTATCAAGAGGTGCAGAAAAAAAGAAAAATATACTGCAATGAAAGTGATGATTTCAGATTTCCTTTCATTTTCCTCAGTGCGTCTTATACACTAACTGTAATGTAAATGTGAGGGAAGTGAGTCAGGACCAGTGGGAAGGACAAGGCAAGGCAGCTTGAAGGCAAGACGTTTAAAAACTCTGTTTCTCAGTGGTGTGTTGGATCTCAGTGCAGGTAAAAGAGCACTCAATAAGTGTGCAGGTTTACGTTGTAAATATCTGGGTTAAAAGAAGGTCTTGATGGGAGCCCTGTATGTTTTATCTTAAAAATGTACTTCTGAGGCTGCCTTCTATGATTATGTGTCATCTTGAGGGGAGGGACGCGCAGTGATAAGCGTTTTCTGAGACATCAGTGTGAGTCAGCTGTGACCACTAAGTGAGACTGTGGACATTTGTACTGCAGCTTTGGTTTTGCCTATAAAGTCACTACACCCCTAATTGCAACATATAATACTAATATACACACTCAAATCACACATCTGTCATAACATTAGAAAAACTGGCAGGTGAAGTGAATAACATTAATTATCTAGTTACAACGGCACCTGGCAGTGGGTGGGATGTATTAGGCAGCAAGTGAATATTTCGTCCTTGAATTTGATGTGTTGGAAGCAGAAAAAAAATGCAGTAGACAGGATCTACCAAAAATGGGCCAAGGAAAGAAAACCAGTGAACTGGCGACACGGTCACGGGTGGCTAAAGATCACTGATGTACAGGGGGAGTGAAGGGAGGCCTGAACTGTCCAATTCAACAGAAGGCTAAAGCTCAAACTGCTGAAAAATGCTGATTCCAACAGAGAGATGTCAGAACACACAGTGCATCGCAGTTTGTTTCGCACGGGCCTGCACAGCCACAAACCAGTTAAGGTGTCCTTGCTGACCCATGTCCACCAACAAAACACCTAATATGGGGGACGTGAGTATAACGCTGACAAAGTACACCCCTTCATGGAAACGATATTCCCTGATGGCAGTGGCTTCATTCACTGGGATAATGTGCCCTTCCATACTGCAAAAATGGTTCAAGAGTGGTTTGAGAAACACAACGATGACTTTGAGGTGTTGACTGCCTCCAAATTCTCCACATCCCAGTCCAATTGAGCATCTGTGGGATGTGCAGGAAAAAACAAGCCCGATCCATGGAGGGCCCACTTCACAACTTACAGGACTTAAAGGATCCGCTACTGACAGCTTGATGCCAGATACCACAGCATACCTTCAGAGGTCTAGTGGAGTTCATGCCTCGAAGGGTCAAGGCCGTTTGGTGGCAAAAGGGGGACCTACTCAATATAATGTTATTCTCTCAACACTGTGAATCCCCACTTCCATCAACATACAAATGCACACAGTCTAAATCTCCTGTCCCACAGCCCTGTCTAGCTTTCCTTAACTTTTTCCACACACTGCCTCTCATCTATGAGCTTCTGTGTGTTCGTGGGTGTGAGTGTCTATGTTGCACTGCAGAATTATTAGTCTTCTAGTCGTGTCTCTAATGTGAAGCCCCCCTTATCAGCTAGCAAGCAGTCAGCCCCCGCCTCGGCCCCCCTCTGCAGCTGTCACTGCACCCCCACCACACACACTATTCTCAGAGGACAAACTCCCCAACACACACGCCAAATACCCACATACACTCAAAACGCAGGCGCATATAAATCTCTGTACACAAGCCCGAGCAGTTCTTGACTCGCATTCATATACACACGCAGAATTTTATCTGCTCATTCGCAGGCTGCATGGTTTGGCAACCAATTTGGGGGGGTGGCATCCACTCACTGTACCACCCAAAACCCCCAAAATGCCCTCTACCCACCTCCCATTCCCCCACCATCAGCTCTAGCCCCAATTCGATCCCAGGCACAGAGAGAATAACACAGGATGGAGGCAGGCCACAGAGCAGTGCCTCTTCCTGGGGGAGTTCATTACTCAAGCAGGGCCCTCCTTCCAGCAACCAGCCAACAGCACTGTTGAGGTAGAGTCAGTCAGCCACAGCACCACCACCCCCACCACTCCTCATTTTGAATTCCCCAAAAGACACACAGTGCACTCTAATAGTCCAATTGAGTTGCTGTCATTATAGTGGAGAAAAGGTGAGACAAAGACAGAGGGTGAGACAAAGCACTGAAGAGAAAAGTGAAGGAAAGAGACAATGACATCAGAAAGACAGACAACTAGATAAATAGATAGGCAAAGGTGGCTATAGCATCCTCCCCACCACACACACACACACGCGCACACACACCACCACCACCACCTCCTTCGTTTACTTTCTTCATTGCTGTTGTTTGTGTTGTTTTGTTGTTTATTTGAATGCCCCGTCTTGCTGCACTCCCCAGCAGGCCTCGCTCCTGACTTATTTAGCAGTGTGTTTTCTAACATATTTGAAAAATGAAGAGCAGATTGGTTAATATTTCAAGACATCCCACTTGCAGGGGTGAGAGAGAGAGAGAGAGAGATGGGAAGAGAGGAAAGGAGGGAATACGAGAGAGGAATTCTCTTGTTCCTTAACCCCAATTCTAGGATTCATGCTGGGAGCAGAAGCACGCATGAACACACACACACACACACACTCCAAACACTCAGAGAATGCACTGAAGAAAAGCCTACATACAAAATGTTCACTTACAAATACTGAACACACAGAGACATGCATACCATCACATGAAGCAAATAAATATGCAGGCAGAGTGGACAGAGTGTATTATTGGCCTTGCTTATTGAAAGGTTTGAACTGGAAGTGGAGTGAAGAAAAGAACCAGTCACCCACTAGACAAATCCCTGTCTTTCTGTGATTTCTGTTGTTGTTGTTTCAACAACAACACCAGCTGACGAATACTGTAACGGTGAGGGGACTGGGAAATGGCAATTTGTTCTTATTATGTGACAGATTAAACAATAAAATTGACTGATGCAAAAATGATCAGTTCATTAACAAAATAACCACTAGTTGCGATCATCATTATGCCATCACATTTTAATAACAATCATTTCTGTAAAATATTAACTCTTTTCTCTAAAAACACACCACACACTAATTTACTTCCTTCCTAAACTGCATCTTGACACACGGCGTTAACGCTGCCGAAAGTACACCAAAGCCACACTCATGCAAAAAGATCATGCATGCACTCATGATCAGTTAAAAAAAAACATGTACACACATACTCATACACACACAAACACACACTTGACAATGGCCCTCCCCTGTGACTTCCCATAGTGCAGTGAATTCCAATCAGGCAGTAAGCAGGACAGCTATTTCTAGGGACAAAGGACAGGGAGAGGAGTGAGGAGGGGTGGAAGGAGAGATGGAGAGGAGGGAGGCAGGGATGGAATGGACAGGGAGGGGGGGAAACAAAGGGTTCTGGTAGCACCCAGGGGAGAAGGCCCAGAGCAGCTGACGTCAGTGTGCGTGCGTGTGTGTGTGTGTGTGTGTGTGTGTGTGTGTGTGTGTGTTCAGCATCGGGGTGGGGGTAAATAGGAGTGTGAGAGAGAGGCTGGCAGAGTTGGTCCTGCTGCCCCCCTAGGGAGCTCTTGAGGCGGGGACAGAACAGAGCAGAGCAGGGCTCCCAGCCCCCACATAACTAGGGGTCCAGACAGACAAGGTTGGCAAAAACAGCCGCTCACTCATAGGACGGAGCAGTCAGCTGGTCAGTTGTCAATTTATGTACGGTCGGTATTCAGACACTGACATCTGATTCACTGAGAAAAAGCAGCCTGGAATTCATCTGACTATTGGCTTAAGAGTCAGTAAGATCTAAAGTATCCACATTGTCAGTCAGCCATGTCTACTGACTGGTAGTGCTCTGGTCTGCGCTGGTTGACTCCAAACCCTCCTGCCTCCCTCTCACAGCATTTCTATCCTTTACTCCCATGTATATATGAATCCCTCTTTGTCTACTTTGCATCTCACTCCCCTTTTCTGCAATTTCACTCTCACTGACTCACTCTCCCTTGATCCTCTTCTATTCTCTGCCCCCCCCCAAATCCTCCCTCTTCCCTCCCTCTCTCCCTGGAGTTGTGCTTTTCTCTGACATTTGGCTGGACAAAGGCGAGTCACACCTGAGCGCTGGGTTAAAACTATTATAGGCCCTCTCCCTGTGGTACACTGCCCTTTGCCTCCACTGTCTGTGACTGAAACTGTGTGTGTGTCTGTGTGTGTGTGGGTGACTGGGTGTGTGTTTTTAATCATATATTTATATTTTGTTATCATGTGCTTTATAGTACAAGAACCAAAAATTTAAATCAAAATTAGAAACACTGGAGCATCTGTGAGTTCATAAATAACAACAGAAATAACAGCAACACCAAGAAAATATGTAATTGTCAAGTTCCACGGGATAATGTTGAGTGTTGTGTAGCAGAATTATGTAACACCAGCACACCTGTATAACTGGACAGATGCTAAAAGTCACAAAATAGGTATGTAATGGCATTCTGTTTGGAAAAAGAGTAAATTAAAACACTGGATCTGTTTCTCCATCGCTTTGGGGACATTAATTCTTAAGGTCTACCAGTGGGCTGGTAGGGTGAGGGTGGTTAAGCCGACATGCAAAGCAGCTCAGTGTAGATTTAATGGTAAGTACACAAACAGCTGGTTTATTTCTATTTTCTATATATTGTTAACAAGCTTCTTTACTGTAGCTCACTCTCCAAATTGAAATTCGTTTCAAGTTTGAAATGTGTTTTCTCCTGATTCTGATGCAGCAAATAGTCTGGTAATGATGGGTCACCTAAACACGTCATTACCGCAAAAATCTGTCATATTTAATTTAAGGGGCACATTCAATTAAATGTGTGACCTAGAGGAAGTCATAATGAAGGAGAAGAAACAAATTATTCAACCAAGTACAGAAATGTACAATGCAATAAATTGCTCAATTGAAGATAAAGAATAGAGGAAAACAGTTGAAGTGAAGTGCAAAACAAATCTGAAGCATCAAACAGGGTGTGGGAGACAGAGGTGGGGAAAGAAAGAAAGAAAGAAAGAAAGAAAGAAAGAAAGAAAGGACGAGTGGAAAAACAGAGGGAGGGAGACAAACAGGGGCGGCTTTGGGGCCAGTCGCCACAGGGTGTGTGTGTGTGTGTGTGTGTGTCTTGGGAGGGCACAGTGGGGAGTTTGGGGGCATGGAGGAAGGGATCAGAGCTTTGGGGCCAGCTCCACAGGGAACAGAGAAGATGGGGAGAGAATGGAGGGAGGGTATGGGGGAAGGGAGACAAGAGGGTGAGGAAGGGATGTGGTCAGTTTCGAGTTTGAGAACTCAGCAGGGAGGGAAGGCACAGAGGGTAAGGAGGAAAAGGAGGCAGACGTCGTAGTCTGTGTGCTCTGGGAAAGACTGGGGAAGAGAGGAGAGGTGAGGGTGACAGTGAGGGAGGAAAGAAGGTGACAAAGAATGAAAAAAAGAGGCAGAAGGGCTGAAAAGAAAGAGGGAGGTGGATCAAATGGAGGGAGGTCGCATGTTCCACTTGGGAAGAGAGAAAGAAGAAGCAGAGACAGAGGAACAGGGAGGGGAAGAAAGGAGGAAAGTCCCAGGTGTCAGCAGGAAGGGGAGGGGGTAGAGGTTCTGGGGGTCCTGGTTGTTGGCAGGGGTGCAGGAATCCAAGGGAATGGCCTGTTCCTCATTATCCAGGACCCCCCCACCACACACACACACACACATACACGGAAGAGGCCCCCACATGGCCCCATGACAACTCTATCCTGACCCGTCCACACACACACACACACACACACACTGATAGAGACATAAAACACACACACACACACACACACACACACATATATGTTTCAGCACATACCAACAAACAGCACATACATTCCCCAAACTGAAACACAATTATAGACAAATAAATATAAGCACACATACTAACCCACCATATAAAGCAACACTAAAAACTCAAAAGTTACAGGGATGTGGTCCAGAAGACTTGCAACAACAACAGTGAAAAAAATAAAAAATAAAAAAAAATCAATTGAACTTACTTGCTTTTGTTTACTGGGTTTACAAAAACCCTTCACACACTGACAGAATAACATGTGTGTAGGCCCGTACTACGGTGCAGAGTTTGCATTTGTTAAAAGCTTCACGTGTTTCAGCTCAGAGTATTTTGGTTTTCAGAGTACACTGCCATATCGACTAAATCCAACTGAGCTCACTGTATAGATCTACTTTACACCCTTCAGCAATAACCCAAGATAGCAGAAAGAGCAAAGAATCAAAACCCCCACACCACACGTGTGGTGGAATCATAGACGAAGATAAAACGAACAAGCTGGAAGCTCGCTGAAGCAGTGGGTACAAACTCAGGTGGTGCTGTCCTCTCAATCTGTCAGTGTGTGTGGCTGAGCTTGTTGTCACTAACTGGGCAGTCTAATTAAGCTGTTAAACTTCCTGCTCACTCTCTACTAATGTTACTACCTGTACAGGTGACACTCCACAACCACCACAGCATGTACCTGTGGGGCTGTTACCTCAAGCCTCCCCATTGAAGTTACAGCTAAACTCGACCCGCTCTAATTCAGTTGCCTAATCCTGTATTCTCACCTTTTTGTTGCCTGTTTAAAAAAATGTAGATTTGAGACACCAGGAAGCACAAATATCTGTTCTATAAATTAAGTGAAGTTAGTAAAATGAGATTCTCCCAATTATGAGGTTTCCAGTAACTTGTGTCAACATATGAAGAAGCTTGATGCTCAAACACAACTCTGGAGGCACGTCATTAATCACAGTCCCCTTGTGTGTTTGTTTATCCAACAGATAACAAGTAGGATGTCCTGACAATGTTGGTGACAGGATGCTCAAATAAACACCCAGAAGAGGACATGTCTCTGAACTCCATTAGGTGGATGGTTTGACAAGTTGATTAGAAGGAGAAACGGCTGGCATTCAAAGGTGGTGAGAAACAGTGTTTCTCCTGTGTACCACAGGGAGAAACGCAGGGTATTTCTACTTCTGTACACATGTTCCAGCTCCACACTGGAAACAGGAATACAACGGTAAGTGTGCTGTTGTACTGTAGCTCTGTAATTAACTGCAATGGTAAACCTTAACAATAACATCGACAGCAAAGTTAGCATCTTGTATTTATTTGATTACTCTTAAAATTAGGCAGGACATCTAAGGTAATTTCTTGCACTAGTTCTCAACTGAAAATTATGTGTTTCAGAAAAAGTCTGAAAAATATATTAAAGTTCAATTACTATTACTTAACTATGGCTGCATGATTTGAAAGTAAACTGCTGTCCAAGTGCTATTAAAGACAAGGAACATCATGAGCATGTTGTGTAGAAACTTTAGAAAGCATGCTGAGATTTCAAAAATCTTGAGCATTTTAATTTATGAATGCGCTCGCCTCAAAATCACCATAAGTCTTCACTTCATCCGCTGACTAAGAGTCAAAGGATGAGGTCAGGATGCAACTACCTTTTACTTTCATTACTACCCATCACAATTTACTTCAGACCAAATTTATTAGAATTCCTTAATTTGCTGGACAAACAATTCAAAAAAGTATTCAACTGGTAATCACACTCTAAAAACTAACATGAGTGCATCTTAAGTTGAAACAGTAACAAAATGTGAGCGGATCCTCTTGTTGTGGGTGAAGCACAACGTCCAGTCAGGACTAAAATCGACATACAGTCAGAGTGCAGCATCCAAATCTGACATCTAAACAGTCAGAGATATCAGACACATTTTGTTTATTCAAAGATATGTAAATGTATATTTATTTAATCTGACTGTGTAAATATTTGATCAATAAACACAAACACTGACACGCAGAAAGAAGCTGCAAACCCTTTGGCTGTAGAATTCTAATGAATGTAAGCAGCAGTTGTATCTGTCTATTCCTTACACAGCTAGTGAAATCAAACACAGGACTGGACCATAGATAAAGCTTTTTTTTACATGAACGCACGCACGCACACACACACACACACACAAATATTTACTCTCTGCAAGATCTACACAAAAAGACAGAGAGAGACGGAGAGATGAGAGAAAGAAAAGGGAAGTTACATTTTTAATCGAGTGTTTCTTTTCCTCTGAGCAAAGTAGGGCTGAATACAAGGGGGTTAGCGGGTGCCAACACACACACGCACGCGCGCACGCACACACACACACACACACACACACACACTTTCTTGTGTCCTTTGGCAAATTCTTCTTTTTCACTCTTGCATTAAGTAAGAAAAAAGGGAAGAGAGTTGAAGTAGGAGGAGAGGGAGGAGGGGGGAGGACAGGAGAAGGGGGGGTGATGGGGGGAAAAAAAAGAAGGGAGGAGAAGAGAGAGGAGAAGAGAGAAAACGTCCCTGCAGAGTCTTTCTCCCTTCCTGGAGCGAGTGCGGGCCCCTGCAGCGCCGCCTGTGTAATTTCCAGTGGCAGTGAATACAGGTATTAATAAAAGCCCCATGGGGAAGAGCACACAATATAACCCTACATTTTCAGGCATTATGAAAGGACGCCCCCAGGGGTCCTCGGGCTCAAATTTCTGAGATGCAGGCATTGTAAAAAGACGCCCCCGGGGGAGGACCCCGCAATAGAAATCTGCTGAATTCAAAGCATTTCCAGAGCCCTGGTGGGAGCCATTACTCCCACTGGAGGAGCAGAGCATTTTTTTCACCCTCTCCTCTCTCCTTCCAACCGCTCTCTCTCTCTTTTTTACCAAACATGTGTTGCTGACATGTTGACAGATTGCTCAGTGAGGTGTTTAGGTGCATGCACAAGGCACGTCTGCTGAGACACGAGCTCCCTCCCTCTTCTCCCCTTTCTCCCTCTCTCTGTCTGCCCCCCCTTTTCCTTTGCTAGTTCCCAAGTTCCATCTCTCCCTCCCTCCCTCCCTCCAACTGCAAACCTCTCAGTGCGCCCAAAACTGCTCCCATCCATATTTCATAAAGGAGAAACTAGGCTGAAAGAGAGAGAGAGAGACAGAGATAGGATGGGAAGAGTTTAGACAAGAGGGAGAGGGTGTGAGGGAGGGAGACAGAGAGAGAAAGAGCAAGAGAGAGAGAGAGAGAGAGAGAGAGAGGTGGTGGTGGTGGGGGGGGGGGGGGGGTGACAGGAAAAAAAGAGGGAAAAGGGAAGATAAAGAGAGACAAAGCGGGATCAAGGGAGGGGAACGGGAGAAGGAGAGGACAGATAAAGAGAAACAGAGCAATGTACAGAGTGGGAGAACTCTGCAGTGAAAAATGAACCCTGTGATGAAAAATGACTTCACAACAACCCTTCTCTGTCTCACCCCCTCCCTGCCATCCCTCCATCCTTCCCCCCTCTCTCTCTGCATGTTGCGCACCCCCACTTCTTCTACTGCTCTCCCCTCTCCATCCCCCTCTCCTCTGGTGCCGGGCTCCTGCTCTCTCCCTGGAAAACCTGAGCGGCAGCCAGCTGTGTCTGTGTGTGCGCTGTGCACTTGTATGTATGCCAAGGGCTTAGCACAGGAATCTTCGGGCCACCCCCGGGTACAGAGGCACAGAGGGAAGGAAGGGAGGGAAGGATGGAGGGGGGAGGGGGGAGGGAGGGGCAAGAGGAAGGGAGAGGGGAAAAAGAGTGAACATAAAGGAAACAACTAAGAAGCATGATATTTATTTTGTCAATCAACATCAGCTACTGGACCAGAAACACACACACACACACGCGCACACACTCAAACGCAGTCAGTGGCAGGCCAGAGTGCAGGAGGCTGTCTGTAATTTTGTTTCAGATTACACCCCTCCTTCCTCTTCTTCTCTCCCTCTCTTGTAGAAAGTGATCTGTGGTTTTAATAAGAGTCTTGGCCTCACAGGACTCAGCTGCTATCCTGACGACAGACGCGGCGAGCTCTGTGTGTGTGTGTGTGTGTGTGTGCGTGTGTCTGTTTCTCTGTGCTCAAGAGGGTGTTTCTCTGTCTGTGTGTCTGCGTGTGTGTGCACGCTTGCATGCGTGCGTGTGTGTTTGACAGCGGGTTGCGACAGACGGCAAGAGCTTAACAGTGGGGAGATGTCCCTCGGGAGACGTACCAGTCACCCAAGGGCCCCCCCTGCACTAACAGACGCTCTTTCTCCTCCCTGCCCTCTGTTTTTCACCTCTCTCCTTTCCCTCGTCTTTCACTTCCTCCCTACACAAAGTTTCACCTCCACTTTATGGCCTTTATCCTCCTCACCTGTCTTCATCCTGTCCCTCTTTATTTCTTCCCACTCCTTTTCCCCCTTCATTTCCTTCTGCGTCTCCCCCTCCCTCCCAGCTAGACGGGCTCCCTGGTAATCTCTCCTCTCCCCCCGCTGAGAGAGGAAAGAGAATAGACGAGAGTGCAGCTGTATGTGCTCAATTAACAGAGACCTCACAAATACCTTTGCAAAGAATAAGCACAGTGTCTGGCTCTCTCCCTGTACGCACACGCACCATTTTCCACCCACACCATCTCACCATCTGAGAAGCGACTAGCTGGGTTAATGACTTGCTATTTGTCACTGGCAGCGGCAGTTTCCGCCCCCCTGCCTTGACTGACAGCTCCCTCGTTTGCTCTCTGCCTACCTTCATCACTTCCTCTTCCCTCTCAAGGGGTTTTTACTGACATCTTTAACAATCTCTCGCCCTCTCGCCCTTTTGTCTCCTTCTCACTCACACCTAGCATGAGTGTGTGCACATTGTTGACATAAGTGTCTAGGCCTGTGAACGCATGTGTGTGCCAGGCAGCTTTTAAATTTGACTAACTAAATCGACAGTGGCTGCACAAACACAGGGGCTCCACGGCAGTTTTAAAACACTGTGTCAGTGTGTTTAACGCTCTATACACATGACTTTGAGCCAGCCTTGGAATGTTGTGGCCGGCAAGATAGCTTTTGGGATTCCCTCATGGGATGCGTATGTCTATGTGTGTCTGTCTGTCTGTGAGTGTGTTGTGTGTGTGTGTGTGTGTGTGTTCATGTGTCAGAGCAGGGCCAGAGAATGTTCTCCATTTGATCTGTAGGAGGGTTTTTTTTCCGCTCCTCCTCTCCTCAGGGAGCCTCTGCTCCACATTCTGACTCCTACTGAGACCCATCGACACTCCCCCGACTCACACTCTCGCTCCGTCTCTCTCGCACATACTGTGCACTCACACAGGATACAGACCCACATGTACTAAATGCAGTAGACACATACAACACGTACACATATTACACAGTATATACAGTACACCTCAGCAGATAAGTTCACCAACAGCCTGTAACCCGTGTAGAACGGTTCACAATATCAGGTAGTACGACAAAGGAAACAAAATGATGATGAGGCTCTCGGACAATGGATACTGCACTTTACAGTTCTTCTGAAATCTACTGCGGTGACTGACAGGGATGTACGATTAGTCAGCGAGTCAATTAAACGCTGCTACTTTCACCATAGTCAGCACCAGAAATACTAGTCAGTTTTTGAACCAACTATAATTATCGTATTAATGTACATGTATGAGGCACTGGTTGAGCTAGAGGTATGTAGGACACCACACTGGTCCATTAGGTGTCACCTTTGTGCTTTGATTCACTTTCAATAGGTAGAATTGGTAGAAACTTGAACTCGGGAGAATTATTGAACGCTAGGTTAACACTGTTGTTTTATTAGTGAGATATTTGGCTGTATGGAGATTTATATACAGTGGTTATGGCTTCTTGCACGTATCACGCTAAAGAAAATTAATGGGGAATGGTGTGACTACACACTGCTAAGTGGCTACATACTGAGAGAATCTCCACTGAAAAGTCATGTCTTACTTCATACAAAACCAGCATCCATTACTAATACTAAACACAGTTATGTCAAGGATATTACTGGAGAATATTTTTATAGACAGCGTTTAAACTTATAGGTTAAATTGTGCTCAATTTTGTTGATGTTACTCATGTTACTTTAAGACTTGTCAGCCAATGGAAGTTTAATCTTCCCCTTTAAACATCAGGGAAATTAGTTGTTAGTTGAAACAATTCAACTTACTCAGCATGTGCCTTGTGTTGTTTTTTTTTTGTTTGTTTGTTTAATACGTAGTACGTGCAAAAGAAGAAGCATTTGTGTGTAAGCTACCTAACTGCAACTGCATTTAATTGCAGGTACACTGCAAGAAATTACTGTGTCAGTTAAATCAGATTCCACACACATACACACACAGAGTATCTTATCCACAATATAAAAGCAGAACCATCACACTGGCTTAAAGCTGCAGAAGAATCATAATGGCATTGGAAGAGAGGCACACAATCTCTATTACACACACACACACACACAACCAGCTGAGCAGTCAGGCTCATGCACATTAATGTGGCATTACATTAACCAGATGTGTTGGGTCTGTGGGTATGTGCGTGTTTGAGTGGGTATACACACATTTATGTGTCATTGATCTGTGCCACTGTGTGTGTGTGAGTGTGTGTTTGTCCAATTTCCACTCAAATTAATGGTGCCTCTTTATAGGCCTTCTGCTAGAGTGGCACTGAATTACTTGGTACTTCACTCTCGCACCTGGGACCCATTCAATGTTATAGCTGCAGCTAGCTGCTAACTTGGGACCCATTTGCTACAACAGTATAGTTAGCATTACGGATATCGGCGCTGTTTTTCTGCAGAGAATTCTCTGCTAACTAACATGGTTCTCAAGGCCACGCCTGGGACCCACAGATGTACATCAGATATTACTCAGTAACTGATGGCTGACACTGGACACGTCTACAGAAAACTTCAAAAGATTGGCACCAAAAAATGAAATGTTACAAATTCATGTTATGATATATAGAAGCTAGAAGAGTTATCGCTAAAAACACATTTAGCAAAGTAAATAAAATGTTTCTTTTTGTGTATTTTACTCTGTATATTTACTTCATGTTGCAAACGTACATAATATAGTACAGTCGTATAAGTGTGTAAATGTTCTCACAATTCACAATGCAAAGTCCACAAAACTGCGACACTGTGTGATATGCTAATCATTTTTTGTAATACTGTAGACTTGGTTTAACTTGTACTTAGTCCCATACATCAAGCGCGGTTAGTTTCTCCATATGAATGTGAGTTCATAAGTATTTCACCCCTAGAAAGTTGGGGGTTTTTTTTTTCATAAAACTGGTCTATCTCTAGAAAGACACAAATACTGACCAGAAAAAACAGAGAAAAGAAATATTATTCCCCTTTTGCTCCAAAGGTTGAAAAACTATAACATCCAGAATGCTCTGCATCAGACCACAAAATGCTCCAGCTGGCAGATGATGCATGAGCCTGGTCTCATTCCCAGGGTGTCAAATAACGTCTTTTGGCATGTCCCCCGGTGTCTCATCCAGACGCAGAAGGTATGCTTGTGCTTCAGGATGAGATGCACCAGGCTTTAATGACCCTCCCATGCAAATACATCTTCATTGATACTGGACGAGCAGAGCAACTACACAACCCAACATAGTTTGCAAAACGAGAAAGTCCAAAGGGAGGTGGAGGTCGGGTTTGAGTGGCAGGACACACACATATCGTTACACATGTCTTTCGCACTGGAGACCAGAGTTTGCGTCCCATGTGAAACAGAAGTCATTGATCTTTTCCTAACTCTAATTATGTTGTTTTATGTCCTAAACTTAACCTAAGATGCATTTCATATTAAGGCATTGTGAGTCAGCCACAGAGGCCAAAGGGCAACTCGCATGCCTGGATGAGACACACCAGGCTGTGACAAAGCATCGACACAAAGCTGGTTAAAAATAGGCAAAGTTTCCCCTTAAGTCACTCAGTTCTCCTGGTTCGATTAGTGAACTCCACATATGTGCGTTCAAATCAGCACTGGCGGTAATGAGAGTAACAAAGCTAGTGATTCTTGCAAGATGGCCGATGTCTGAGTTGTTTGGTTCCTGCTCAGGAGACAAACACACACACCATCAAACTACAAAATGCATGAACACATTAAATCTCTCATGCAGATCCAGAGTGGCGTGTCTTTATCCCCAGTAGGCTGTGTGTTTTTCTTTGTGTGTGTGTGTGTGTTTGCATGTGTCCCATGCCCTCCTACCAAATCCCAGGGGTCTCAGCCAGAGAACTTAAAAGGATTCTTTAGTCCATGTGTTTTAATTTAGCCCTCTCTTTAATAATAACCAGAAAGCTGTGGTCCCAACACTAACTTCATACACACACAAACTCTCCTACATACACATCAGAGAAATACACATGTACAACCATACACACAAGAACACACACACGAGCACATAGATGAACATACACAAACCCCTGCATGCAAGTGCACACACATCCCGCCGAGCTGGGGGATTACTCTGCAATCTCAACCACTTTTTCTCCAGGGAAAAACATGTTTTATCATTTCATTTCATTTCTTTCTTCTGTGCTCCCTCTCTCCCTCCGTTTTCTCGCACAGCAACATGTAGCCCTCCCCAGACTCCTGTGCTGAAATCACAGGCCACATCCCGGGCTCTGACAGCAGCCCTGCGCTTTAAGCAGTGTGATTCTGTGTGTGAGTGTGTGTGTGTTTGTGTGCAGTCTGTGTGTTTGTGTGATTGTACCACTATCTTTATGTGGAGTCATTTTCTGCTTTATACCAGGGTTGTGAGTTCATTCCTGTGTGTGTGCGTGTGTGCGCATGCGCTCACGTGAGTTTGTGCTGTTTACATGTGGATCCAGGAGAAAAGCAATTGCATGTATCGTAGGTCACATTGTGCCTTATTTTGACTTAGTGTAGGATTACAGTGGATCCAGGCTAACAAGGCTGAAGAGGAGTGAGTTTCAAGCTGTATATGTGAAAGTACAGTAAGACACTCATACATTCCCTTATAAGTGCTGACCTGTAATATTCTCATTGTTTGAATTATGTGATTTAGATGTGTTCCCATTAACTCCTGTAAATTCCAGTTATAATAGAGCAGCAGGCCACCAAGAGCCTCCAGACCCATGACATGATAGCGCTGTAGAGGCCAAAAATCTTAGTGTCACCCATCATCTCTCTATAGATTTTCTACTGTACTTTGCTGCAAAATATCTAATAAAGCCAAACAAAAGAGCATTCCTGTAATACTGTGTCTTCTCTATGTACTGTATGTGAGACAGAAGACCATTCACTCTGATGGGATTGCATGTTAAGCCAGCGGGTGAAGAAGCTGCTGCTGAGGTAGGGTTCGTACCATCTACATTACACACTCTCTGGAAACACGATCTTTACCAGTTTAAACAAAGGCCTCCATCCCCCCTCTGCCTTTTTCTTCATCCCTTTATCTAAAGCAAACACACACACACACACACACACACACACATGCTAAGACAGTTTCTTACATTGGCAAGAAATTGTGTGCGTACATGAGTGTGTGTGTGTGTGTCTGTGTGTGTTGGCTTGTTAAGCGAGCGTTTGGATTAATCTGTAGGAACCAGATGCCCCCGCCGCGTTCCTTTCAGCCCCTCCATTAATTACACCAGTACTAATAACGGCTTTTGTGTGTGTGAGTGTGTGAATATACATGTGCACACACACACACACATGCCTGTCCCTGACACAAATGAATCCAGTAGCTATAGGTATTCAGAAACAGGGGAGGGGCTGAGAAACCTACAGTGTAAAATTAGTGATTTTGCACAATGTATGTAACTGTTTCATGTGTACTTTAGTCAGAGGGTAAAGCATCCTCCCCACAGTTATACCCACCGAGAGGGTTCAAATTTGTGGGCTTTAAAGGTTTCAATTATTTGATGAGGCTATTGATCCCCTTTCACCTCATTCCTTATATGGGTATCAGACACAGAAAAGAAATCCCTTCAGCTGCGTATCGCACTGAACAGGTACAGTACTGATTTTATTTTTAAAAAGAAAATGTCTTCATTTGTCGTAGTAACCAAATAAGTTGTCCTTAGTTGAGGAAATAATAAATGTAACTCTTCTTCTTTCCTTTCTTTTGGTCCCCTTGTCATATTTTTCCTCTACCTGTTGTCTTCTTTACCCATAAATCAAAGTTTGTTATCTACCACTACCCCAGACTAACCTCCACGACTAAGTGCACTATGTATCCTCAACGTTTAGCTGCTATGCACCTGTGGTTTTGTGGAAAAAGGTCTGGACAATCACAGTCAAAAAGAGCAATCTTACCAGCTGGACAGTGGTTGGTTCTGTGCTCTGTGAGCTCAGCCAGACAGTCAAAGTCCTGTTGGCAGTTGTCGCAGGTGAAGATGGACTCGTCATCTAGGTCATCGTCATGATCTCGGTCATCGTGCTCCTCTTGTTCTCCCTCTTCTGCGCCCACCCTCTGACTGCCTTTGGGCTCTCCGTCAGACGCCGGGACTTCTGAGAAAACACAGCACATATAAGTGTGAGGAAAAACCCCTATCATGTGTACACACATGCACGCTTGTTTTTTGTTACCGGATGAAAGTTTTTTCAAAAAATAATTCTATTCATTATATTCTACTATACAGACCAACTCAGGGAAATACATTAGGATTATTTCATATTTCATTTCTCTGAACAGTTAAATCCTGGCTGGATGAATACTGATAGGTTAAACAAATAGTAATCCCTTGGTGATCCTTTGTTGTTATGACCATTGAACCTCTATCACCTAAGCTAATGGTCCTTGTTTTTTCTGCAAATACCAGCCTAATCTAGTTTTAACACTACTAGGAAAAACCCTGTATTTAACAAAAACCTAACTAATGCATTTATTGTACTCCTCCTTGTCCCTGTTCTTATCCATTTAATTTAGGATTTGATTTATCTGCACAAATAATATTTTTTGGCCTCTATATCAGCTATTTTAACAAATTAGAAATGAATGTAAGTGATGGAAAAAAGATTGTGTGTGTGTGTTTGTGTGTCTGTGGAATATCCCTCCAACATGTGACCAAGTGTGTGTGAATCTGTGTGTCCTGGTAGCAGACAGGCGAAGTGTGAGTGGGGACCAGTGGAAGGCTGTGTCGGCCCAATCCTCACTGCTCCATTGTGTCTCCATTTTCACACCTTATTATCACATTATAAACGCTGAGGATCCAATAGGACTGACACTGAAGACACTGGCGAGAAGAGGAGACAAGATAGGAAAGGAGACGAGATAGAAGGGGAGAGAGGTGCCAAAAGGAAGAGTAAGGATGGAGTTGCATAATGTCAGCGAAAGGGATGAAAAGATACAGAGAGATGGCTGAAAAGGTGGAGACCGACATGCAGAGGAAACACGAAACGTTCGGAGAACAACCCAATTTAACACAAACAACACAACTGAACTGACCAGCCACAAGAAACAAGACCCAATCACTCCAACACTATAAATATCCTGAATAATGACAACCACTGAAAAGTCGGTGCCATTTAAATGGGTTTTAAAAAAGTGAATATGATACAATGTAATTTGATAAAACAAGAACATTATTTCCGTCCCTCAGAAGGACCACAGAGATGAATCAGCTCCTCTCCCCTGACTGAAAAGAGAGCTGCTGTCAACAGCAAAGGGTTCACTGCAGGACTATTGCACTGGATTGCACGCATAAAGCATGTGCCCCTTATAAATGGATAACTCAGTAAAGTTAAATCTCCATTACTAAATTTGAAGTGTTGGCCATTACAGAGAATCAATAACCCTCATTATTTTTAATGAAAATTGACTTCTTTTAGTGAGTAAAGTTACGGGTCAAAAAGGATTTTAAGCACTAATTCGGTTTGGGCAGTTAACAGCTTCCAGCACCATTTGCAGAAGCAGAGCAAAATGTATTTCTTCCTTATGATACGCCCTTTTCCGCTTTACTCTTTCACTCATTCCTTGATCTTGTTATTAGCACAATTCTGACTCCAAAACCAGGTGGTCAGCTCAGAAATCAGCAAACCTGAGCAGTCAAAAGTAAAAACAGCTTCATCGATGACTTTAAGAGAGAAAGTGAGTTTATGAGTCAAAAGGAGACAAGTTAAGAGTGTGGAGCACAGGCTGCATCCCACTCTGATTTATTATGGGAGAGGTGTGATGGGAGAGAGGGATGCTGGGAGGTGGGGAACGAGGGATTGAGGTGATTGGGTGTTGGGGGGGTGATAGAGGGATAGAAGAAGGGATAGATGAAGGGATGGTGAAGAAGAAGAGAGGGAGGGTGTTGGCCATCTGTCCAGTGGTGAGAGCACCGTCTGGCTGGGGAGAGAAAGTGGCCCCTTGGCTGACACAACACACTCGCACGTGCACACACACACGTGTACGCTCACAAACACACCATGTACGTATTGTGCACGCTCACATAGACATACACAGGTACACATACATATGGAAAGCCACGCTTGTGCACACACACCACACTAACTGAATACGTCAATAAGTACACACAAATAAACGTCCATGTGTGCACGCCAGGAAATAAATCTGTGCAGTTGTGTTGTCTGACTAACAACAATTTTGCCAGATAACACAAAGATGTGATCAGAATGAGAATGATGATCAGAAAATGTGTGATTCTCTAATATTCAAAATGCATTATGCATCACACAAAATAGCACAACTCCTCCTTTCATGCTTTTTGTTCACAATACAATATGCTGCATATTAACTAAACTGAAACTAAACCAAACTCTAACTCAATGGGCAAATGATTTTGGAAGAATAATGACATTTGCTCTCATTATTTATTTATACTTTTCAGCTTTGTTTTCAAATGATGCCTAATATGTTTTTCTTGCTATTCCATTTTAGGACTGCAGAGACTTAATGCTACTCAGACCTTCACTCTCAGCTCTTCTGTGCAGACTTCACACATTTATAAATGCTTTAAAAGACCGGTCAGCACTTGTAAATGTAGCTGTGTTGCAAAACATGCGTGTAATAATCACTCGATCTGGATCAAAATATTGATTCAGTGATCAATCATCCATTGTTATAGATGTCTATGCATTTATTTTGAAATTCCCTTAGGATATCTGTAGAGAACAGTATACAGGAAGCTAACATTCATTATCTGTGTCCATTTCAGTTTTTTTAGGAAGATGTAATGATGCTTTTGAACCATGTAAATCATTTGAATTTCTCTGCAGAAACAACTTTACTGCACTCCTTTCTTCCTCCTTGTCCTCATCTGTGTTTCAGATGCAGTGTGTCACTCCTTAACAAACTGCAGAACAAACTGTGTCAAGTGGGCACATGATATGGTGTCATATGGATCACAACTGATATTAATCAAAATCATATCATTAGCAAATATTCTTCATTGTCCAAAGAATCAATTTAATATCACACTGTGATGAAGCCTGTGATCTAAACCAAAACACCAAAACATAATGCAAAACTCGTCTTGAATGCTGTGACTTCGTTAAAGAAAGGCATAATGTAAAATCTAGCACCTTTTAAAAGCAAGAACACAGTCACGAACACACACTCCAGGGTGCCCTGATGCCAGAGGTGAGGGCAGTGCCAACTGCAGTGCATGCCAACACAACCTGCTGTCATAGCAACAGAGGGAGGAGCCAGATGAATTCTCTCCATCTTGCACCCCTCAGTTCTCATCTTTCCCTTCCATTCCTTTTTATATTTTCCTGTCTACTCATCCCTTCATTTGGTCTCCAACCCTCGACCGCCGTGAGTGGGAGATGCACAGGAGTCAGATGAGAGGAAGATAAAGGGATTAGAGAGGCTGACACAGTTGGTGGCGTTTCTATTTGCACACTGGTCTGTGTATTACCCCCTACTCACACATGGACAGGATACGGATGCGTCCTCTCATGGATCTCAGAGAGATGTAGATGGGAGACCTTAAAAAAAAGTACTGTCTATTAAATACTGTCTCACCGTTCTTGGCATCTTGTTCTCAATAGCATCAATGTTCTCAAGCTTTTCAAATTTGACAGCATGCCTGACCCTTTCATTTTGAGTTTTGTGGAAAAACCTTGCAGAGTGATTAAACCCAAAAACATCTGCCCCATATTGTGGACAGTGAAAAGGAAGCTTTTCTAAAATGATCACACAGTGGAGCACTTTGTGGCAGTATTGTTCACTGCTGCCCGAGTCTGTCTTTGGTCATTTTATACGTCAAGCAAAGCACAATACAGCTGTTGTCATTAACTTGTATTTATGTTTATGAGATCTTCACAAGCCTAGACCAGTGCTTTCATTGGCATCTCAGTGCAGCAGAGCAGCAATTACTGTTCATCTTGGTTTACAAATAGTATTTATGACCCACCATCAAATCAATTTTATACTCAGGTAGTTGTCTGGCTATAGAAGCAGAAAAATGTTCTGCGGTTGCTCCTTTGTCTTATGGTCTAAGTTGAAGCAAGTTTTCAATTTGGAAAATTTTACAGAAAACTCCCTCACATCTCATTTCTCCTTTTCTTCAGCCCTCCCACCACCACCCAAACGACACCAGAAAGAAGCAGCAGGCCTACTTAATGAAAGCAGGCAACTCCCATGGGTGCTTAGGGTGCAGAGGGGTGTGTGTAAGTGTGTGTGTGTGTGCATGCTGGGGTATTGATTGAATAGTACAACAGTGGTCCCTAGCAAATAGCATTTGTGCACCATCCACTTGCAGTTTCTTTCACACACAGACACACACACACGTTACAGCTATAGTCACTCATACACGAACAAACACACACACATATGCTCTACAGAGAACCATTATCTCTGAGTCACAGGCTGTCCCTATGCCAGGAATAACTGCACATTCTCTCTCTCTCTCTCTCTCTCTCTCTCTCTCTCTCTCGCTCTCTCTGTCTCTCTCTCTCTTTTTCTCACACACACACATACACATGCACAAACACTCCAATTCAAAGTCTGGTTGTATTCTTACATCACCCAAAAAGATGCAAAATCACAATCAAAATCGCATCCTTGTACTAAAATAATGCAGATAAAAATGCAGAAAATATGAAAAATTCAAATGTCACAACTAAATAAAAAAGCAATCAGGAACAACAATATTCTTAATTTTCACCTAAAAGCCTGTGTGTTTCAGGGAATGTGTTTTCTACCAGTCCTTGAGTCACAAAGCCCCGCTGATTTTTATTCTAGCCATGTAATGAAGGACTGAATCACACCTGGGATGCACAGTGAATGCAATTACAGGAAATTAACTCGCTGGTAGGATAGAAAAGCAGCAGTATTCTGGGCCCTAAAGACTGCAATTGAACATCATTGTTTCTGTGTGCAGGAAAAATGCATATATGTGCTGAAAAAGACAAGTTCAATAAAGATTTTGTGTTTAAATGTCAACATGGCAGCATAACCAGGATGTACATGTTAAAGAGAGCTGGAGGAGCCATTTAGACCAGCACCACTCAATATCATGCATCCACAGCTATTAACACAGCCTAAATATTTTACAGTATTGCTTGTACATTTCATCCATTGATTAAAAACACCATCACAGCAACAGCAACATAATCGCTTCTAACTCTACATCATTCCTCACTTAACTCATCTATGCAGGTCTGAAGCTGCCATGCATTCATGCACAATTAACTGTGAAATTCCAGAGAAGATCATATTATGTATTACTGGCTATTTTTAAGACAATTTTTGTATGCAGGAGTCTGTGTATGACAGCACGCAACATCAGGCAAGGATTTGGAGACATGTTTTTACACAGTGTGTCTCTAGAGGAAAAGTAATAAGCAATATTCTTGGATGTACCCATCAGCCTCAGTAACCTGAGGACAATGGGCTGTTTATTAACAGATAAAAATATAAATATATAAATGGATACCTCTGGAATAATGAGGTCACTTTGCATATCTGCAGGAAAGATATATGCAGGTGGTTTGTGTGTGTGTGTGTGTGTGTATATGTGTGTGTGTGTGTGTGTGTGTGTGTGTGTGTGTGTGCGTGTGTGTGTGTGTGTGTGGTGTACTGATGTATGTGTGAGTGTACGTTTGTGTGCACCCTGGGTAATTAGATAAAGAGAAGTGAATTAGCAGAGTCCACAGTGCAGAATGATGTTACACAGCCGAACCACGCCTAACTGGGACCCACTAATCACCACTCGTTAGCTCGCACAAGAGTATGTGTTGATGCTTGTTGTGTGTGTTCTCTCATTACCCAAGTTAAAATGAGTTCATTGATGTAATTACTGAGCTAAATGATAATAAGCCCTAAACATACTGGATGGGAAAGAGAAAGACAGAATAACCACTGAAGACACACATTTTGTCGCCTCCTATTTGAAAAAGTTAGACAGAAACTGGACAGAGACCCTCCAACACTGGATACAAGTACACTCAAGATAGATACACTCCATCCCACAGGCTGAGTTTGGTTTCATGGCACTGCTGTGAGCAGCTGCCAAGATAAGCTGGTTGAAACACAGACTAGAACACCAAAAATCAAACACAAACAGTCAGCATGGCCACCGTACATCTCTATATATCCTGAAGGAAGAAAACTAGGGAACTAATGAACTCTGGGAAATGTTCCTGAGTTGCCTCAGGGTGATAGAAGTGCACTGAAAGAGAGTTTCAGAGGTAGAGGGAGAGTTAAAGGGGAATAAAACATACTGTAATACTGCAAAGGTAAGGTAGTTATTCAAGTGTTAGATTTAGCAGCCAGGAGCTGGTACTGTGGTCTGTCTGGGACACACTCTGCAGCTCAGAGAGATGTATATCTGCTGGCCAAGCATGCATAAAGCACACACGCATACGTGCGCACACACACACACACACATGCATACACACGTCTATGTCTGTGTCAGCCTAAAACAAGCATCAAAAAGGGGGAAAAGGTGTGTGTGTGTGTGTGTGTGTGTGTGTGTGTGGAGCATCCAGCAGAATGTTTAGAAACCAAACAGTCCTGACACAAGGCTTTCATTCTGCTCCACATCACACTCCACACTGGACCAGGAATCACAGGCACCTGGCCGGGCACCACCACCTTCAGCAGGGCGATGAACCAGCCATGAGGTTAAAATTAGATGTGCATCACATGGTTTGCATAGAGCGTCCAGTGGGCTACAGCACAATTAAAGAAAGACGCTAGGCAATACTCTGCTTCTCTTTATTTTAATAACACATACTTCCTCTCTTGTATCCACTCTTAAGCAGAGCAAGGTGACAAATTGTCCAATTCAAAATTCTGTTTTTGCACAAAAAAAAAATTAAGCTACTTCATGGTGTACAAAAAATTACTTTAAGCCAAATATTAAAGCAGCCAATTGCCAACTACATTTGCTGTCTTGAGCCTTGACATTCCACAGACTAGCGTTAATATTTACTCTGTAAGCACATACACTGCTGTTTATAGGCACTCATGGCTCTAGTTAGCCATGAGTGCCTATAAACAGCAGTGTGACAATCTCATTGTGAACTTAAGGGTCACATCCACAAGAGGTTTGTTGACATATTGGTTACAAAAGCTAAAGGAACAAGAGTTAATGGAACAGCATCTGCATTCTACTTCTTATTCTCAGTCAAAGGTGGCTGAAAATGGCCTCACTTTAAAGTCCGTATTACTGCTGGTTAGACTGTCAGCACAATGACTCACCTACGTGAGCTCGAAATGTTGACAAGTGTGCAGCTACAAAGAATGGTCACATTTGGCGCAGAGTGCACACTCAAATGCACACTGACACATACACACAGGCTGAACAGGTGCAGCCGGACACAACAACACAGGCCTGCTCTCTGTTTCTCAAGAGAATGACTCCCCCACCCCTCTCACCCTCTGCCTCGCTCTCTGTCTGTGTGTGTGTGTGTGTGTGTGTGTGTGTGTGTGTGTGGGTGGGTGGGTGGGTGTTAGGTGGCTATATAAAGAAGCCATCTTTCCTCACCTCCTCCCCTCTGCTTCCCACCTCATGTTCTTCCCCCACCATAGCCTCTGTGTGTGTGTGTGTGTGTGTGTGTGTGTTTTCACAATACAAGGCCTCCCGATCCCCCCTGGAGGAGATCTACTGAGCCACAGAGAGCCAGTCAAACACACACACAAACATGTACACACTCACACACGTACGTGCACACACCTACACACACAGACCCCTGGGATGTGCTGCGGCAAGGGAGAGCAGCACCCAACACCAATGTCTGGAAACAGGATGATGAAAGAGCCGCTCACGTCATGGAAGGTAGCAGAACACACACATACACACTGTATACACACACATAAAATTCAGCCAGACAGGCAATGACAGATTGGCAGAAACATACTCACAAATAAGTTGACAGCTGCTTACTTATTTGAATTTTCAACGCACACACACACCAACAAAAATCACACACAAACAAAGGGCTTAAATGCTGCAATACAGACAAAAACACAGATGCACTGTGCGCTGTCACAGGCAGGCAATAATAGTACACACACAAACAAACACACACACACATGCACAGGAACTGTTTTCCTGTGGTAGCCTTGGGGAAATTAAAACTACATTATGGACCTCCAGAGGGTAGTGGTGAAAGAGGATAGAGGAAGAGGAAAAGAGAGAGAGGAAGAGTGAGAGAGCGAGAGAGAGAGAGAGAGAGGGCCAGTGTCCTGTTTTTCTTAACTCTGGCCATCATGAAGATATTACACTGAGAAGTGCCTGCTGTAATCTCCCTTCATTCTCTCAATACTCACTCACTTTTGGCTTTTACTCTTTGCCATTTGTCTCACCTGTTCTTATACCTATGGATGGATTGCTTATTTAAATGTAGCCTCCAATCAATTATTTAACTATTTATACTGTTTGATTTTTTTTATTTGCTTGTCATTTAACCAAGCACCAACATGACAAGTACACATCTTCCCTCTGAGCCTTAAAGACACCAGGACTGTTTGCAGTTATTATTATTATTTATTTTTTTTTAATATGACAGCAGATAGATGAAGAAAAATAAAAATCAGTCAACTTTACCATTTTAAAAAAAACTCTCATGACAATCTGAAAACTAACACACACAAACACTCTGTCACTCTGTCACACACAACAAACTGTCATCTTATAGGGAGAGGTGACTTTCTCGTCGCCCAGTCAAGTCCATGTCTCCAAACGCCCATGAGCACAATATACACACACAAATGCGTGCACACACTCACATTCACACAGTACTTTAGCTGTGTATAACAATAATGCAGTAAGGTCTCAGTTTCTCAGTTTCAGCTCAGGGACCTGACAAACCTTTTCCATGATGACTCATTGGTTCTTTCTGTATGTGACTCTGTGTGTATTTTGTCCAAGAGAAACAGCAAGTGCGTGTATTGGTGTGTAAGTGTATGTGCAGTCTATAGTGGACTGTCAGAGAAGAACTGAGAAAAACAAGACTCTGAAGAAAGACAGGAGGATTTCATCACAGACACTTACATCTTAAGTGCACTCTTGCCTGGATGGACACGAGTCTCACCTTAGCCTGATTTGTTCTGCTGCATGGCTCCTGCATGAATTTACACTATATAAACAAAAGTATCCAGACAGACCTCTTTATGGGGATGTTTTTCAGTAGTTGGCCTGGGCCCCTTAACTTCCAGTGAAAGGAAATCACATTTTGGACAATGCTATGCTTCCAACTTTGTGCCAACAGTTTGAGGAAGGCCCTTTTCTATTCCAGCATGACTGTGTCCCAGTGCACAAAGCAAAGTCCATAAAGACATGGCTGGATGAGTTTGGTGTGGAAGAACTTGACTGGCCCACACAGAGCCCTGACCTCAACTCCATCCAACACCTTTGGGATGAACTGGACCAGAGATTGTGAGCCAGGCCTTTTGGTCCAACATCAGTGTCTGACCTCACAAATGCTCTGCTGTATGAATGGGAAAAATTCCTACAGAAACACTCCAACTGTCTGTGTGTGTATATAGAATGCAATGTTATTAAAGTCCCTGTTGGTGTAATGGTCAGGTGCCCCAGTACTTTTGTCTATATAGTGCACATTCAAGTCTATGTGGAAGACTCTTTAAAGCAGGGACACCTCCCAACTCTCACTTATTTTCTTTCATTATCCTTGGCAACTTCCCTGTTTTTCTTCTCCCAGCACACCGGGGGAGCAAAGGAACAAAAGAGGAAGGGGGGGCACCACTAAAGGGGTGACAGGGACAGAAGGAAATAGAGACAGTGTGCTGCGGCACCTTTGCCCTCTGAGGGTTCCTCAGAGGGGCAGAAAGGTCAGGGAGAGGGAAGAAGAGGAGGAAAGGAAAGGAGGAGATGTGGAAAGGGGGAAGAATAGGTTGGCTCAATACTATTCCCTGCGAGTCAACATCCCACCTCCCTCCGCCTTCACTCCCGCAGGTCTTTCCAAACTCAACACACATTTTCCAGAAAAAGCGAAAGAAAGACAGAAACAGAAAAGAGGAGTAGAGAAAGATAGCAGAAGGGTGGAACTTTTTGCATAGCAGGATGGGAAGGTATATTTCTTCATTCTCTCTCTCTCTATCAATCTTTCTCTTTTTCTCAGTCCGTCCTTGTCGACACCATCTCCCAGGGAGTAAAGGAAACAAGGTCTTTTGTCTTTGCTTGAATAAGGAATAGGCAGCAATTCTCACACACATAGGCACGTTTTAATATGAGTGAAGATAAAAGTGAAAATGGAGATGGAGAGAGTGACAGACACTTGGAGATTTCGGAGGGCAGAAACAGACAAGCATGCAGAGAAAAACAGAAAAAGTGATGTTGAGGATGCTGGAAAATCCAAAGTGAAAGAGTGGCTGAGTAAGAGAATATGGGACATTGTGCTTTTATGGGAGGAAGAGTGTGAGATAGGTGTGTACGTGTGTTTGCGTGTGTGTGTGTGTGTGTGTGTCATGGGACTCTAGCTTCCTGCAGGAACTGACACACACAGCAGTTCTAGCGAGCCACCCAGGACCTCAGTCAGCATCCACCCCCCCCCACCCCAACATGCATACTGAGTCACACACACACCTAGACACACACAGACAGAGTGCTCCTGGAGGAGAGTTAGCACAGTCTGAAAAATGGGGGGGGGGCAAGGCTGGGAGGGTTCAGTACGTCATAGACACCCCAAGGGTCATACTTTCCTATCGCTGTGTCCCAATAGAGCTGAACAGGAGACAGGGCAGGAGAGATAGAAAGAGAGATAACTGCGTATTTACCACATTCAGCAGTATCTTATTTCTCTGCTGGGATCGAGTCAGGGAAGTGTTTAACTGCTCTCTGATAGGCTGCAAACCGGAGCACAAAAACTAGCTACGACTGACAAACACCTACAGAAGTCAAACCATTTTTTGGCATGGTTTGGAAAACGTGATCAGTACTAAGCACTAATGAAAAAAGTGAGAAAAACGTCACTTGCCTAGTTGTGCTTGCGTTAGCACACGGAGCCAGTAGATGCAACATTTTCACAGTGAAAACCTCTGACTCATTACAAAAGTTACCGACAGAGAAGGAAATCCCCAAATACAACACATACTAATACGGCTCCATTAGTTCGAGTCAGGTCATCTAACAATAAAGCAAAGGAATCTCTGTGTGTAGGTTGTAAACAAACGTCAAGAGAGGTTCATCCCATCAGCTTAACCCTTGGCACCTATACTGCTAAGGAGTGTGACATTGTTTGGACATGCAGCACATTTAACTTTGAATGAATAAGCAAACAGCATGCAACTTGGCTTTGTGTCTGAGTGCAGCAGTGGGCTGTTTGAAGTAAACACTGTTACGTTACAGGGAATTGATTGGCTGAGCAGGACAAAGACATCTGCCCCACTTGAGCTGAATCAACCAATCAAAGGCCACAAAAGGCTTCTCAAGTTCAATCTCAGTTTCAGCATACTCAAATGTCAACAGTTATTTAAATTTCTTTGTCTATAATGATAGTAAAATGAATATATTTATGTATGTTGGGTATTTTTTTTATGATTGGCTAGTCTAGCTCAAATGATTTCACCCAAACAACAGTTTTAAAACAAGATAAATCTGATCCCTTAATAAATACCCAATCTGAAATTATAAGAGGTTTCACACATTATTATCGTTTCATGAATATTAAAGCCAAGTCTCATATTTCCTCTTTAGTTGTGTGGAAATTTTTTTATATGTAAAATCACAACAAAAACACAACCAGTAAATCCGTTTAATTGGCATCCATCTATGAACACAATCAGTGTTCTTTCTCATTTCATACATGAAGTTCAAAACGCAGTTGGTTCAAGTTGTTCCTTTTCCATCAAGGCAAAAGGGCGAGTGAGGATAATTTCAAATTTCCATCTAAGGCTGGAAACAGGAGCGAGAGAGAGAGAGAGAGAGAGAGAGAGAGAGAGAGAAATGGGTTTGCTGGTTTGGAGAAACCGCAAGGAAAAACAAAATCCAAGAAAAGAACCAAAAGAAAAGAAAAGCCCTACCATCTCTCTGACTTCCTCCCAGGATATCACCAGACCACAGAGAGTAGTGAAAAAGTACACAAATCTCTCTCTCTCCATATCCCCTTTGTCATTTCTCTTTCCATTCAGTCTCACTCCTGAGACCAGTGAGAGCTCCGTCTTTTTCCATATCTCCCTCTCATCCCTTCTTTTCCTCTTTAAATCTCCCCTTTACTCGCTTATGGATTTTCCCTCTCCTAATACTTTCACCAACCCTCCATCCTAATTTTTTCTATTCTACTTCATCTCCCCACCATTTTCTTGCTGATATCCCCCTTGCGCAGGCCATTATAAACCATATGGAATTGATATTACAAATTGTGTGCGTCTGTGTGTTTGTGTGTGAAAGATGCATATAATTTAGCCTCTCTTGTGGATCTGACAGTTTTGCTGAAACGTGTGTGTGTGTGTGTGTGTGTATACACTAACCTGTCTGGACAGTTGATTCATCCCAGGTCCCTCCACACTCTGAAGTCTCCCCTTCTTCTACCGCTGAGGAGAAAAGAGGAGGAAAAGAAAGACAAGCCAATTTTTATTATTAATTTCCAGCAAGACAATAGTTTCAAATTTTCTACACACAGAGCAAAGACAAACACTACAGATGAAGCCCAGTAGGGTCAGAGCCATGAAAAAAAGCCCAAGAGCACCAGAAAAAAATTACTAATTTAAGTCACTTTTTCATGCAAAAAAAACCCAAACATGAGTTAGCAATTGTGAGAATTTGTTGCTTTTCTTTGTGTTATTTGATAGTTCACTGAATATGCGTTCGACATTTTATACTTTTAGTTGGACAAAACAAACTACTTGATATTATCTCCACTCTGAGTAGGCCAAACAATTATTTGATTGCATCCGTGCATGGCATCATGTGACCACCACAATAAGTGGTGTTGAAACTGGACTACAGGTTTTTAGAATAAATCTCGTACCTTGCTGTACTAGACTTTTCCAGGAAAACATCACAGTTGGTTATCTAAACTAATTTTGTGTTGAACAATGACTCCACAACTTTGGATTCAAAGTTCATGCAGTCTCTAGACATCATGGCCACTACATTAGTGCTTTTATTGGAGGCTTATGAAGTCTGCATTTGTCAACCTCTGCAAATGTTTACCCTCTGCAAATGTGTTAACAGCCCTAAAAATAGACCAGGGAAGCAACAAACATGCAGGTATTGACAATGACAAGCTCCTGAGATCTCCCTAACATACGCACGCAGAGCTGATCAGAGCTGGAATGTGACACCGACTTCCTGGGTACAACAGGAAGGAGGGAAGTACAGCTGGCACACAAACAGGAAATGGCCGGAGCCACCACACAATGGGGTTTCCTGTGCATCCCCTCCCCACCACAAGACTCCTCACTTCTCTTACTCACCTCTCATCTCTGATCTCTCAAAGTTCTGCTTCCCATCCAGCTCTCACCAGTAACCCCCCCCCCAGCTGCTGCAACTCTTCATACCTCATATTCCTCACATCTCCACATCCTCATCAGGTCCCTCTTGACCCATCCCATCCTCACATTTAGGCTGAGCCAAAAGCTCAAATGAAAACAAGAAGTTATAAATCAGTGAAGTGTTCCCTTTAAAAGATAAACAAACTGTTTAGCTGTTCTTCGTTTTAGCTAAATCCCATTTTCACTGTTAATTTAGTATCCGGGTGTCCTGTTTCCCCTAGTAGGGTAGACCTTTAAAACTACTACACATTGGAGTCAGTGTGTTAAGTACAATGTGGCCAACCCACAAGCCCAGGGGACATTATTTTGTTTGCTTACAAAATGTTCATCCCAGTTTTACGACATAATATTAGTAGTGTAAGTTTTTTTTTTACCAATGCTCCATGAAAACAGATTTTTAAAACCTTAGCTTGGCCTAATAAAATAAGACTGAAACTTTGTGCCAATCTAATCATCAATGTAAAGGGTCTCTTGAGTCAATAGGTTAAAATCACTATATTTCCCAAAAGGTTTGAACTGAACTGTGTACAAGTACAGGTGAAATCTTCCATTTAAGTTATCCATAACAGGCGATGTTGGGAAGTTGAGCTACCAGCCTTAAAAACTTTACATGAAAGTGTTCAATGGCAACTGATGTAACTCATGCAGAGGAGTGGCTTCACCCTTTAGTGTTAAAACCCAGCTTGGTTTTCCATACAACAAAGCAATAGAGTAAATGGACATACTCACACCCACACTAGTTGATCACAGGCACAGCAGGCCAACACTACAACACTAAGAGCCAGAAACGACATACTGGGGCACAGTTTAAAAAAACAAAGAAAACAAAACTATTTTACCTTTAATCATTATTTGTCCTCAGATATACATTTATGGCAGTGTTGCTGTTACAGTTCAGAGGCCCTGATTTTCCCTCCTCAAAAACCTCATGTACATACTTGGGTCAAACATTTGGATAAAGTCTGGAACCTCTCTTCGAGTATCTGGAGCTGGAGCAGGTTCTACGGGACAGACGTGGACCACAGTCTGCTAATAACGGACTAATGGATCCCCAGACAAACACATATGCACACACAGCACAGCACACACAGACCCACACAGGGTTTGGACTTGAAGGCTGCGTTTGCCCGAACAGAACCCTGCACTGAGACCTCCCACCATGACTAACATGTCTGCCAAACACAGCAGACAGAACCAGATGAGAGAAGGTATGGGAAGCAAAAAGCAGAAGAAAAACAAAGTATTTCCTCTAACCTAATAAAAAGGAACTTGCCTCCAAAATTCCTACAGAAGCCTGCAATGGAGCTATGAAAAATGAGCGATACCTTCCGTATCTATCGCACCATGCAATGCAAATGAAAAATGCAGTTACATGAGATGAGTGCAAATGGTTGAAAAATCTCCAATCCCAATTCCAAGCCACTTTTTTATGCCACATCACCCGTTTCAGAGCACAGCACACTGCTCAGCAGCACGACAACATTAAGTTGTTTCATTGACGTCAACAATGGAGGAAAAAGCTTGTGGAACTTACATGAAAGGAGGGATGTGTATTGCTTACGGACAGAGGTCTGAATCAAAGGTTTCACTTTCTGACAAGCAGTGTTCCCTGCTGTGAACACACTATGCTTAACCCAGGCTTCCCTGGTCTTCTTGTGACTGGGATACTGTGTATTTCTTCCCTGAGAAACAAAAATCACAACAAGGCATGTTCTTTGGGTAGTTGTGAAGAGTTTTGGGTGCTACAGAAAGACCTAGATGTACTGGTAACTCTGCCTCTGATAAAGGCCCATTTTCCTGATAAGACTGTGGGGAATACAGTGTGTTTCATTAGCCAAGCACACACAGCTTTATTTAGATTCCCCTATCCTCCTTCTGTACCCCCTCAGAGACACACATACACAACACTACTGTGAACCCTGAACACACCAGGGGGTCTGTAGAGAGAGAGAGAGAGAGTTTGTGTGTGTGTGTGTGTGTGTGAAGAGATGGGCATGCTTACACATATAGCATGAGTAAAAGGAAGGAGAGTTCATTTTGATGTTTGAGTGTGTGCAAGAGAGTGTGTGTGTGCATGTATGTGTATGTAATGGCAGTGCCATTAGGAAAAGTATGTACTTATAGAGAGACCTGAAATATGTGTGTCTGTATGGAAATGTCTCTTCACAAGTGTGTGTGTTTCTCCATCTCTTATCTGCCTTCAGTACATCTCATTTTCCTTCATACTCAGGACTCCTTCCTACCCACTACCAGAGTTATTATAGGCTATAACAACATATTCCCTTTTTCTAAGGCAGAAAAGGCTAAAAGCACGTTATGTTATGCATTTATTTATTTAATAAAATCCTGCCCCTTTCTAGGGAGAGCTTTTTTTATTTTTAGGATATGAAATGCAATTTTATCTGTCATAAAGCTGCTCAGTTGTGATGTTTGAACAAAAGCTCAAGATATTAGTAGATATAATAGCCCCAGGTGTTTTCATTTACTCTGCCTGATTAGACCTCTAACTCTGGACTGTGTGGACAGGTACATATCAGGTTTTTGTTTTGTTATGTTTGTTTCATTTCCATTTTCTCATGCTTATTCATATATGTAAGATGATGCCATCCCGAGCAGGGGCCCCCTCAGCCAGAATAAATTAAAACACCTGTGTGGACATGAAGAGACTTTAGAAGTAATGTATATCTACCCACAAATAAGGCTTACTGTGCTCCAACAGAAAACACTGACACTGTTCTCCACTTGTTCAACCAGCAGAAGCAGAATCGGAATGAGCTTTTAGGCTTTAACATGTAGCATTAGTCATGGGCAATTATCCAAAAATCCAAAACCAATATCATTAATTTTTGACTGACGTTACTACTCTTTGACAGACCTATTTTTTCCGTACACCCAAATGTACATCGACTTAGTAAGTGACGGGGATGTACAAAATGTGAAATTCTGATATCAATTCAATTTGGGCGATAGCTGATGCTGATACCAATGGGTTTTTTGCTGTTGCTGTTGTTTATTTTGTTTTTGTTGTTGTTTATTCCCCATTATGAGCCAGGGAAACAAAGAAATGTTCATTATAAAAAAATGAGAATGAACTGTTTTGATGTCATTCAGCCTTCCCTACCTCGGAAAGAGCACCAATTTGATCATACATATTCGTGAAGCAATCTTTAATATAATCATCATATTTCTTTATTTTTAAAAGTAACAGCTTCAAAAGCCTTTTTAGCCGACTTCCTACTCAATGAGAAGAATTTAATCAGCACTTACACACTGCAGCTTTACAAACGGATGGCGGTCATGTCATGAGTCAGTAACTCATTAATGTGCCATCGTAAGACTGATGTGACACAACAGGCAAACAGCAGCCACTGCTGTGAATGTCATCCTTTTCTCCCACAATAGGCTGATAGCAGTCAATATCGATGCTCATATCGGCACATCCCTAATCAGAGGGAAAAGAACAGGTGTATATGGGACAAATAACTGATATTAATTCCTTGTGATATCAGGCCTAGGGCTACAGACATACATACATACAAGGATGCAAATTCAAGCACATACAGGCACATATACCTACATATACACATACACACACACACACACTGTAGCATACCTGTAAGTAAGTCAATGATTATTGAGACTGCAGGGGCCTAGAGATCAAACAATCTGCCTCAACAACAACCCATACACACTGCACCAAGTCAGCACAAACAAAAACCCCGGAGCATGATATATATGTGAGTGTGCATGACACAAAGCAAACAGGATGCTACTGGGAATGCTTGGAGCGTCTATACACATAACAATTAAGCCTTATTTTGCTGTTGCTTTTATTAACCACTGAGACTCCTTCGTCTATCAAAGGTTAGCTGTATGTTTTGGCAAATACACCAAATGTAGTTTCTGTTAATGAGAACAGCACAGTGATTTCCCTGGAAGTGGGGTATACTTTGAAGTGGAGCGTACTTTGAGTCTGTGTTCTTCACCAAGGTTTTGAAGTACCCCTCATAAATGCACACTAACAGCATGAATATAAACATGGATTTGTGTTTATTTGGCAGCCTAGGTAATATCCATAGATTGGCTAAAGAGGTCCGCACATGCACATGTTAAAGACAAAGGCCAATTATCATTATTGTTATTATTATTATTATGTAACAGGTGTTACAGCTTTTTGCCATTTATAGAGGTTGGTTCGCCATGTATGTAATGCTGCAGGAAGTAGCAGAGTCATGTTTATGTAAATTCATGAACAACTTAGTTTTTGAAGCTGTGGCCTTAGTTCAAAATTATAAACTATGAACATGAACAGGTTCATCCTCATCTGTGTGAAGTTGAAGCAAGCACAAAAAACAAACCAAAAAAAAACAAAAATGGTAACATGAAACCAGTAACAATAAATAACTTTCAACACAAAGCTACCTATAAGGACTGTAATGGCTTGCTTCAGTTCATCACACACACACATACACACACACAATAATGTGTGAAGCTGGTCCAAATGTGAGAATCTGTTCTGCAGAATTTTCCAAACATAAGAATCTGTGCATGCAGTCTCCATGCAAAAAACACAAGAAATTGGAAATTAGATCTTTAACCTTAAAACTGCAAAGAAATATGTCATGAGAATTTTTAAATATTTTGCAAAAATGAAGACTGGTCAGAGGTCAGTACATTTGACACAAAACCGCATCTCTCTCCTGGGAGATCATTTTTAAAATCCCACATAAAAATAAATAACATGTAATGATGAATAATGAGGGCACGGTGTAGCTGTGGTACTTGTTTTCTTAAAAGATACTTCTTGTAAGCACAAAGCCAAACCCATTAAAATATGATTTTTTAATGTGATTAAGGCAGAGTCTGTACTGGCTTAAGTTAATGGCAGAGTCAACTACAAGTGCTTGCAGAATGCATGAAGTCCTTTTACACCCATAGCCATCACATGAATGATATGTGTGCTCCATATGTATTCTCCAATTTTAGCAATGCACTGCAAATATTTACACATGGGTTTAAGAGTTAATTACCTTTTTTTTATACAGCAATAAAAACACTGTTCTACTAACTGTCAAGCTTTTCCAAGTTCGTACAGTATATTAAAAAGAAAAAAGAAAAAAAAAGAATTCAAAAATTAATAAATTAATCGGTGACTACAGAGCAATTAGTAAAATGGCAGTGAAGTAAAGTGGACTTGATGGGTGATACAGTCACTGCTGTATCTACAACCAACCCAATCCCCCACAACACACATTAATTCTGTGCGGAAAAGAGGGTGTGACCTGTTTCTGTTACACCTACATCGACAATGAAAAATTTAAAGCTTTGAAGACGAAGTTTGTTGTACGAAAATAAAGTATTCATAATGGAAAGCAGGTTAGCTATGCTAAAGCTGGCAGACAATGCCTCACACACAACAGTGAGCTAAGGCTGTTTTGGCATGCTCCAATTTAAGTTTTAGAGTGCATCAGAGCAGAGGGGAGGAGTGCAGCAGAAGAAGCAAAACAAAGTTATGTCCCTGCATCATGATGTTGTCATCACACTCAGTTGTCATCGGGAGGACTACGCCCTAATAGTGGGGATTTAGTATAAACATTTTAAAAACGATTTGTTTTCAGCAGGGAAAAAAACACGTAATGGAAGGCTGTGTATCGATATTTGATCAGAGTTGTTACTGTTTCAACTTAACAGATGCCAACGGGCTTGTTTGACTGGGAGGAGATTAAACTAGCATTCACCTGCTAACCCTGTAACTTAGTCTATATTGTTGGCAGTGTAGTAATAGGTCTACCCTTTGTGTGATTCTTTAAAATTGCACCTACACTTGACAAGGCTTTTCGTAGCCCATTAGCCTGCTCTCCCTTTACCAGACAGGTATATCTAGTTAGTCTGCTTTGTACTTAGCCATCAGTTTTTGACCACTCATTTGCTGTCCCCCACTCACTACCCCATTTTCCAATGTGGATTTAGAAAACAGAACAGAGGAGAGGGTGCTGCTGAGCCTACTTGCAGTGCTTCCCCAACCATAAAAACACAAGCATTTCACAACATATCACAGCCAGTGCATATCCAGGTAAATCCAGAGGTAAAGTTGTTAATATCTGTCAGAATCTGCATTTCAAGCAACCTGCCCTGGTATGCATCAAAGCCTCCACAAGTACCACATCAACAACACAACTATGCCCTATCAATGAGTCACTTTTCTACATCACCTATCTTAGCTGCTTTTAACACAAAAATACATGCAGAATCATTATGCCTATTTCCCTTTTATCTGAATATAATTCAAATAATTCTGCTGCCTCAACAGGTACAGGTACAAATATAAACGCTGGGCTCTCTGCACAATCTCAACTAACGGGCCAACTTTTAAGTTAATGAGAAGATGAAAATATTTTCATTGGTCAGTTAATCACAAAAAAAAAAACCTTCAAAGGCCATTCTGGATCTGTGCTTTGTCATTACGGCTGGGGCGACAGTGTCAGGGTGGGGGTCGCAACATGGACCTCTTCTCTTAACATGGAAGTCTGCTGCTAACAGAAATTCTGTTCACAAGTTAGCTCAGTTAACCATACAGCTAACAGTAGCTGTACTGTAGCAGACTCTGCCCAGACTGGGAGCTCGCAGGAGGCCCTGGAGGATGTTTTCAGGCTCGGGGCAGGGGACCCAGCACGGATTGCTTGGCAGGACAACAGAACCTGAGCTGGATGAGCCGGCAGGAGAACCAGGCTCAGCAGCCTCCCGTTAACATGGTCCATGACCAAACACAGGAGACCGATGAAGGCCATTTTGACAACGGGGAGTACAGAAATAAACAACACAACAAAATGTTGAGTCGTTTTCCTGGTTGTTCTGATACATTCAGATTCATTAACTGTTGCAGTGTTTGCTGTTAAAGTTTGGTATTTCTCTGTAATGTAGCACACTGTTAACGTTCTTTCTCAGCCTCGAATTATATTATATTATATTTAAATAGTGAAATTACTCTCATAAACATGTGACGACTAGTTGACTAATGGCTCCACAGCTACTACTCGACTAGGAAAATCTTAAGTCCAAGTTGATGGAAATCACACACATGAACACAAACTCATTAACACTACAAAGAATTGCAACAATAAACCTATCTCTCTAGCTCTATCTTTTCCTCCTACATTTACAATGTCTTTTCCCTCTCTCCTTCACTTTCTCTTCTGTTGGTTACCCATATTCTGTCACCTTTGTTCACGGTTCCCCTCCAAGTGCTTCTCTGCTGACCACTGCTCACTCTTCACATTTTCCTCTAACATCCACATTTCTCCATCACCCGTTTTCAGTTTCTTTTTCATCTCCGTCTCTCCTCTCACTCTCCTTCTATCTTTGTCTTGCCTTCTCTTTTGTCCCATGAAAGCACTCATAGCCTCAATACGAAAACCCTTTGTCTTTTTTCCTCCTAAACAACACATGCATGCACACGCAGTATCAGGGCCATTTATTCCCAAGACAACCCAAGGCTCTGGTGTTCCCACATCTCTTTGACGAACGGGTCACTGTGGCCAATCAAGCATTGGCCAGGCGGCCCAGAGAGGCGGGATGTGGGTCAGTGTAGCCAATGATACACTGTTTCTTGTCCCAGAGGAGCAGGCTGATTGACAACTAGTGCTGGACAGAAGTCAAGAGGGTAATTGTCATCTGACTCTCTATCTCTCTTTATCTGTCTGTCTCTCCTTCTCATCTCCTTTTTTCATCCTCCCTCCTCCCTTTCTGTCTCCCTCCCTCCCCACTTATTTCCCCTCTCCAACTCACTTCATAGCCCCTACCTCCCCTCCCCACCCTGTTTTCTTTCTCCCTGTAGCTCTAAAGGGACATTCTCATTGGCTGCCCTCCCTGTCCCTCAGGAGCGACTTTGTGACGCTACTGGCCGAGAGCTGATGCCAATCTCCATCCCCAGCCCTGCTCCCAGGAGCCCCCCTAACTTCAATGGCCTGTGTCAAGCTCACATACACACACATAAGCAAGCACTTCTAGTCAGGGGACGGGGACAGAAGCTGATTAACCAAATACTTTTATCAGCAGTAAAACCGCTCTCTCTGCCTGCCTGCATTCTGAACAAAACAGCCTTAAAATACATAAACATGCACGCAGACACACATCCCAAGCACTGAGCCACTGGCCAGAAACACCAGGCTAGTCTGGGGTTTGGGACAGAGTCAGCATGTGAGCTTGTGTGTGTGTGTGTGCATGCTTTTGTTTGTGAGTGTGTAAAGGGACAGAGGTAGCAGAGGGCTTAGATGGATGGCAGAGAGACAGAACAACAACCACACAAAGCCTGGCGGACAAGCTTCATCACCCTCTCTATCTTTCTCACTCCTCTCACTTATCATTTTTTTCTGTTTCTCTCCCTCTCTTTTGATCCAAACTGCTTCTGCTATCTGATTCTGTCGTCATAGTTTTTTGCTATTCTTCTTCTTCCCGTAACTCTTCCCGCTTGGAGCGTGGCTGGCTGCTTGTTTGTTTGAGTGGACCCGTAATCAAGCATCTTCATCCTAAACACAAAATTTTTATCCTCACACCTTCTCTTTATTTTCTGGGGTTACATGAAGTCATTGTGGTTTTAAGCCATGCTGTTCTGTCCAACTGAGTTGCTAAGCAATCTCACCACCAACAACATATAACATAAACACACTTGTTTTCTCACATGAATCATGAAGCTAAAAAGGCTTATATTAAAAAGTTAAAGAGTGAAAAGACATGAAGGCATAAAACAATATAAATAAAATCAGGCATAAACAATGATTCCTTGCTTATTTTGAACTATGGAGTGTTATTTTTACATTTCTAGTGGCTCTATTAAGCACATATAGACAAAGTAATCTGTATACAAAAACAAGAGACATACACAAGCATTTCAGACTAAGAGCTGCTTATTAACACACAACAAACTCACCTTAGCCAACATACAGAAATCAAAACACTTGTTTTTTTACACACTCAAAGAAGCACAGAGTTTATGTTCAGAGCCAAACAACACAGCTTGAGATTAAAGAGCCTCTATGATCTGACATTTGTTTTTCTGTCTGTCAGGGAGAGTGTGGCGGGAAGAGGAATCGATAGCAGAGGAGATGGAGAGAGGAAAGGAAAAGGAGTGAGGAGGAAAGGGAAAGATACAGTATAAACAGCGTGAAGTAAGATGTAGGAAGGAAAATAAAGTGAGAGGAGGAGAGGAAAGGCGAGAGAAAGGCGAGGAGGAAAGCAGCAGTCAGGAGAAAAATGAGAGGTGAAGGAGGGCAGCAAGGAGAGATATAAGGAGTAGGACAGAGAGAGGAAGAAAGGGCAGGAGGAGAGGGAAAGCATTTCTCTGGAGTACCTCGACTCTGGGGAAAGCTCCAGAAATAACTGAACTAGAAGTTCCCCGAACAGCCTCCACTCACCATTACAGACTGGGACACACACGCGCACGCACGCACAAGTCAAATAAAGGCATTAAGTTCACCATTAAAAGACTGAGCACCAATATGAACACAGATTCAAATGTTCTCAAGAACAGCTGAGGCAAATTATGGGGTATAGCAGTTATAGTGCATGCATATTCACACACACACACACACACACACACACACACACACACACACAGAGTACATGAGCAGTGCGGGCTGGAGGGTGGAGGGGTAGGGAGGGGTACATAATTGCCTTCTCTTGTAGTACAGGCTGGGGAGTGCTTTTTGACTGAAGACACCAATTTCACGCTAAGGCATTATTTAGCTTGATACAAACTTGATTAGGCTTTATAGGAGGAGACAGAAGGAGAGAGAGACAGTGAGACAGAGAGGAAAAGGGAAACAAACAGCTTTGTGACATGCCGCATCGCTGGCGGATAGATTAACTTGCTCGTCACGCTCCTTCTGGGACTAACAGGAAAAATATACACAAAGCGCGTGTGCGCTTGGAGCGTGGCTGGCTGCTTGTTTGTTTGAGTAGACCCGTAATCAAGCATCTTCATCCTACACACAAAATGTAGTTTTCATTGTTCAAAATACAACCCCGTTTCCAATAAAGTTGGGACATTTTGTAAAACAACAATAAAAACAGAATGCAGTCGTTTTCGAAAGTTTTACCGAGTTGTTCTGTGTTCCTACGCTCATGTAGTGATCTCCTTTATACAACCACGTGTTTGATGAAGTGGTGAAACTCGGCCCATCCTTCTTTGTGAATGACTGAGTCTCCTGTGGATCTTTGAAGCAGATTTCTAAAGAAAAAAGATCAAGGCTTGAAACGTAGGAGTGACTCAGTCACAGACAACATGGCAGCCAAGCTCTAAATTAGGGCTAAATGACTTGCAAAAACACACTGTAGGCTACTTGTTTAGACAGATATTGTGATTGCAGTAGAGTACATTTTTGCTGGTTCTGTATCATGCAAGCGCGTTCCCTTAAGTCTGGAGAGTATGATTTGTATTCATTTATAATGCTTTGGTGTGACACGTTACCTTTACTACAAGAAAAAAATGTAGCATCTGTGATGTGAATGTTGTGCTTGGCCATATTGTACTTTCAATTATTTTGATTAACTGTTAAGCCACACTCAACTGTCAATATCTAAAATCTCTTCATGTTTGTGGGTCCTAGAGTCACCAAAAGTAGGACAGGAACGAGAGCCTTTAGTCATCAAGCTCCTTTTCTATGGAATCATCTTCCGGTTTCAGTTTACTATCATTATTACTATTATTAATGTTGTTTTTTATTGTTCCAATATTGTCCCTCCCCCAAGAGTTTGGTCTAGACCTGCTATAATGGGAAAGTGTCATGAGATAACTTTTGTTGTGATTTGGCACTATATAAATGAATGAATTGAATTGAATGTTTGCACACAGGGACAGATATCCAAAGTACCAAAGTTCATTAAAAGTTAATGCTACAGGCAATATGCATTTACACTTAAGTGCCATGTACACATATCAAACATAAAATGCCACTGATGCACTTTGGTAAAGAAAACCCATTGGATCAGCATGCCAATGTCGAGTAAAAAAGAAATGTATTTGCAGATATTCTCTTGCTGATAGTAATCATCTCAGCTAGTTATTTGATTACTTTTACAAATGTACAAATTAGCTTTTAAGGGTCAGAAAAAGAAAAAAGCAAAGCTGAACAGAGCAGAGGAGAGGAGACTGGGTGTGCTGGGCTCCAGACTGCTTATCAACTTTGAGTCTAAGGCAGACAGATTGTCTGCAATTCAAAAACCACACACACCTTCTCACCAAACTCACTATGCAAGTCTCTTTCTGCTCTACCACTTCTCCTCTGACACTGTCTCTGTGTTTTGTTCTGTCTTGAGCCTTAAGCTTTTATTAGGAACCAGACATACAGGATAAGACACCACCCAATCTTCTTCAGCTGTTTGCTTTCCTGCTTTCTGATTTCAGCTAGCCAACCCTAAAACTGATTTATCTTGAGAATATGGAAACAGTGCGGTGCTGACAAGAGCTGCCTCTTCTTCTTGTACTGCTTGTACAGACATTACTCTTTAGTTCAATGCATACTGAATATATTTCATCCAAGGAACACTGAACACGGTATGTGGAAATTTACAACCATCAGCCACAACATTAAAGCCACCTGCTTAACATTTTTAGGTCTTCTTTGTGCAAGCAAAACAGCTCTGGCCTGTCAGGGGAAGGGACACAGGACCTCTGGGGGTATTTTGTGGTCACTGGCATCGGAATGCGGTGTTAAAGTTGTAGCTGATCAGTATATGTTAGCAATTTAATCCATTTTGGCTCTTTCAAGAGCTGACAAATACCTAAAAATATAACAATAATCATCTAGAGGGCTTAAAGTCACCATCTGCTATTAAAACTGCTATTAAAATTTGAACCAAATTTATGTCAAATATTTAAAGCAGCTAAGTGAATAAAAACATTAGACTGAATCTTCTAAACGTTTCCTCTTGACCAAAATGAAATTAAAATGATCACTTGGAAAGAACCTGTCAGTGAAGATGAACATAATCTGGAGCGATGATAAATGCTCAACTATTTGTTTTCTCTGACACCATTTCTTCTCTCTCTCTCTCTCTCTCAGTCAGCATTGGGACTCTCTCTCTCTCACACACACACAGAGACACACAGACTGGCGCTCTTGTGCTCTCTCACTTTCTCCTGTTCTCTCTCACTCCATTGTATGTTTCACAGCAGGGCATCCTTGCCTTTTGACTGGGAGGTGAATGGAAAGGAGTTAGAAAAACCAACTGAAGAGTCCAGCACTAAAAAGAAGCATTGGTAGGTCTATAGCAGGGCGCACTACAAAGACTCGGCAGAGTGTCCAATAAAAAAGGAACACAACACAAGCAGCTTGTTCTGTTGAAGACTCCACGCTCTGAGGACAATGCACATTAGTCTGGGTCCATGGTGTGTGTGTGTGTGTATGTGTGTGTGTATGTGTGTGTGCAGACATACTGACTGGATGAATCAGAAAAGATGAGGCCTTGGCTGTTTGTGGTGTTCAGACAGAACAGTTTGTGGTAGGGTGTCCATTTAAAAAGTGGTAGAATTGCAAACACAGTCTTATCATGTCGGAACACAGAAAAAAAAAGAAGCTCTTTGTAATGTATTTCCTTTGCCAGATAAAGTTGGTAGCGGGAGGAAAAAGTGACTGGATTCCTGGAAGAAAGAAATGAGAAGTGTCTTTTTTATCTGAAAACCAGTGACTTTTGGTCTGACCCAGCTCTTGTGACCTGGACGTTATGCCAGGTCAGACCAGGGGGGCATGAAGTTCAATAGGCACACAAGAAGAGTTCCCAAATGTCTCCCTTTCATCAACAGCAGTTGTGTGTGTGTGTGTGTGAGAGAGAGAGAGAGAGTATGTCAGAAAGAGGGAGGCAGGGTAGCCCAATAAATATATTATGTATCAGCCAGGTGTGCAGAGGGGAACTGCTAATTGCCCCCACCACTAATGTTTAATGTACAGAAGAGGAAGAAGGAGGAAGGGGGAGGGATTATTAGAGGGAAGGGGGGGTAAAGTAGAGGGGAGGAAACGGTGATGGGGTGGAATGATGAGGCTGCAGGAGAGGGAGGGAGGGAAGAGGATAGATAAGGGGTGAATGAGGGTAATGAAGGAGGCAAGTTCCCATATCAGTTCCACTAGCCTACCGCACTGCACCTGATCCGGATTCAGATATGCGTCGTCACAGATACTGGATGCCTACTGGCCTTATCCACATATCAGTGAGATCCTTGCATCTCCAAAGAGTTAAGAACAACCTCGAAAAATCAGCCAGTGTATTTTTAAAGCATTTTGTATGTAGAACTATTATAAAATAATCAATAAAAAAAAGGTTCAGGTTAGCCAAAAACATTTACTCCATAACTGTTATTTAATTCATTTATTAAGTAAAAATATCAACAATTGCTAGTTACACTCTCAATAAAACAAAGACTTGCTTGCTTTCTCTTGTAAATGACCTCCTCATGGACTGTGGCTCATCCCATTGGTAATTTTATTATATCACTCTGTGCTATGGTAACTTGTGAGGAGCATTATCAGATTTTACATGGAAGACTAAATAAATGATTAAGTCATTATTATTAACAAAATGAATCTTAGTTGCTACAATAGTTAGGCATCCAGTGCGACTACAGACACCACAGGATAAAAGACCTAGCCAAACCCCAAACTATACAGACAAACACACTGCAGACCAGCAGTCTGTGCTGAACAAAGAAATAAGCATAATCCCTCAGTAAGAGATGCTTACACACTCACACATGCATACACAAGCAGCCTTGTAGGAAACTTAGAGGGGCCAACGTCCTCTGAGACTATCTCATGGTGGGGGGAGGCAAACCTGGCAAGCAAAGTCTGGACTGACTAAGTGTGTGTGCATGTGTGTGCACATGTATAGTCACACCAGCATCATCTTTCTCTTCTTAAAAGCTGAGGGCATGGCCATACACAGATCTCAGCTACACTGTGTGTGTGTGTGTGTGTGTCTCAAGAGGGGTGGGTGTGTTAAGGTCCAGTGAGTTTGCAGCTGATAAACAGGGATAGCTAAGCCGCTACAATGGCACAGTCCTGGCCCATGACGCCCTGTACTTACACACTTTCTCACACACACATGTACATGCACAACCATACCAGGCTGGGCACTGATAAGGAGTTGTCACTGGCATACGCACACCTCACTGTGGGACTTCACCCTTTTTGGACACACAGATGAGTTCACACACAGACAGAATCACACACACTCCATACAATAAAAACCTAACCAAGCCTACCAGATGATATGACCTTCCACCATCTGTTATTTTTGACAAAACAAAAATTTCACTGCTCAACCTGATGACAGAATGGTACTTAATGAGTCAAACCATTAACTGATACAGCACTTATCCCCAATCACATTGGCTTCCCATCGATGCAATGCAGTCAGATGACCAACGTGAGAAAGAACACAAGACATACAGTATACTCTGCAACACCCTGTAACACATGCTACATCTGTCAGACACATACTGTTAAATATTGTTGACGCTGTCAGGAAGGTGTTGATTCAACTCAATGGTAACGTTTGAATCTGCAGGTAGAAGTGGTGTTTTATCCTTATTCCTTATTGTACAGATGAGGACAAAAAGTATTGGAAACACCTTGAGAGAAGGTGACAACTATAAATATAAAATAAATAAATACATAGTAGAAGACTGTTACATATGGTTTAATTAAAACACACACATTTCTATTTTTCTGGTCACTTTATGAACATAAGAACGTTCCCTTTGGGTTGTCAGGCCAACAAAATATGCTCCAGTGAAAACCTCCAGTGAGGTTTTATGTCTGAGACTTTCAGTCAAAAAGTATAAGTTTGACTGTGCTCTTCTTCCTTTTTGACCGCAGGCAAATACAGGTGTAAATGATAATACTAATGACGGCTCCATTCTATTCAAGTGTGCGGGCATGCACAATGGGAGGACCCTGAAACAAAAATCACTGAAATGGGATTCAGCCCTGGTTGATGTTATCATGTACACCTGTGCCTGTCTGTACTGCCTGCCATGAAAATGACCTACTCCACTCAGTTCTGTTCTACTCTGAGCCTTCGATTGTGTGGTCATTTGGTTCTAACTGAGCGGAGGTAAACATGAGTCCAACTACATTCAATGCATGGCACTGCTGGGCTCCACCAATCACATTAGCTTGTTTTGTCCCATTAAAAAAACAACTACCACAACCTCAAATCCACCCCCCTGCTGAGGAGTCAATGGAATCTTGAACAGAGCTCTCAGAAAGCCATTTAATGGTTCAGCAAGCTTTAACGCAAAGCCAATACAGGCTTTTATACAGGAGTTACTCAATGTGGCACATTAATAGTGGGATGCATTAACACTATTTGTAGCTGCACAAACAAAAAAGAAGACAAGCTGTCAAATTTTTGCCACCGGGAAGAGCAAAATAGCATTGACAGAACCTTCCTACCCTCATACACTCAGATGTTCCTGCAAAAAAAAAAAAACACTGTTGTCTTCAAGTAATCCAAGCCACATGTGTAGGTCTCTGAGTTTTATAAGAGCCAGTCGTCCCATGAAAGTCTCTGTGCTCTGCCAAAGGGTGACATTAAACTACGCTAATGGTAAAGCCAGATGGGGAGAGAGAGGCAGCGAGAGCAAGAAGAAACAGATGAGTGAAAAAGAGAAGATTAACTGTACGGTACTAAACTCGCCATGCTATGTCTCATACTGATGCTGCCGTCAGATTTTGGGATGATACAAGGATCATAAGCTCTTATATGAACCAAAACAACACTTGGATAAACCACCTTGCACACACGAGCTCCTGTTTACACTGGTCAATTTTAGTTTGCCTTTGCAGATTCTATCATGGTTAGATTCAGCAACCACTAAATTGTCTCATAACTTGATGACATTTCCCTCCACAATTAATTTTTACCCAGATTTGGCGGACTGGCGGTTGTTAATTTCAATTCTTGAGTAGTTAATTGACAATAACTTTAACTCCAGGCAATGAATAATTACTATCTCAGAATTTCTTATTACATTTAACTCACATACTTACATGAATTATCACACAGCCCGAAACCACTGTTAAAAAGTACGATGGAGTAGACTACTGAAATGTTTCGTGCATTATTTCAATCAGATCAACAGTAACCGCCAAACATAAGCTGGTGCCAACCCCTCCAGTGTGAATTTGAAGCTTTTCCTCATCTCATATTTCAGTAAACTCAGCAAGTTTAACACAGGCAAAAAGTTCTTAATTCAACTGAAAATCTGGATAAGTAGGAAAATTCAGACACAAACTGGTGAAAGACAGAGGAACCGAAGAAATTGTGAAAGCAGGAAAAGAGAGCGAGTGAGAGACGGAGAAGGAGATCGAGTGAAAATGATGCCGTTAGCCCAGAAAAGCTCAACACACTTCGACAGCAAACCAAAACTCTACTTCTCTTTCTCTCTTAGCCAAAGGGCTCATTTGGCTCCGCTGACTATAAACAACACTCTAAACAAACCAAATAAATACTAAAAAGTAAGTGCTCCCACTTTCTCCCCCTTCTCCAATCTTCCCTGCACTCCTCCATATCCCTGTCATTTGCACTCAACTCCCATTTAATGTCCTGCAAATGAAGCGGATTTATTAATGTGTAATTAAGTAATAATCATCACTACATAATGCATGAGAGACTCAAGGGGCTAAGAGCTGAGAAAGAGAGAGAGAGAGAGAGAGAGAGAGAGAGAGATTGGATAGCGAGGCCGCCGAAGCAGACAGAGAAGGAGATTTCTGCTGCCTCGCCTCGCTAAAGACACACATTAAAAACGGATTAATCCACTGAAATAATATTTTGATAAGAGAGAAGCCGCGTTTTCTCATTTCTTCTTCCTGCACACGCCACCTTCTCTTTCACCCCATCAGTTAGTTTCATGGCCCATCATCGCACCATTAGGCCGTGTTCAATTAACAGACCGCAATTATTCGAGTCCCCCCACTGTGAACAAGGCCTAATCACTGTAGTCTAGACTGGTCAAGTGATTCTGTCAGTGGCGAAACACAGAGGTGCCATAATACGGGGACTAATACTGCTGTTTGGTACAATTGCTTAGGTAGGACACTTCTAAGGCCTCACAGAATATAATTCAGTAGTGATACTGAACTGAATACTGATACTATTTCTAAAATAAGGTTGCACTGATGAAAAGTTGAATCCAAATAGCAGCTGTACAGTGATGCACCTAGAGCCTTTGTAGATTGTACACAATCAGGAAAAAAAAACAAACACAAAATTTAATTAATCGTGCCACAATGACAGAACTTGTAAACATGTTTTGTTAATGATGCCAAACAAACAGAAATAAGGCCAAAAATGTTGTTAATGTCACTTTCACGCGTCAGTTGTTCACGTTGCTTTTGTACTATCCGTGCCCTAAATGTCACACTCTGCAAATATTAAAAGTGAAAAACACCTCTCTTTCCCAGAATATAACCCTTGGAATTTATTGGTAGCATTACATATCAAGTAATTTGAGTTTAAAATCAGGTGAAATCAGTAGAAACTCATCTGAAATGATGAATGTAAAGGTCAGAGGCAAATGTAACACCCTGTCCATTATCTCCCCAGTCTGGAAAACTATGACAAAGTAAAGTGACAAAAAGGACGCTGCATCACCCAACAGCTATAAATTTCATTTCCAGAAGTTAAAAAAACAATCCTTTTCAGACCACACCACTCTGAGTCAATGCAATTCTAAAGCAGGAGGCGAATGAGGTGGGACTTTGTTATTGTTCTGGCATGCCTGGCTGGCCAGTAAGGCCGTAAGCCAGCCAGTCAGGCAGCCAGTCAGAGTTGGGTGAGCAGGTGAAAGACAGAAGAACATGAAAACACAGATAATCCCCTGGTGATGTTCACCTCTTCCCGGCCTCCATCGTACCCCCTCCTGCCCACTCACCTGCTGTGTGCCACGGTGCTGCCCCCTCCTCTTGCCCCTTTACCCTTCAACCCCTCTTTTTCCTCCATCTCTCTCTCTCTCTCTCTCTGTCCTCCATCCCCCCTCTCCATCTTCCCCTAATGTCAGGTCTTGCCAAGCTGTCAGTGGGGGCAAGGTGTGGAGGGGAGATAGCAACATGCATGTACACACACAGATGCATGAGTGCACATACACAAAACACATGGTGCTTATGCAGGCTAGACTACAAGAGCTGTGTTACCTTTGCTGTGCACGCACAAACACACACACACACACACAAGGTGGTGGACATCCACCTCAGCTTTGCTTCGCTCTGCTTCGCTTGGCTGCCTGACTAAAGCTAAGCTTTGGTTATCCAGGCTGCTGAGACCAGGCTGCCTTAGTGACACACACATTCACACACACAAGTGTGCATGGCCATAATGCATACAAACACAAGAATGTAGATCTTACAAGCATAAGCACGAACACACACACACAGACAGCACAATGACAGAGCAGCAGTGGACACATTCACTGATCCACGGCCGCTGATTTGTTCACTGACAGACTGCACTGCGCATCAACAACACTACAGCAGGGGGCAATAACAACCACATCTTACACATACTGATTAACTGGGAATCAACTAGATCTTCACACAGTACCACCCATTTAGACTGTTTTGGTGATCTATCACGCACATTATCAGTTAAGCTGCAATATCAACAAATGCACAAACATGCTGTCATTTGTACACTGTACATGTGTGCATGCATCAATATTGTCAGGGTATACTGCATATCATTCATGTTAATAATAATAATAATAATAATAGCATTTTGATATGAATTTTAAAGATTCATGTCATGATCATGTCAATATTTGGACTTGTTGGCATAATGAAAACAAACCATTCCACAAAGCAACAACAAGCATGACTGGAAGTGAACTGCCATCAGCTCCACAGTGGAGGAGTCAGTTCTAAAAAGGCGAGCGACTTCAGTAGTCTAGCAGTGGTTTGGGTACAAAAGATCAGATGTACAAGAAATCACTATAATATGTCAGACTGTAGCGACAAAAGGAGGCAATACAACAACGTCATTTCACCACCTCAAGCACAAACACCCAGTTGAGCATGAGGAGAGCGAGGAGAGCTCAACAGCTAACGTGAGTACTAAACCAAAAATATTTTTCAGCATTTTGACATATTGTCAAGAATATTGTTGGAGCAGAAACACTTTGAAATATTGTGATATTATTTTATGGCGACATCACACACTCTTAATTTACATTTGAGTGTGTTTTTTAGGCTCTTTTAATGGCAGTTCTTTATAACGTGAAAGAGTGGCGGTAACATATTGTGTTCCAATGATCATGAGTCAGATTCTAACTAGGGCTGACAAAATTAGTTGATTAATCAATTAGTTGACTGAAGGAAAATAAGTTGCATAATTGATTACTCATTTCACTCATTTTTCAATCAAAAATGTCAAGCATTTTCTGGATCCAGTTTCTTAAGATGAAAAGTCTTGGGATTTTGGACAGGTCACTGCACAGAGCAGCAACTTGAAGACATCACTTGGGGTTCTGAGATACTGTGATAATAGTTTGTTTTTTTTCACAGTTTTATGGAATACATGATTAGTCAATTAATCATGAAAACAATCTGCAGATGAATTAATCAAAAACCCTGTTAGGAGGTAGACACAATTCTAACCCATCACCACAAATAAGATGTATGCATCCTGATCCTTTCTCCAGGTTTAACATAAAGTAAGACAAATACCAAAACTAGTTATAATTTGGGAGAGTTCATAAGAATTGTTAATGATTAGAAACTCCATTCAGCCCTTTCACGTCGAGTCAGATTTTAATATAAATATGTATGTATCAAGTGAAAACAGCTTTACAGTAGATTTCTTAGGAAGCTGTGGAATGTGCAGGCCGCCGCATCACCAACAGTCTCCTTCCCTATGACATCCTGTTAGCCTGTAACCCGCTGTGGACTGGACTGAAAAACAACTGCTTCGTAAACTTGTCAGCTTCCCTGCTCATATAACCCACAGTAATAGAGACATTAGCAAACACATCAGCACACACTTGGAGTATTTCACGTGTGGTGCGCGTGAAACAAAAGGGATCCCACCCGATCTCAGATGGAACTGGTTGAAATATGGAACCTGGAGGAGAAAATCACTCTGCTAATCAAACACCCAGCTGAACCGCTGTCAGAAATCAGCTCGCTTCCTAGACAGTCAAAGAGAGGGAAAGCCTATATGGTGGAGGAAATGGGGGAGGGGGTGGCAACCACATGGTCAGCCTGTCCCGTTGCCCATCTGGGTCCCATAAAGGAGACATGGAGGCCAAGGCCACCACATGCCCTCATGCATGATGCCCACTCACCCATGCACTGCAATGAATACTATTTCACGGTAATGGGGGGAAACTAAGGCTTCCTTTTCCTAAAATAAAATAAAATGATAACGCTGCTTTTGAACACAAGAATGTTTATGCTATTAATGTAGGAAAATTAATCTGTAATGCCAGAGCTGGTCTTTGCTTGCCCAACCTTGCATGACATATTTTTGAATTAGAAAGAGAAGTCAATGGGCTAATTAAATCTAAGATTAAATACATTCATGTCCAGTGATGTCTGCCTTTGGTGTGAAAATGTTCAACACCAGGAGAGAAAATTAAAAGATTTATAAACCCACTTTTGATCAGTGTTGTTGGGTGAAAAGAAACACAGGTCTGAATGAAAACATAATGTGGGGGCTAACTGCTTTGATTTGGGGGTCAAACAGTCAGATTTACTACAACAAAGCAGTAGTGGGATGCAATCCATCACAACATAGGAATAATCCAGATTACATGGGCCCATTGACCAAGTGAATTACAACAAGTTGATCCAAGAGCACAACCCACGCTGTCAGAAACGATACACCAGAGTATCATCTTTCACGTTCTGACAGTGTGGCAGCTAATTGAAAACAATTAGCCAGTGGACCAGCGGAGGGAGAAATGAAGCCACAGCTCTCTGAAAGCTTGTTTCTGACAACGATATGAACATTAGAAACAGTAGTAGGCAGTAACATTAAACTATGCCCTTTATTTTACATGTTAATAATTTAGTGCTGTCGTGACCAATTCCAAACAATTAGCCCTTCAGTTAGAGTGAGCTAACGTACCAATTGTTAAGGTAAGAAACAGTGATTTACCTCTGTTGTAAAACGATACACAGAGTGCCTGCAACCCTTTGGGGAGAGATAAAATTAAATTAGCTAATGGACACAAGAGTTGGGAATGAAATCTTGGTCAAGGTTTTGGTCGCTTTGGCTTCTTTACCCACTCCTGAGTTTTGTCCGTTCACATGACGTTCAAAATAAACAGTTTCTTACCTTTAACGGAGCGCGGTTTGGCCTGTTTTCGTCTGGACATCGCTGGTTTCGAACTGTTTTTTGTTGGGGTTTTTTTTTTTTTAATTTTTATTCTTTAATTGTTTTTGTTCCGTTCCGTATTTTCAGCGAACCATAAGGCGGACACAGCCGGGTTATCTTTCCTCCTCCTCCTCCTCCTCCTCCACTTGGTTGCTGCTTCTTCGCCTGTTGCAATGCGGCAGCTACAGTCTCAACCGGCCGTTAGTCCAACGACAACAAACCAAACACACCGGGACTGAAGCGGCTTGGAGGCGACACTCGGCTCCTCTGATGCTTTTTCTTCCTCAGCAGTCGCGAGGGCTCGCGCAACCTGTAGAATAAACGGGACCAACTTCCCGCTGGTATTCCCTTCTTCTTCGCTACAGCGGCGTGCCGCGACGCTGATAGCTTCGCTCTTTTCTTTTTTTTTTTTTCTTTTTTTTTTGTTTCTTGTCTTTTCACACGTCTCGCGTTCTCCGGTACAGCAGGGCGCTCGTGCCGCTCTGACTTCTTCCAGCACTAGCGGACCGGGGCGCGAGCTGCCAACCACGCGCGCGCCAAACACCTGAGCAGGTCCCGCGCGGTATTGAGGAAAAGTGACAGCGGCACCGTCCGAATGCGAGGTGGCGGTGCCACAGCGGTACGTGATGGTCCAGGTGATGTGAAGCGACCGAGAATGTTCTGGGAAATTGCTTTCAAAATGAAACGTGGCTGCTTCCCCGGCGCTCTTCGCGTCTTCGTCGGAGCTTATTTAGTTTATCGAAACTATTTCAGTCTGTTTTGTTTTTCTTTTTCCTCCGTAAAAGCTGCGCCGACCCAAACCGACCAGCCTCCTGTGTTCCGTCCCGCTATTCTACACTAGGCTATAGTGGTAGTGGTCTGGTGGCATGGACATTGCGCTCTCCCCCTGCATCTCCACCCCGAGGGGAATACTGCTTTGGTCCACGCTTTCTTTTTGTTAATATTTCTCAATGCCTTAGCGGCGGTATTAATAGCAGCCTAATATTTCTAACAGTCTAACCCTTCGCTAGCCTCTGTCTCCCTGCTTTTTCTTTGTCCTGACTCTGGCTACCAGTCTCCCTCCTCCTCCTCTGCCTGCCTCTGCTGGCGGGGCTGCGGCGCAGACACACATAATAAAGCCAAGGCAGGCAGTGCTTGGCTGGAAATGTAGCCGCGTCCCAGCAGGGGGATGTGAGAGAAGGGTCCCGGCGGGGGAGCGCTCTGATCCCGCAGGGAGCAGCTCGGCACAGCCCGGGTTGGCTGAGGCAGAGAGGCAGGAGAGAGGCAGGCTGGGCTGACGGAGAGAGAGGGGAGGTAGAGGGGGAGAGTTAGGCAACAGCGCCTAGCTGTGGCCGACCGGCACAACTACAACGGGGACTCTGAGACTACAGAGGAAGGAGACAGAGGGAAAATATGGATTTGGATTAAAGTTGGATGTGGAAGAGGCTCTAAAGTTAAAAGGTTCAATAAGTATCCTAAATTGGACAAACAAAATGAGGATTGCTGAATAGGATACGATTATGTCAGCTGGTGCTGAGGCATGTATAGTTTCAAACACTGCTCAGCTGTGAGGACAGGCAGCCAGCAGTGTCACAACATGTCACTGTCAAGCCCCTGTAGTAAAGACACCGTTTTGCATCTTTATGTTAAACGTTTACTCTACATTTAATAGCAATCTGTCCTCATGTGTGGTTTTACTAGTTTGGCTAAATACAGGTCACTGCCTGCTGTGACTGAAAGTACTGTAACCATTTTGTATTTGGACACAAGCAAATCAGAATTTCCAAAACAATAGGCTGCAAATGGCAGTCAGCGAAAATACCACAGTTTTACAGTAGAGTGAAATGCACTGTTGATTGGAATCTCTGCCAGATACATCATGGAAATTTACCTAAAATTTATATAACTGTTGGAAGGAAGTATACTTACAGCTGAGTTCTGCCTGTTGAAATTCCATGGTAACCGATTGAGGTCAGCAGAAAGTTACAAAATTACCCTACAATGCATGGAGGGTTTTGTTGGGATGAGCATTTTGCGACACATACTTCCATCTAAATAAGTCTAAGTTTGACCTTGTGAACAGCAGCTGTCAGCTGAAATTAAGTTGGGGTGGGCACTTGTAATTTATTAATAGTACTTTAAGTCAGCACTGTTTTAGTCATGAGCAGATATATACGTTGTCGCCAGAAATGTTCATTTGTTTTAGCATATGAGGGATCAAGTGGCATTTGGTTTGGAGACATATAGGATATAAAAAGATTTAAAGCAAGAATAGCATTAATGAGCAGGCAGGAAACAAAGGCATGTAGTCACTCTGTAATGGTCGATTCTTTCCATAAAATTTCTTCACAGGATTTGGGCACTGGAATGGAATGTCTGACATATTTCATCTGGAAATAGTCCCCCATTTCTTGAGTGTGTATCATTTCACTCATTTGTGTTGGATTAATTTCTTGAGGGCAGTCTCTCAGAGGATTAGCTTAAGCCTATTCATTTAGGATGAGCAGAACCTATCCGTGTGAAATGAACATTTTCCGCACTTTTGATTGAGAACACATGAATGATCTGTTTCTATCCAGTCATGGGCATACAAGCATATAGACCTCTGTGTTGCAGTGCTGTACCATCAAATGATTAAAGTCTGCTGAGCCATTTCCTTAAAGTACTGTGTCCTCCATTCCCTTTTCTATGGCACATTGGGCATGTCCCTTTCAAGAAGGAACAATTGTTTTCACGTTTTTTTAATGAACCGTCTTCACATTGGAGGGCACTTTCGGTCACAGTGAAAATAAACCGTTTGACTTACTGTATAAACATAATTCAATTAGCCACACCAGTGCATGCATGTGTGTGTCTGTGTTTGTGTCTCTTATTCAAAGCTCCTTTATTTCCAGAAAAGAAAAGAGGGACACGTCTGTGGACAATATAAAGCAGACAAAGAGGGAAAAAATGAAAATCACTGGGTGCTTTGTTCTTCACACTCTGCTCCAACTGAGCGCTCTCTGACCGCAGCTGAGCTTTTCCATGTTCTCTCTCTCTCTCTCTCTCTCTCTCTCTGGTTGTCATGGATAACTGGGTAACGTGGAGCTCCCTGTGCTGACCAGCAGGACCACTGCCCTCCACAGATTGAGCCTCCCTGCCCCCCACCCCACCCCATCCTCCCATGGAGAGACAGAGCAGCCTTTAAGATTGACCCCCTGCTGAGTTACTGAAGGTGGGGGGCTCTTGTCTCTGTGCCCTCCCCTTGTCCCCCCCACTCCACCCCTTCTGCCTCACCCTCCAACCTTCACCTCTCCCTCCCTATGAAATAAGTGCACGCCAGGAGACCCGTGTGTGCATTTCTGTGTGTGTGTGTGTTTGCGAGCACGAGCATAGCTCCCCCAGTGTGACTGCCGCTGGCATGGAGGGGCAAAAGCCCTCACTCAGTGGTTGGTCCCCCTTCCACCCCTGTCTCCCCTCCTCATTTCGGCCGGTAAATACAAAGAGTGGGAAAAAAGCCCACATTACAAGCTCCTTAAGGGTCAAGGACAGGCCCCACTTTGAATAGCTTCTAAGAGTTGTATTGTTGAATCACATAGCTAGCGATTACACCCTCTGTCATCTCGGTGCGGATTTGGCTTTTTTATACACACAACAAGAGAACATCAAGAATCAGCTACTGAATAAGTCTGCCAACAGACATGCAGTGGGAATTGATACAGACAGGACTTCAATGGAATAAACCGAGGGCAGATGTAGAATTACAGCCCCCAAAATGGGGATTTGGCTTAAAGATTTCATACCTTAACAGTAGTCTGTTTTACAATGATGTGGAATGTGAGAGTACAGAAATTATGACACAGAAAATCTTATGCATTTAAATACATTCTGTAAATGTAGCTGCAGTGAGTTAGCCTCATTACACAAACTACGGTACTTTGGATTTACCTTTCATGTATATCATCATGTCTGATGAAGTTACTAAGCTTTAACTGTTTTACCATATGCAAAGTAGCCTCTGTGTCCATAAAGCTATAAATGATTTCAGCATACTGTACTTAGGCTAATATGCAGATGAACAACAAGAAAGTAGCTGAAGCTCATTTTCTTTGGATGTTTAGATACTTGTCTTTTGCTGTGAAAACCTGTAATTGTTTGAATCCATTTGTAGCCAGCAGACATTCAAATTGAGCAGTGCTGCTGCTCTTAACACAACTGAAAACTTTTTACAGCTTTCTTTCTACAGATGTTTTATCCAGTTTTTGAGACACAAAAATGTTAGATTATAATTTTAAGAGGAAACAAAAATTTTTGTGAGGTCTAAAGTAATCATTATAACACAGCTCACCTCAAAGAGCCATTTTACATCTACTTGGCCAGATCTGATGCATAACTGAACTGCAAGTTTTATGATAGATGGAAACATGTAATTACAATGGCATGTATGTAACTTGGTAGAGTGCAATACCTTCATTTTCAAAAAGGCCCTTTAACACCATGCTTTTGGTGACATTTTGTGCTGCAACTTTGATGTTTCTCTTTTCAACATGGTGTCATTTGCTGTAAGTGAAGTAACCTTGCAATAAAAAAAGAGAAATAAAAAAACAACATCTTGATAAATTGTGTAAAACCAAAGTTAAAAATATACTGGAAACTCTGGTGGACCATTTGTTGGATTAGTGGACAAATGTATATGCAGATTTATGGGTTTAATAACTTACAACATGTCCTTACCATCTTTTCTCTCCACTCCCATCATCTTCTGCCTTCAGCCCATTCAAGTTAGTAGAGGGCTAAACCAGCTGGTTTCTGGTGTGTGTGCTCTCTGGATGATGGGGGATTCACCAAGCTTCTGGGTGACTGACTTGGCGACTTGAAAACCTGACATTCTTCAGTCATTTACACACTTTCGTTGGTAAGAGCAGTCGAACCTCCCATCTCTTAAAATGTAACCTCTATACTAGACAGGTTGTAGTGCCTCCTTCCATGTTTCCAATTTGTTTGGCTTAAGATTTAAGTGCAGCATGGTCAGATGAGGCGCAAATTTCCAGAGTTTTCTCAAGAAACAGAGCTCTCAGAGGGCCCTCAGAGAGGAGATGATTAACCTGAAGCACAGGCAAAACCAATTAACACAGAGCAACAAGGAACACTTGGCCTGAAGCACAAGACCACACAAGGTGATTGTACGATCTGGCTCAGATGGTAGGGATGGACTGGAGCTTAAATACTTTTGGTAGGTATGGAGTTGATTGTCAAGAATGAAGAACAGCTGCACAGGTGAAACTGACAGGAGGAAAATGGGTCAACTCCGCCCAGCTGTGTTTAAAGACTAACACACACAGAGAACAAACCAAAGCAGGGGAAATCACATAAAGGAACACTAGGAAATTGGGGAGGCAAAAACAGAACCCAAAATATTAACTTTAACTTTCTGTGTAGGTGTTTCTACAGACCCAAAGAAGATTGCAGGTGTGACTGACTGGGCTCTTCCATGTACTTAGGTTTTTGCCTGGTTTTGCCTATAGACATTTTGTCAAGGTGTTTGCCAAGCTGCTTACACCATCCACAAAGTAGTTAATGATCTGGCAGGAGAGAAATGCAGTCATGGTGCTTCTCAATAGACTGGCAGTAGGTTTATCCTGTCAGCCTGGGGGATTGCCATTACCTGTGACAGGTGGAGTCTTTATCCTGCAGAGAAAACTTACGTTTGCATGAAACTCAAGTTCCTGGCCATGAAGTCAGCTATAAAAAATAAGTTCCATGGGTACTTGCTGGGTCACAACTACATGGTATGTATTGACACAATCCATACCATTATGGACAATATTCCAGCCATTGTGTCAATTGCACAGCATCAAGAAATTAAGAACCACTCCCTATCATGCTCATGGAAATGATAATACATGTGCAATATCAGGACCCTACGTGGGGACCCTACATCACCATGCACAGATGGTCAGGTATCTCTGGGCTTTGTTCTGTTACAACATCAACCCCCACCAAACTACAAGTCAGTTCCCCTTCTTGTTGATTCTTGCTGAATTCCTATTCAGACAAGTGGAAGAGTCAGAAATGAAATTTGGGTTTATGAGCATCAGTTAAGACTGCAGGTGCCAGTGGAGAATCCCAGGAATGGATGACGCAGGCTGCAATCCAGTGGAAGGAGATAGCAGACGAACAGTACGAAATATATGCCTTCGGGACCACTCACATAGAGGAAGGAATAAAATCCAGAATTTCTGAGCTCATGAAGTTTTTCAGGTGGTGAAATCTCCCAAGCAAAGAATTGCAGTGTGTGGTGCGGACCCACAACAACAGCCTGACAGAGGCACTCCATATTATGGTTCAGTGGCCAAACCTGTGCCTGTCCCTGGTGGCCAACCTATCCCTGTAGCTAGGCCTGATTCAGCTATGACAAGCCTTAAAACCAGGGAGTATACCACCTGTGGACGATGGTTGGACATGCCACAGGAGTAAGTGATCCCCATCTGTCAGCCAGTGTTACCGGAGATGTCAACTGGTCGCTCCTCCTGTCTAGACCTTGTCCTGAAGTGGTAAGGTCTACCTGTCAGATAGCTAGTAATCCTCACCATCTGCTACCAACAGTAGGGGGTAAAGGAAATGGGGCTACAAATTCCCTGATACTTAGCTCAGGTAGTTCCATCCTAATGCTCCTCAGGCCCTTATTTTGGCAAATTGTCAGGACACCAATTTAAGAACCCCTGAGACACAAGACCTAACGGTGTACTGATGAGCCCACGTTATATTCCCTTTCCTGTCTGATTCTTGGTCCAGTACTGTGATAGGTAATAACACTTTTTAGCTTTTATGTGGAAATCCTGGCCTGAAAAAATGAATAAACTAAATGAGCTTAAGTCGTTTTAATTTGAACATGTGAGTTTAATATGATCATAGATCTGTCCACAGAAAAGGTGTTAGCACAGCATATACATGGGCTCAGTCTCACTAAAAGCTTAAATTAACATTGAATTCAGTCAACTTTTACAGCGTTCAAATATCATGCAATTTATTTTACATTGTGATTGTCACTCTAGGTCAATGTCACCTCATAGGTCATTAATATTAGGGATGTCTGGAATTAATCCCAGGCTCATCTGGGCGTCGCTGAGGTACAGATAAGTATGCCAAGTTTGAAGGACTGTGAGTAACCATGTTCAAACAAAATGCTGATTAAGCATTTCTGTGTGGAACAGAATCAAACATTCCTTCATGATCATAAATTTCTCCCACAGGCTTTTAAGTTGAGGCATAACTTTATCCCCTGCTCCTCCTGCTTCTTAGTAAACTCTGCTTCCATGTGATGAGCTTTCCATATGAGTATTGTGCAACAATCAGACAAGAGAGATCTCATTGTTAGTGTTGTTGTTGTTGTTGTTGTTCATTTAATCTAAACACAAAATGAAGTTGCTGGTGCTGTTTGGTTGTGTTTGGTTTAGTGGTTGACAATCACTTCACTTTATTTCGGATTTATTTTGTCTTATTTATTTAACATTTAGCTTCATTAGGTGGTTTCTGTTAGTCTTAGTTTCTCTTATTACATGCTGCAAGCCCCTCACAGCATTAGCTGCTTTCCCTCAAGAAGTTAATAACAGATCATTTTAGCTGCCATGTGATGCTACTGTTGCGAGTAGTGAGCACACGTTTTCTGACTCTGTACCAGTGTTATGGGACCAGTGACAACCATGTCAGACACTGGAGGGTTTGGACATAGAATTCCACACCTTTGCTTCACACTCCCATAATCATGTTTCTTATAATTTTTGCATTTCCTTCTCAATTTACATTCATTTCCCAGACACAGAAATCCTTACTTTAGCATGATCACCGTTGTCAGCTGGGATAGGCTGTAAGTCATTATGAACATACCTTTTACAAATCTTTTGGTCCCTGTGAGCTACCTGGCTCTGCACTTACTGCTCACTTCTGACTCAAAAAGTTCCAGCAACCCGATTCAGAAATCTCGCCTTCAGCTCTTCAACTTACTGAATTTGCACTTGTGAACACACAGAGATAACAAGTTAACTTTACACTCAGATGGACTGTTTGAGTCAGATGAAAACCTTGGCTCTGATGTGCAACTGCACTATTTAAAAGCAGAATTTTGCTTTAATTTCTGCTTTGGCAATCACATTAACTTGATTTATTTAACTTGATTTTGAGAGTCGCTCGAAAAGAATGACTTGCTAACATCGTCGCTATTTGACACATACTTGTGGATGGACTAAGGAGCCTCCAGTTCTATTATCCAAAACCTTCAGTCCAACAAACATTATTTTATTGGCCAAGTGTGCATATGCAGGTGGAAACAAGAATTTGAACTGTATGTGTACAAGACAGCAGGCTTCTGAGTGGCCATTCTGAGTCAGTGTAAACTCTCTTGGCTTCAGATAAGGTCAGATGACACACTATAGAAAACTTGTCAGTTTCAACGATACCCCAACCTCTGACCTGCATGTGTTAAGCTGTCATGAAGAAGCTGGTAACACCATCTGTCACAGAGGTGGCACACACTTTCTGCAGCCATCCACAGACCAGCAGTACAGTTAGCAGGGATGAGAAAAGCCACGTTGTTGGTATTCAAATTGGGAGGAAAGAGGGGAAAACATTGAAAAACAGAGGTTATTAAAACAGATATGTGAAGCTAGGACAGGCTTGACTCATGGACAGTGCAGCTGCTCTCTGTGATAGGCAGTATTTGATCAGTTTTCTCCATATTTAAATGAATTACACATTAATTTAATGACAATATATATATGGATGGCTGGCTTTCTGAATTCCTTCCCAATGTATCAGTACTGTATGCCAAAACACAGATGCTCCTGAAAAAAAAAGTCTAGAAAAGTCTAAATCCTCTTGTTTTTTTAACCCCCTAACCCTAACATGAGGGTGAAAGGTTTCAAAATACAGAGTGGTGTACCCATTAAACTAACTGTAATGTCAGTACAGTGAAATGTGACCAGTGGCAGCACAGCACAATGCACAATGCGAGCATCCAAAACTGACCCATTACAAGCAAAGTCTGCTGAATACAGCCAGGGTCACACCCTGCTGAGAGCTGACTGTAGGATCTACACAATGTGAACCAGCAGAATAACTGCCTTTGCTTAATAAGTTTTCTCCTTTAGTCTTCCATTCAGACACACACATACACATTCTTTGTCATAACTCTCTATCCTTCTCCCAGGTACCAAAGCCTGATATTCCTGTGGTGAGCAGGCAGTGCAGACTATTCTCCACGCCCTCACAAAGTAATCCTGAACATCCTGCCCATTGTGCTGCTTGCTTACTTGCCACTGGTGGATACAGTTCATGTTATATTTATGTAGCCTAAAGCGCACTCTCTCTCTATCTTCCATCATGATTCTCTCCCTCATTGCCTCGCCATCTCGTCTTCTCTCTCTCTCTCTCTCTCTCTCTCTCTCTCTCTCTCTCTCTCTCTCTCTCTCTCTCTCTCTCTGTCTCTGTCTTCTGCTGTACTGAACTCTCGCCAGCTCCTCTAGGTCTCCCCTCTGCAGACAACAGTGTTCCATCTCGTTGCTTTTGCCCTAGATATCAGCTATTTTTATATGGAATAATTAGATACAAAACTGATTTAAATACTGCAAAGTCTTAATCTTTTGTCTCCATTTAATGTGGGTTGGGGGTACAGTGGCAAAGGTGTCAAGTACACATGTGCACGTGTGTCTATATTTGCAAAGTTCTGTGTGCTCTGAAGTTAATTTTATTTTTTCATGCAGACAGAGTTCACTAGTGGTATATGTAAAAGTTTTATTCACCTTCTCCATTATTACAAACATATGTGAAAATTTATACATATGGTGTGTGTGTGTGCTTACAGAAGAGGTAGCATGTGGTGTGTGTGTGCGCGCACAAGCGTGTGTGCATGCATGCATGCATGTGTGTGTAGGCTGCATTCATTATCTATTCAAAGGTGAGAACGAGGGAGAACATTTAGCCTGGGGTTACTTGCACAGGAAAAAGATCAGCGTTATTTCTAATATTTGTTTCGAGCATTTGTTAAGCTTGATATTCTGTATCCAGTCTCACTTGCCAACTGCAAAGTCTTTGCAGAGGTATTGGCATGTGAGTGCGTATGTTTCTGAGAGATAGAGTGGAGCCAGGATCCCAGCTGTCTGAAATCTCTAAAGAAAACAAAACACGGTAGTAATGATGATGATGATGATGATGATGATGATGATAATTGTGGTGTTTATGATTTTGCAGATGAGGACACTAATTTGACTTTGAGGATGATTACCATGTTAATCTTTCTAGTTAGTGTCTTTATGATGATGATAGCCTTTGCCATGATGAAGTGTAACCAGGATGAAGGATGTTGGCAATTTAGAAAATAAATATGGTTGTGATATTTATGCTAAAATTGAAAATGCCCCCTTTGGGATGGAGGTATTTCAGGTAAACGAATAAAAGTGAGATAAATTTGATTTCATTTGTCTTTACATGTCCAATTAGAGTGCATGTGCCTGTGTACAGTACTTTTACACATAGTGAGTGTTTTCTTATCTTTTACTCAACTGAACTGACAAGTGAGCTGTCATGCCTGAGTTACTTTTGGACTCACTTCTCAGCTTTTTAAGTTTTGTTTCCAGAAGAATAATGCTCTTTTAGAAAGGACTAAAAAACCTCTTATGTAGTGAGGCCCCATGCACTGGGCTGTGTCCTTACCACAGTGGCTTAGGGCTTGATTCCAACCCACAACCCTTTGCTGCATGTCATCTTTCTCACTCCCTGGGCAGGGTAGATCATGAATTTACTTTTTTACTTTGAGGACACCAGGAAAATGGCAGCAACTTCAGGAATTAATTGCTACTACCTGAGAAATAGTCCAGCATATTATCCTTCCAAAACATGTCATTTTTACACTTTGTTCTAGTGAGGCTTGTAAAATAAACAAACATGATATAATAAGTTAATTTGTGAACTTCAGAGGTGCTTATAGGCAGATTTTGTTACCTTTGAACAGAGTTAGTTGTTTTCCCTTGTGCTAAGCTAGCCAACCAGCTGCTGGCTGTGGTTTTATGCTTACAAAACACATAAGAGTGTGGTTTCAATGTTCCCTTCTGTAAGTCTTAGCAAGAAAACAAAAAAGTGTGTTTTCCAAAACGTTAGGGATAAAATATGTAGTGTTTCCTTATCAAAATGTAAATGTGAAAATGATTAAACCTTAAATATTTTGGGGACTTTTGTTCTTATTATTCCCGGTGTGGCAATGTTCAAGTTAAAAAAAATCCTTTCATTCAAGCTAATGGTGTTTCATTTGGTTGTTTGACGCTTTAACTTCCAGGAGAGAGTGTTCAGAAGGAAGTCGATATACGTAACTAAACATAATGTGAATAAAACTAGTATTAGTAAAAGTATTACCTCCTTTGTCAACATTGCTGCATGATATCATCAGACAGATTTTCACTGTGGCTTCTAACAATGAAGACAACAATGCCTACGAGCCCATGCAAGGCCTACTTACGTCTTTTGTTTTGTTTTTATTGAAAGGCTTAAGCTGCGTATTATGTGGTGGCTGTGTCTCAGAAGGTACAGCGGTCGTCAGCTAATTGGAAGCTCAGAGGTTACATTTTGAAGTATCCTTGGGCAAAACACTGAACCCCCCAACTGCTCCCAATGGCTCCACCATCAGCACGTGCATAAGGTGTGCGTGAAAGGGTGAGTGCTGGCTCATGCTGTAAAGCACTTTGAGTTGTCAGTCAGACTAGAAGAGTAAGTACCGTCCATTTTCACCACTTAAGTGAATGCCAACAGTGAATTATTTGAATTATTTATTTGTACACTTGAAGAACCAAGGAATTCATTGTGCCCCTGTCCATACTTCTGGTTGTAACTGCACACAGCTTTCATCAGTTTAAGTCAATTGTGTTTATCAAACGAGTCTGCTGAATTTTTTTGGTTCAGCCAGAGAAATAATAGAATTAAAAAAAAGTAAGAAACCGTGTCTGTCCAGCTGAACTCACACATACAGTAACATAACACATAACTCCTGTGTGTCTCCATCTCTCAGGGTCCTGCCTGCCTCAGTCATAAGGGATTTTTAAAAAGAAACAGTGGCAACGTGACAGCGCTACAGCGCAAACCAAATCAACTTTCTTTCATTCTCTGTCTTTCTTCATATTCTCCCTTCTCATTGAGTGCTTGGCTCCAAACAATGCCACATTCCCCTCGATGATCTCTCTCTGTAGGGAACCCCTCCACACACACACCCCTCCTAATTTCCCTTTACCTAAACAGAAAAGAGCCCCGTTAAAGACCGTCATTAGTGCCAGGCCATTTTTTTCTTTTTTTGTTTTGTTTTGTTTTCTTACTCTCCGAAGAAAGAGGAAATGTTATCTGTGATGGACAAACTTAACCCAATTAAAATCTGGTGGGGTGTAGGGGCTTGGCTTGGGACACAGCCGGGGCTGCCAACTTGCCAACCAGGCACACAGCCAGCCAGTCAGTCAGACAACCAGCCAGGCAGGTAGCCAAGTAGTCAGCCATCCACTCAATCAGCCAGCAGCCAGTCAAACAGTCAGGAAATCAACCAGCTGCATACTCAGTACACCCGCCAGCCTATAGCAGTCAGACAGATAATCAGCCAGCAAAACCAGCCTGTCAAACACTTAGCCAGGCGTTCTGTCAGGTAGCCAACCTCTTAGACAGCTAGGTTGTTTATCTTATGAGGGGATTTTTAGCTCTGTTTAAGAACTGGCCTTCTAGTTTTCCTGTTTGCATCTCGAGGCTGATCTCAGCTGTGTTACCCAGTCCTGTATATAGTATTTGTATCTGCTTGTATGCACCAGTTACAAACTTTTGCAGGAACAAGAAAGGTTCTAATAAGGAAGTATGAGAATGCAAAGAAACATTTCTAATTTATGCATTTTCAATTTAAACAGTTAAACAGTTAGTTTTGCTAATTCTCCAGTTGGATGCCGTAAATCCATCGTTAAAAAGGGCTCAACAAAATGACATAATTAAATGAGTTTCTCGTCAAACCTCAATGGCGGAAAAAAATGTGGAAAACACAATGGAAATATGGCATTTATGTTTGATTCCTTTATTAATTTTAGGGACGTTACAATCTCCTCATTGCTCCACACAGATCTGATGTTTTTGCCTGCTAACATTTGTGTATTTAGAGGTCATGCAATTATTTATTTAGTCTGTTTCCATAGTACTTTGATGAAATTTGCTGATACATCAACTCTTCCTCTTTAGGCAAGTATAAAAACGTTTAGGTATTGTTTTTAGATTTGAATAAAAAAACACAACTTACACTATTTTTTTAATATACAAACAAAATAGGTATAAAGACTGGGGGGTGGAGACTCTAGCTGATCTGCTGAATGAATCAATGACAGCTAATGTGAGGCTTCAAGAGTCTGAATTAGATGAATCAAGGTGATAGCTTTTTCCCGGCAGTCCTGTGTGGGTTTATGGCTGCTGTTCTGACTTCTATCAGGTTTCAGTGAACTAAAACAAAAGGAGGAAAATTTGCTGGAAAATATCAATATTATTTATCACTTCACTTCCTGCCTTTGTGTGTGTTTTCCACCTATTTGTTTGTCTGCCACACCCTGATTGGATTCACCTACTCCTCATTACCACCCCCATCCTACTGCATTGTGCTTGTCCTTCTCATTCTGTGCCAGTTCGTCTTAGTACTCAGTGTCTTAGTGTTTACATGTGATTTGGATCTTTGCCTGCTTTTTGACTTCATCTCTGCTTATTCCCTGTGAGAATTATTAATTATTTGCATGACTTCCTTACTTAACACTTGTGTGCCATGCCCTTTATGACAAGTAAAGACTGCATTGTTTAAATTACGATTCTGTCTCCGAGTTTTAGTTCAATTAGTTCAATCATTACAGTGCAAACTGGTCAATCATAGACTGAGCCAAGTCAGTTGAGATAGATTCACCACCATTATGAGCAGCTCACTACAGTCTGCATGGGAATGAGAGGGCTAACTGAGTGCAGCAAAGGTTTCCGGTCCTATGAGAAGCAACCAGTTCTAGCTCCTGTTCTGGCACCATGTCCGGTTCCTCATCGATGCTGACCGGAGCGTTTTTTTCTGGAGACTCTTTCTGGAGCACCTTTGGTACTTCCTTGTCCAGTGTGGGTTGCATTTCAAGATGCTGGCATCTCCATTCCCAGCAGAGAACTACAAGGTTGCTTACATCATTTCTCATCTCTACAAAAGAGTGGAAGCTTAGGGTACACCTGAGTGGACCAGAAATTTTCCATTCTGCTACTATCCCTTTTGCTACAGTCTCAATATCACACCACTTTTGGATAACACAAATATCATTTGAGAAACAACCAGTGGGATGTTTATGACTACATCATTGAGTTCCTCACACTGGGAACATACAGCAGCTGGAACACCTCCTGTCAGTTTGACACTTTTCTGTATGGTTTGGCTGGCCTTATGAAGGAACAGTTGGCTCCACTGCAGCTTCCTTCTAATCTGGACTCTTAAATTGTTTTTGCCCCATAGACTGATAAATGTCCCTTGGAAAGAGAGCAAAGGAACAGTCCAGGGCTGCTGTTAGTTCCCCCATTTAGAGGGGGCTGTCAGGTCACAGTGAATTGTTCATCCTTTCATCCTCCTTCAAGATCCAGTCCGCTGGCCACCTCATCCATATTCTCTGCTGTTCTGGAGGAGCCCCTGCAGCTCAGGAGAGCCAGACTCACTCCTGAGGAATGACACCACCATTCCCAGCTGGGTCACTTTGTGTCATCATGAAAAGTTCAAGGTTAGCTAGTGAAGAGGAGGACGCAGCAGAACAATTTCCTCTGCTTTTCCCTTTCAGAATCTCTGTCTGAGTCTTGGACTTGACCCCATTCTCCTGTCCGAGCCAACGAGGAGCACATTGTCATGTCTTTTGGGCACACAAGTTCTCTGCCTGTATTTCAGGTTCTGGTGAACAATGTCTCCATGAAATGCTTAATAAGTTCAACTTTGTCTATCTGAATGATATTCTTATCTTCTCTCCTGGTGAACAGTATCACTTCCAGCACATATGCCAGCTCTTTGTTAAAGCTGAAAAGTATGAATTCCATGTCTCTATCTTCTTCTCTGTGATTGTTGCATCATGACCCACACCAGTACTTTCTGAAATTTCTGCAAATTTTTACAAACACTTTATCAGAATGTTTAATGCTTTTTCAGCCCTCCTGCATGCCTTAAGCTCCACATGACCAGTTGAATTTGACATATGGGGATATGACCTGGCTTTCCTGAGCTTGAGAGCGCTTCATGTCAACACCCATCCTCACTCTCCCTCATACCTCTCTGCAGTTCATTGTGGAGGTATAGACCTCAGACATGGTCATCAGACTTTCGAACAAAGAGCTACATTTTTTCCCTGGGGAAGTGATCTGGAATCCCCAGTTGATATCCCAGTTTTGGAAGACCATCTGCTACCTTCTTGATGCCAGTGACAATCTCTCCTCTAGGTAGCATTCTCAGTCAGCAGCCAGACAGAATATCTCAACCAGGAACTGGAGACAGGCTTACACTGCCTTGCTTCTCAGAACCCGGCTACTTGGAGCAAACACCTAATTTGGGTAGCCCGCAACACCCAAATTACGCCCAAATGCTTCTGGTCTCCCAGCCTTTCACCATTCATATGGCTACCAGCTTCCACTGTTTCTGGATGAGGAGACAGAGGTCAGTGTTCCTCCAGCTCATGCCCTCTTTTGTCAGTATTGCTCTATCTGAGGTGGGATGAGCTACAAGAGGACGATAGCACAAGAGTGTGGCTACCAACTCAAAACATTTAATTTATGTGTGAAAGCACAGAAGTTATAGTCCCTCGGCTTGTCAGTCCTTTCTCTGTTTCCAAAGTGGTCAATCCGGTGGTTTAATCAGCTTACCAAGGTCATTAAAGATTTATCCCACCACCATCTATGTGACTCAAGTCAAGCCTGTGAACTGTGGTGTATTTTGTGAAGCAACTCTAAGTGATTCATCGTTGCTATGTGCATCAGGACCTGGTGGACAGGGAGGGATGTTGGCCTCAGAGGAGGTCATGGGTTTCCTCCAGCAATATTGCAGATCCTGACTTCGTCCAGGATTGCCACCACCACACCGACCAGCCTGGGACATCAGCTCTGCTTCTTAGGTCATGTTTTCAGTGTTTCATTCATTCAGTGTTTTCTTTTTTATTTGATATTTACCTCTATTCTCATTTTAGATCACTTCCCCTGCTGCCTTTGTGTGTCTTACCTGCCTGTCTAATTGGTTTCACCTGCTCCTTGATATAGTCCCATAAATACAAGAGTATTTAGTATCCATAGTCCATAGTATGTTTCCCTCCTTATGTGTCACTTTGTCTTAGTACTCAGTGTAATTTGTGTTTCGTGGTATTTTAAATCTCCTCGCCTCTGCTTATTCTCTGCCAGACTTCTTCGCTTGACAGACTATGTATCATAATCTCTCAGCAGAAAGACAACATTCCCTTTACAAAATAACCTACACTATATAGACAAAAGTATCCAGACATATCTCTTTATGGGGTTATTTTCCAGTGCTTGGGTTTGGTCCCTTACTTCCAGTGAAGGGAAATCTTAATGCTTCAGCATACCAAGACATTTTGGACAATGCTATGCTTCCAACTTTGTGGCAACATTTTGGGGAAGGCCCTTTTCTATTCCAGCATGACTGAGCCCCAGTGCACAAAGCAAGGTTAAATGACAATAGATTGAATATTAAGTCCGTCCATCAATATAATTTAAAAATAATTGAATTTAATGACAAAGGTCTCAGATATGTACTCCTTGGAGCTTTTCATTTATCTCTCTGGGCCTTTAGTAGCCTTAACTATTAACACGTTTCTTCTTTCTTTACTCCAAAGCAGAATGGAGGCTAAAATGGATTTTATGTGTTATTTGTTAACCCCATGAGAATTATCTGGTCATTTATGTATGTCTGCAATGGTGCCATTTGTCAAATGGAGCATTTGCAATTAACCAAAGGACAAAAGACCATTTGTAATATGCAAATGTGTATTGAGACTGAGACATCATCACCCCATACATGAGACCATACCCCCCCCCCTCCAAAAAAAAAAACACACACACAGCAGTATATTTCAAAATCATCAAACCTTCTTCCCCTGGTGCCACACCTCACACTGGCACACACACAAACCCGCTCACCCCATGAGCCGTACGCAAGTGCCAGATACACACTCCAACAGCCAAACATGTTGATAATTAGAGCCTTGTTATTGGAAGGTGTTATGACAACAATTAACACCCTAATGTGTGTATGCACGTGTGTGCATGTGTGTGTGTGTGTAAGTGAGTATCTGTGTGTGTGCAAGAGGGTATCTGTCTGTCTGTGTGTGGGTGTGTCTGTGTGTGTGTGTGTGTGTGTGTGTGTGTGTGTGTGTGTAAGTGGGTATCTGTCTGTCTGCCTGTGTGTGTGTGTGTGTGTGTGTGTGTGTGTGTGTGTGTGTGCGTGCGTGTCTGATGACGAAAGAAGGGGGAAGGTGCTGGTTGTGGTGTGTATGTGTATGTGTATGTGTGTGCAAGCCTTCATATGACACTGGTTGTTGAAGAAGTGTGTGTGCATTCCATTAATTCTACCACACACACACTTAAACTGCCATACACACACACATACACTCACACAGCAAGGGTTCTATGCAACAATTAAACAGTTTCTCAGTTTGATGAAGTTCTTGTGAATTCTGACACAATGGCAGCAGGAATAGTTAGAGTGATAGATTCTGATTGATATCCAGTAGGGAGCAGTGAAAGGGGTGGAGGGGTGTGGAGGATGGTGATGGGGTGGTGGTGGAGGGGAAAGTAGAGATGAACAGGTAAAAAGGAGATATGAAGTGTGTGTGTGTGTGTGTGTGTGTGTGAATTTATTTTCAATCACATATTTGCACTCTTCTCCTTTTCATCCATTTTCAGATCATATGATTTGAGCCTTGTGACAAAGAAATGGCAAATGAATGGCTAAACTCATGAGGCAGAAATGCAGAAATGACAGTATAGGCAGACAGAGGTGGGAGAGCAGGAGAAACAGTGTTGACAGAATGGGGCAGGAGATGAGGAGAATGTGTGTGTGAGAGGGAGCGGGAGATGTTTCTATTCAAAATCTACTGTTCTTAACATTCTTGTTTATTAAGCTATATGATTTTTATTTTCATTGTCTGTTCTTCAAATTTGGCTATTCCAAAATGAAAAAATATATTTTTATTTTAAACAACAACCATTTTTTTTTTCCTGGGATGAAATCAATCTCGCGGCACGGTGGTGCAGTGGTTAGCACTGTCCCCTCATAGCAAGAGGGTTCCAGGTTTGAATCCCGGTCTGGGCCCTTCTATGTGGAGTTTGCATGTTCTCCCTGTGCCTGTGTGGGTTTTCTCCAGGTACTCCGGCTTCCTCCCACAATACCAAAAACATGCACATTAGGTTAACTGGCTACTCTACATTGCCCCTAGGTGTGAGTGTGTGCGTGAGTGATTGTATGTCTTTGTGTGTCAGCCGTGCGACTGATTGAAACCAGATTGGTTTCATCCATCCATTTTCTATACCGCTTATCCGTCAGGGTTGAGGGAGGGCTGGAGCCTATCCCAGCTGACTACGGGCGAGAGGCGGGGTACACCAGTCAGTCGCAGGGCTGACACACAGAGACAACCATACACATACACACTCACATCTAGGGTTTTCGCATGTCATGCACGTGTTAGGAAAGGCTCTGGTTCTGTGTTTTCTTTTGTCTCTCTGTTTCCCTTCTCCCCTCCCTTTTGTGTTGTACCTGTGAGTATGTGTGTGGTCTTACCTGGTCCAGTCTGGAGCAGGGCCAAGTGGAGTCGCTACTCCTTCCTATCATCCATTTACCTTTCTTTCTTGCAAGTCATTACAATTACAACAAATGTTCTGGGATCTGTTTCTTACTTGCCTGGACAGGGCAGGAAGGTATGATTAACTCACGCAGCAGATCTCTGTTTGAGATCTAATTCATACCACTTTTAAGCAATCTGTGCAATTTCTATTTTAATTTTTTATTTATTAATGTTTTTCCGCACATGAAAGCTTACTTGACCTTTTTGACCTTGACCTGCCTCAATCAACCATGGAAAAAGAACAGAAGCTAAACACAGATTACAGCAGACATGATATCTGTTGTGACAGATACAGTTGTCGGTATCTCAAGCAACTATCAGTTTTCTGAAAGTTGATTTCTGTACCAATTAAAACTGAAAGTAAAACTGCCTGGGAAACATTACAGCATGCCAAGTACACACACACACCACTGTTTGGTGAAGTAAATCATTTCAAAGATTCTCCTTTGCAAACATTCCTGTAACAGCAAGAAAATACTTCAGTGAGACCAAACAATGTCGCCATTGTTCTACCCACAAACAACTCAAACACGCACAGTGTCCAGTTGATGTGTGTGTGTGTGTGTGTAGCCTGGTGTAATGAGGTGGAGACAGTTGTCCATTACTTCCTGAGATGATGGGCTCCTCACAGCAGTGTGCCCACAGCTTGAAGAGAGGCGGAGGAGGAGGCACCAACAAGGAGAGAAGGCAGGACGCATGCAGACACGGTCACCCTCTGCGTGTTTGTGTTTTCCACTCAATAACATCAATGATAACAATAAACTCTATTTACTCAGCAGTTGACAAAGAAGAAGTTATTATTCATAGAAGTACATTAATGTACTCGGAACTTTATGACACCAGGATATAATGTTTCCTGTGTTAGATCTCTAAATGAGTTTCTAATAGTTTGGGTTTTCGGTAACTTTAAATTTACAGAGAAAGTAGTAAATTCCTAGGGCATCTGGATTTTAGTTCAATTTACAGAGAGGGTAAAAGTTCTGCTTACAAGCAAGTCTAAACTAGAGTGAGATGGAGACGTTTGGCCAACCCATCACGTTGGTGTTCTGTGAAGATATTCAGCAATACCTGGAAAAAAGCAGAAGTCCCAGCTGCACCCTGCCAGAATAGCTTAACTGTACATTAGTTGTAAATGTCAGTCTCATATAAGAAAGGAAACAATTTAATTCTCTCTCTCTTTTCACACACACTCTCTCATCTACACACACACTCACCCAGAATCATGTTTCTATCTCTTCTGGGGACATTACATAGACATTCATTTCCTAGAGGCTTAACCACCACCTAACCATAATGTTACTGTTCACAGATTTTTGTCCCCACCACTACAGGATTACATGTCCACACACACACACACACACACACACACACACACACACACACACACACACACACAGGAGAAGACAAGTTAACTGACAGGTATTTGGAGACATAGCTTCACCACACTACAGGCATCTGTTATATAGCATATTTTGCATGCATGCTGTCCTTCACAGTCCTTCCCACCATGTTAGTTACAGTGGAATCCACAAACCAGTTTTATTGCACACAATATATAGAGGCAGCTTAAAAGCAATAAGTCTCACTGAGATGAATTTAAAAAAAAAAGATTAAGCCATATTTCTCATAATGCAAATTTTACATATTTCTCATATACTTTAAAACCTGAAGAGATTTTCATTAAGTAAAGTGCTAAAAAAAAATAAAAGCACGAGTTCTGTACATGTAAATTGAAAAATAACCTCACGATGCCGTGTTCAGCTCTCGTCTGCTCTCAGGAAGCCATTCTTTGTAGTGTGAAGAGTACAAATGACATGGAGTCTGATCTTTACAACTCTGATTTAGCCCACTTTCATATGTGGTCCTAAATCAGATACTGGTCGCATACAAACATGATCTTGAACAGTCAAGGCAAAAAGATCCAATTTGGGTCATTTTAACTGCTCTGTGAAGATTTAGTTTAATTAAAAAAAAACAAAAAAAAAAAAAAACAAATATGTCAGCCTGGAACTGAACATCCAAACTTTTCTTTTTTTATTTCTTTCTGTTTGTTGCCTGTTGAAATCCTGTCCCAGTGGTGTATGAGGTGAAAGAGCAGGTGTACATCGCCATCTAGAGTCTAAAAGACGTCTTTGCCGGTCAGTGCTTCTTTCAGTCAGCACTGAACTGTGAGTTACTTTAGAAGAAGAAAGAGAATATACATTTAGCTTTTGCTGACATCTGTGTTACATATTGTATTTTTACTTTTACTTGTAGTAGAGCACAGTGTGGTGTCAGTACTTTTACTTAAGTGAAGGAACTGACTTCTTTCACCGCGAGACAAGGTGCAGTTTCCTCAGAGGTAAAGCATTCAGATACGTTCCTGGAAAGTATCCAGTTTTACTACTGAAGATGAAGAAAGCAGTAACTATGCTCGGCGATCTCAGAAAAGCTTATCTTCTCTCATCCTGGTGAATGTCTGGAGAACACTCACATTCTCTGTGCTCAGTACAGTTCTGATTAAATGACACTTGTTTCCTTTTATTCAGCAAGATGTGATTTTTGTACCTCTATTATATTCAAAGCGTCTTTTTCCATGCCTTTTATGGTCAGTGTCAAATGCATGATCTTGTATGCTGTGTGAAAAGACAATATACAATATGCTGCCATATATTACATTCAGAGTTTTGACACCCATCACTTAAACTGGATAAGGAAGGGATTGTGAACAGGAGGAATACTTTTTTTTCTCCAGTGTTCAAGTGAACGTATAACCTACACGTATCAGCATCTGGCACTTGTTAAAGCGGAAATATTTCCTCTCTCTGCATCCTCATTTCTTCATTTCCTATTATGACAAGTCTAAATCCTCACTTGTGCAGCCATGTTTTTTAGAAGTTACATAACTTATTGAGATAAAGATCTTCTATATGCAATCGGGCCAGTTGCTAGGAAGTCAAAGGAAAATATTGAACAAATCTGCAGCTATACGTTACTAATACATGCCAATAAGGACCAGTGAATAGGATGACTAGAAAAATGTTTCCATGAAACTTATCGTGCTGTAGAGTAAGGTCAGTCCTAAAAAAGAAGAAGAAAAAAAGAATCTGGCATTGCTGTACATCTGCCTGGAGCAGGACAAGACTCAGATACCAGAAACAGCTGAAAAACACTGCCAGAAGGCAAGTCTGAAACAAAGAGAGAGAAGGAAGTGTGAACTGATGAAACCAAAGTTGAGATTATTGCCCATTGCACTGAACAGTACACACATAAACAGGAACACACCGTCACCAGCTTCATACAACAGCCCTGGAGGACTTGTGAGTGTAGAGGGTGACATGAACTTAGAAAAGTGCAGAGAGGTCCTGGAGGAATCCCTGTCCAATCCTGAACTTTTGGCAGCACTTGAAATTGTTGTGCATTCACAGTCCCTACACAGCTCAGGCAGTTCTACAAAGACTGTGGAAAAAACCAATGTCCAGATGTGCAAACCTGATAAGAGACCTGTTCACTCAGACCCCAGGGGCCTCTTCTATAAAAATGCTCTTAGGTTTATACATGAACTTATTCTTAAGATCATTTCAGATTGTCCTTGATTTAAAAAGGATGCTGCACGCAGAAAACCTTGCCTAAGCCTAAGAAATGCATTTTTAACTTGCGCACCTGTGATCTATAAATGTCACAACTTAAAGCTTTAAAAAAGTCAAAATGAAAAGATGAAGTGATGCAGGGAGTTCAGAAACGATGACTGCAGGTCTCCTCAGTCCTCACACCTTTAACTGATAATTCCATTCACATTGTTCATAAAGCTCATGCAAAGTTCACCATAGACCCAACCTGTAATACTCCTACAATACCAGCAGGACAATCACTTATGTCGAGGCTGGAGTTAACATCATTTCAACATCAATGTGACATTTTATCAATACATAGGTGGTTTTCTGCTGTCTTAGGGAACACTAAAACGGATAATGTCTTATATAAATGAAGCCTCTTGTTTATCTGCTGCTACAGATGTCTTGATTACATATTGACTTTGATGGTGGAATATGCAGTTAATTAATCTGTACAGATCAATCATTACACGAAAGATCATTTGTTCTAGTCTTTTGACAGTACTGACATGGGAGTATCCAGCATACTTAAAAAGGATGTCATTTTCATTTCTTATAATTAATTCTCTCTTGAGCAAATAAAAAAAATCTTCTTCAAAAAACTTTGAAGTGCTCAATGAAGAAAAACACAATCACCGAACAGATATTTTCTGATTCCTCCTGCATACCTGTGAGTCAGTTTCCAACATTTTTTCCTGACTTCTTCCTAGTGTGTAATCTGTGATGTTATGGTCTGATGGTTCCAACAAAATGCATTTAAAGCAAGTCTCACAAAGTGACAAAGACGAGTACAGAGAGTGCAAGCTGTGACCTATTTTACTGGTTTGAGAAGAGTGAGAGGGTGAGACGACTCAATAACTGAATTGTTGCCTTGTCCAAACTCTGAGAAAGGTGTTCACTCTCATGGGAAAAAGTCAAAGTCCTGAAGATGAACTGTATTCCAAGGCTTCATATTGCCACACGCCATGTGTACTTTAAATGGTTATTCCTTATTTATTTTCCTTAAACATTTATGGAACAAACTGAATACAGTTTTGGAAGTATTTGAAACTTCCAATCTACAATATGGGGACAGGAATCCCACCTCAGCATCCAGATTTTCATTCGGGACATGAGGTATCTACTTATTATGCAATTATTTTCCCAACATTTACTGTATGTAATGTATCGATTTTAACTAAGATTGCTATTACAAATAAAGAGTGGGATTATTTATGTGAAAACATTACAAGGGTATCAATTTAAATTGAACGAATCCTATTTGACAGTCTCAATCGCTTTTCTTTGACCTCCTTCAGATTGTTGACTGTTGGAAGTGCTGCACCTCTGAAGAGACTCTTCTTCACTTACTCTGGGAACATTATAGCACAGATATCATTTCAACTTAGGCGGGTACAGCGGTGTACTGGGAAAGAAATTCAGTTCTGTTCCTCTTCGCTAGGACCGCCCTATAGGGGGTAGGCGTGACTCTAACCTGTATAGCACATAATAAGAATACTGTAATGCTTTTTAGCTATAGGAGGACAGAGGAATGCTATGGCCAGTCAGGCAAACATTTTCTGTGTTATATTAAAAAATAAAAGAAATACGGTTTGATGTACCTCCTTTCAGTCTGCTTCCATCAAAAAGTGACATATAAAACTACTCCATTGATTTTCCAGGTGATGTACTTCTGATCTGTCACTTACTGTTGTTAAAGGTCTAAACGATCTGAATCGTTGACGTATTCAATATGCTTGAAATTGCTTTCCTCCCCCGATGTTGACTCCCTGGTTACAGCATACACAACATTTTACTATGAGATTAGAGGAGTAGAGAACAGGTTGGTTTAATTACCATTTCATGTGTTACGTTGTACTACTTACAAGGTGCATGTTTAGACGGCCAGTAAGCTCAATTTATGAGAATTATTAACTTTAATATACCCTCTGTTCCCAGCAGTTAAACCAAACTCCATTCAAAAAACACAGGTGTTTTATAGGACGGTCATATATAACTAAGATTCCTTCCTGATTTTGTATGATCCACAGGCATAATCAATGTGAGCCATTTACTCCGTAACATCATTAATTAACCTGATTAGGATTTATCTGTTTTACACAGTGTCGTGTTTATATAAAAACTCAAAATACTGTTTAAAAAAAGAAAAAAAAAAGATTTTTATCAAAATGGTTGTCAAAATCAGACACCCTTCTCTGAATTTGTCCACTTGGGTTTTGCATAAATTAGTGACAAAGAAAATATAATGAGCTTCATATACCTTTGCAAACATTACAAGCTGCCTCTTTCGCTTTATTGCAGAAATGCAGGGATACATTTTTTATTCTGAATGACAGAACAAAGCCTGAACAAAAAAATCCTGATGCTTTTGGGAGAATCATACTTTTCCTGTCAGGGCATATGTTAGCTGTCTTGTTATAAGTATCAGAGATCTCACATGAGCAAAGTGTGTTCACGAAGACAACACACAAGACCCGAAGGTGAAAATGATTGCCGTCAATGCTGAAGATTTTGTTGAAAAAGTTGCCAAAAATATGTACATGCAACTGTAGAAACAAGAGCCATAATACAAATTCTTTAAGACTCATCACTCCTACTTGTGTCAAAAATAAAATTAGATATAAATAAAATAAAATCTGAGCCAAGAATACAGTTTGTATATACTAGCTTTAAAATGGCTGACATTTTCTCCTGAAGCAAATCTCTGACTCCTGAAATCTTGAGCACCATCACGAAAATCAGGTAGGTAGTCCACTCACTCTTTGTAGTCATTACAAAGAGAAAAATAAAAACTCTTATTACCATCACAAGACTGCATATTCCTCGTCTTTTTGCCAGCTGTCCATTGGTTCATTTATTGTGCCTTCGGCCAACATTATGAAGTCTATAAAAGGCAAACTTAAATTACAGAATATGATTTTTGTTTTTGTTATTTTGTATGGGATGACCGGGTGAGAAATGCAGTACATTATAAAAAAGAAAACAAAAAAACAATGATGACAGAGCAACTGTGGAAACAAAACTTAAAAATCTATCAGTCATTAGAATACACCATGCCATCCTCCTCCACAATAAGATGATAACTTCATTAACATTAACTACCAGCATTTCCATCTAACTGAATGTGGTTTACTACTTCTTTGTTTAGACTGCTCAGAAGAGTCCTCCTTCACAGGGGCCAGGAGTCTTCCGCTCTTGGGTCGAGTGAAAACTTCAGTACACTGCTGCCACTTGTCTCCTGTATGCATGTGTGTTTGTGTGATTTTTTTTTTTTTTTTGTTGTTTTTTTTTTTAGTGTCGGGGGCCGCTCAGTCGTGGAAGGGGGGCACCTTATCAGAGAGAGAGAGAGAGAGAGAGAGAGAGAGAGAGAGAGAGAGAGAGAGAGAGAGAGAAGAAACAAAAAAAAACAAAAAAACAAGACAATATTACACAATCGAGGTTCAATTAAAGTTTACGGTCTGTTATAACTAAGAAATTAGTTTTAGTTCATGGTACTTTATATTGCAATCCAAAAACTATACACACCATCGTCCCACCCCCATTAAATAAACAGCAACAACAACAGTAATATGTTTCAAGACAAATGTGTGAGTGAAAAAGTATAAGCGACCCACCTGGAGCAGAGAGAAGTGGAGGACGGGAACTCTTTAGAGATGGTGGGGCTCCCCTATTCCCATGAGGGCCCCTGGAACCTGGGTGGTACGGAGGAGCGTGGTGGAGAAGAGGCCCACGAGGCACGGTGGGGGCACCGAAGGGGATGTGTGAAGACGGAGGGCCTCGTGAAGTTTGTGCTCCTAACGATGGACCAGGAGGTCGATGCAAGGACAGTAGTGGAGGAGGTTTGGTTTTGGGATAAGAGCCTAAGAAGTAGAAACAGAAGATACTTTATCACAGGACATCACGATGGGATGAAAGCAGAATCACATCCACATTACAGATATTGCACATGAAATAAAGAACAAAATATCAGAAACACCTCTCATGCTGTCTATGCTCTATAATGCTTACCAATACAAAAACACCACTAAGTAAATGACTGCAGAATTGAACACCTTTCTCACACTGTAAACAAAGGAGCTCCGACAGATCCGACACCGACTATTAACATATGGCTGATATATGGTTTGTAAAGCTGTGATTTTTAAATAGCACAGTAATCTACCAACTTCACAGTCTAACCTGGTGAAGGCAAGAGGGGAGCACGCGGAGGTGTGGAGTGGTCCATCACGGCCCCCCCTGCCCCGGCTGCAGACTGGGTTTGAGGGGGTCCAGGTGGAGTAGGGAGCAGAGGTGGTGGTTTCCCCAGTCCTGGAGGTAACATGTTACCCCTCTCCCCCTCAGCAGTGGAGGCTGGAGAGAGAGAAAGAGAAGTTTAAAAATCACAACTGACCAGAAAGGTATGACCCAAAGAGAATGACATGATGGTTAAGGAGCTGAAAGTGCAATAAGTTATACACAGCACAGACACAGCATTGTTCCAGCTCTCCTTAAGTCCTACACTTTATTCAGTAGCTGTGTTTCCAACCAACTGGCCCTTTGCTGAGGCCTGCCTCTTTGTTGCTAGCCGCTGCTACTTTGTTGAGCTGTTGGAGCTGCACTCCCTGTTGAAATATTATCAAAGGTTTGGAGAAGTGAAAAGCGCTTTCAAAAAGAATCAGACATAAGGGTGATTGAAAGGTCTATGAAGGAAGTCAAACTGACTCAGCAGCAAAAACAGGTAAATAGATGAAGACAGAAGCCAGAGCCTGTAGATCACAGTGTAAAAGTGGACCACCACATCACTTGGGGATCAAAACGATGTTTAAGCTCTTTATTAATCCTGTTAACTGTCAAAGTATTCTGGTTCTGCAGACCGTTTTCCCCCACTGCTTCTCTGATGTCCACCCTCACTCTCGCTCCTCTTCCAATATTTTCACATCTGAATTAAGGGTTTATTTCGACCAAACCAGAGTCAGTGATTGCTAAACAGTGGAAAGATGAGCAAAGGTGGTCTTGGAGTTTTACTCTGTTTTCATTGATTTTGGACCATTGTAAAATGTGTGTGTTATACTACACAGTAAAAGTAAACAAAAATCATTTCAGGTTAAGCTATGCAGAGATCCTTTTATGTACTTTGATAGGCAAAGTTACCCACAAGGATTACACTGCAGCCATTTTAGTCAGTGTCGCAGCTCTTAACTTTTCTAAACCTATTTCTCATTTCTGTACCAAAATATGTGAACATCGGGCCCAGGTTTAAGAGTACTTGAATTCCCCTTTAAGGAGCATCCCTTATTAAGAAGCAAAAAGTGTTTTGCTCTCCTATTGAGTGCATCAACTCTAGAAAAAGCCTAAACCCAACTGAAGCTGGTGTAATCCCTCCTTCAAATTTCAATGATTTTCATCAACCTTTTCTCATGCAATATTTCAAAAGGTGCATTAAAAATTGTCGATGAAAACACAGCTAGTGTCCCACCTTGTATGTGCTCCAGCCGGGAACGGACATACTCCGAGATGGTTTCCAGCTCCTCGGGGTAAAGATGCACTCCCTCAGCTAACAGCATGAGGAGTGGGCGGGTTTCAGAGGGAACACTGTGGCGCTCAATCTTTTCTCGATCCAGAAAGTCATCGAGCAGCTGTGATGCCTGTGCTGCGATGTCTGCGGGATCTCTTGGCGGGCGCTCTTTGGTGAGGCCGTGACTGTACTCAGCTGCAACAAAGTCCATGGCCTGGTCTTTGGGCATGTTGCGATGGACTGGGAGGCAAATGGGAAAAGTTAACGGTGAGCTGTCGTGGGACTAAAGGGGAAGAGAGGCAAAAACCGTAGAGCGAACAGTATTATCAAGGGTCACTCAGGTCATGCTGAAATCCATTTCGTTTGAATGCGATGTTGGGGTCGGTAAATTCAGTTAGTAAAGCGGTACTTTGATAGATAGTATTTTGAATATGTACTTTTGAATGCAGATTGTGGTTTGTTAGAGGAGGAGCAATTTGTGTAAATTTGTGTATTATTCAACAACTTTATTACTATCAGTGATAACTATTTTTCATTGTATTATGTTCCTGGACATAAAATAAATTCTTTGATTTTTATGTGCATTCAGACATGTGACGCCAAAGCACAATGAATAAACTTTAGATGATTTGTGTTAAGTTAACTGTGATAAGTTAATTGCTGTATTATCTTTGCATTGAAGGACACACGTTACACTGATTTTATTTCATTGAGTTTATTGGTTATGTAGATCACACTAAAAACGTGTATGCATGTTTTGGTTTTATTTTGTTGTGAGCAACAATAAGTAGCATTATAATAGAATAATTACATTTTTTAATGCATGTTTGTAATATTATGCAGATTTGTTTTGCAATGTGTGCACAAACATCAGTTTTAGTGGGGCGTCTGAATCAGTCAGTTTGTGTCATGTCTCATGTATGGTCAGTGATGTGTATTTCCAAATGATTAAATTATTTTCAGTACAAATACAGAAATAATTGAAGTAATCAAACAGTTCTGCATGCTATTTGCTGTTGTTTTTTTGTTTGTTTGTTTTTTAATCAGCTATGATGATGATCACGGTATTGTTTCATTGTGTAAATTGCAGAAAAATTTCATGTTGAGTCAACTTTAAGACAAACTATGCTTTTACAACTTGGCTTTTATTTTAACAACTCTGGCCATCAGTTCCACCGGGTATATAATCCAACCCACGGACCACAACAACTCAGAAGTGTCAGAATGTAACTGTATAGGTTGGCCAATAGTGGAATGTCAAAGGCCTGTACAATTACAACAGTTTGTAGCAGGAAACAGCTGACTGATCAGCTGATACCAATCACCAGGCCACAGATGAAAAAAACCTGACACTGTCAGAAATTGACAATGTTTGACTAGATAACTGCTGAACTGAGCATTTTAGTCCAAGTAATAATTACCTAAAAAACCTAAAAAAAATAGCCATAATTAAACCAAAAAATCTGTGTGTATTTTCCCACAGAGTAACTGAGGTTGAGTACCCACCAGCCACTCAGAGCTAAGACTGCATAACGTCCTATTGGCCAAACCATGTTTGAAAATAAATAAATAAATAAATAAATAAAGATCCAATGGGGAAATAACAATAATTCTCTCAATAACTTTTTTAGACTTCAGCATTCACTTTGATTAGCAAACTGTCATCACAAACAATAAAGCCCATGGCCCAAGCTATTAAAATTCAAACAAAGTTGTGGTAAATCATAGTTTTCCTTTTAAGGAATAATTTGACATTTTGGCTAATAACCTTGTCTGTCACACACTTGTATCTGTCAGACCATTTGAAGCTACAGCTTAGCTTAGCATAAAGACTGGAAACAGCCAGCCTGGCTTCCTCCAAAAGGTAAAACAATTCACCAGAGTACAATACCTTCCTCAAGCAACTGCTGGTGGTCCAGCAGGTCATGATAGTAGTCCCACACATTAACCTCTGTAAAATCACAACTTGGTGTTCTTAGACTTTGTTCTGCCCATTTGGAGGTCTTTGGACAGATTAAACAAACAACATATAATGTGTTAATTGGTAAGATTTAACGGTGCTGGTAGCTTCATATTTTCAGACAGAAATGAGAATGGTGTCAATATTCTCCAACCAAAATGTGGAACTATCCCTTTTAGATATATACACTTTACATCCTCTGGGCTTCATTTAGTTTGTTAAGTATGCAATGTCATGTGATGTCAAAGTGTGTCACTGTGGCAGCCAGTGGACGATCTGCCAGAGTGCCATTGATGTGTATACAGAATGAATATTGTGTATGTTTGTATATTTATTTATATATATTTATTTATATATATATATATTTATATATACGTTTTATATGTAAACATATACAAATATTCGAATATAAACATTTAAATATACGGGTTGGTATTTTAATGAGAGTTTTTGTTTTTCTCTGTTGCAGTTCCCCCCCCAGGTATGTTGGTAGAATTTATAGAAAATGTAAATCATATTAGACTGTTAGCTAGGAAGGGATGGAGGGTGGTGGTTTGGCTATGCTTGAAGGAATGAGGGGTAGGGACTTACTTTTGAGGGACTCTGAGAATATGATAACAGTGCAGGAGGACAGAGCTACGTTTGTCTGCTCCACCAGTATACATAACGAGGAGCCGTCTGCTCGGACATCCTGCAGGGCCCGGGTCAGGCCCGATTCCGCCTGAAGGTAGAGCATTTCCACTGACAGGCCGCGCTCCTGCAAGCACTGGCTTAGCGATTTGGGGTATTCCCTTTGAGAGGAAGAGAAACACTTTGTTAACTTGGCATGTCTATATTAAGTGACTTAACTGGCATGTAGAGAAACCTAAATTATATCTCTCAGAGGAACAGAGGATTATTTCTTTACTTGAAATGTGCTTTAACCAAAATGTAACTGTAAGCCATCTTTTTTTGTTTGGGGAATTCCAAATGTGTGGGTCTTAAATTAGACAGGACCAAGTGTGGTATGACAGAGTTTTGCATGGCAGTAACAGACATTTTTGACCTCTCATAGATGTATTTAGTGTTGTAGCAATATGTGTTTAGGTAACATATCAGGAAAAGCAGGTGGTCTCATTCATATGACTTAGTGCTGAATCTACTGTGGCTCATCTAGGTAAAAAATGAACAGCAAAACATTTTACTGTCCAGCAGCTGCTGGCAGTTGGAGACCACTCTGTTGAATAGTGGTGTTTGTGTGGATAAATGTCTCAATATGAATGGGTTTGGTGGCATTTCTAAAACATCAATGGTATTTTTTTGTTGTCATCAGTCCCCTTGCACCATGGAGCAAAGACATCTTCCCAGATCTATACTTTGCTCAAATATTTCACAATCACACGAGGGGAAATCTGGCAGAAGAAATGCCATTAGTACAGTCAGCAGTTTGCTGTATGTAGAGGACAAATTGAGCAAGGGAAGCCTCAAATGGTATGTCATATTTTAGTTTTTGTCTTTTTCTATTAAGTGTTTGGGATTAGGCCTGTCATGATAATAATATTATTGAGTTATCAATATATGTAGATGACCTCTTATCATTTTTGCTGACTTCCAGCAAATTGCAATTTTTTAATGGAATTATGTTAATAGAGATAATAAATTTTATTTATCGCTTTGGTTGCATGGTTTTATTTTATCTATGTTTTATTTATTGAGGACATTATGTTTTTTCACTTTCCAATTCCAATGTTATATTCTTAATATATTAATATAATAATATTCTTAAGGATTAAAAGTCCATTGCTACGTCCAGTGATGTACTTACATTATTATACAATTAGACAATATCATCATTATATCAATGGTACAGAATGGTCTTTAAATAACAATAATATGCTTTGTTATTTCTGGGACAAAAAATGGACCAACAAAATTTGCTATCATGACAGGCCTATTTGGAATGTGGCAAACACTATATATTAAATTTACTTTTGTATTTTTAGTCCAAACTCAAACTTGAAATTAATTTGTAAAAACAATTGGAGTCCAAGCACTACATGTTTATTAAAGACCAAAAAAATGTAACATTTCATGAATATTTAAAGTGGATACACCCCCACAGCCAACGTAGGCTTACAAACCCCAATGAATACCGCTCACTAATGTGTATTTTTTTTTTTTTTTACTTAAAAGGTGTAATGTTGTTTGCAGTTGTAAAGTGTGCTGTGGCACTGATAAATTCAGTCCATTTTGTTGTTTAGGTAATACAGATGGCTGGACGGCCAGCTGATAGCCAGCTCTTTCAGGACCAATTTTTGGCATTGTAATTAGTAGCATATCAGTTTTAGCACTATTAGCACTTCCATGTTAGTCTGCCGGGTGGATAGTTAGCTATTTTAACTGTGTCACAATAACATCAGTTCAGATGCAGCTGCCGTACTTGGCAGGGCTTCAAAGTTGTCATTTGTGCATGAATTCATTTTTGATGTTGCATTGTGAAGTCAGTGTATGTATTACTCTGCACGTAGGATGCAAATGTTAACATTATATATGAGGTTTTGTGTAATTATTTGTCAGCAAATGGGGTCTCGTCATATATATTTGTCTTTATTTATGAGCTTAGCACAGCATGCAATGCTGAACCATTAGCAAAGATGTGAGAAGATGACGCTGAGTATTCATATTTATCACAAGAAATGAACATTTGCTGTGTGTCTGTGTACCATGTCACTGATCTTAAGGTAAATAAGGGTGTCATGAATTGGCTTTTATCTTTAATGTCACAATTCCGTTAGATTTTTTTATTTAAAAATGTTTTTCCAGCACTGTTGGCTATGCCCTTATTATAGTATCGCATCTGGATTTGGAAAGACTGTTGGTCTTTACAATCATTAATTTTAAACCCCCTGTCTACTTTCATTTCAATTTTCAAATTCTTCTTTAAAAAGGCAGGGCTCAGTACAACAGCTTGACTTCATCCTGGTGGCTTTTTGCAAGTTGAGGATAGGCAAGAATTCAGAGTTCAGTAAACAATTCCACCCCTGTGGGAATCAACAATAAAAATCAAAAGATATGAATTCAGTTTGTTACAAAGTTTGGTTCCTCAAATTTGTCTGGAATAAACCTTCCCCCTGAAGAAATCGATCAAGGATCTCTGAAAAAGAAAATAAGCCCAACATCTCTGACACTGTTGGAGTTACCTCAGGTACCTGGCAGTTCGTTGTCTTCGTGCATACAGGATAAATGTCTGGATGTGCAGCTGCAGGTTACACATCCTGCAGCTGCAAAAAGGGGAAAAAAACACTTTGAAGTGTTTCTTTTTCTTAGGTCATGCGCCAGATACACACAAGTAAACTAGGGCTGACAGACAAACAAAAAAAAAAAAAAAGAAAAAATACGAGGAGAACCGTTGATCCTGCTTTTGGTTTTGATGATCAAAACTGAAAGCTTATTTCACTTGATTTTTCATTTAGAATCTAAATTAGACACCCTTAATATTCAAAAACAGACGGCTTTAATCAAACGATGGTTTCATTTCATACTAGACTGTATTCAACAACTCTGACGCTTTGGAGGAAAGGTATGTTGTTGGAGAAATTAGTTTCTACAGTTCAAATGATATTAAAATGAGAGCTTGGGTAGCGTATTCTCAAAATATATAAATACAAATATGATTTGCATTTGTTCATGAGTACAGCTATAAATACACACTGTACATTTTGTATGAGAGGGTCAGAGCTGACAGCATGCTAAAACACAGCTCTTACTTTCTTCATCTGAGAGCTTGAGTGGCACATAATAATGTGTGTCTATATACAAGCCATTAAAGGACAATGGCATGAATTGAATACATTGCTGTCAGCAGGAGAGAAACACCTCCCTGTCAGGGATCATAAATCAAACTTAAATTGAACAGTCAGCTTCATTCAGCACAAGACTTTAAAAGATACTGAGCTTGTCAACACTTTGAATGGACAATCTGGGCCTTGTTGTCTTTTTTGTCATGATGACTGATGATTTACCATCTCATTGTAGAGCTCTGCATACCTAAGAGCCACTGGGAGTGCTGCTGACACACTGACACACACACACACACACAACTGCTTCTTCAACAGTTGAATCTAGCAGATCCAAAACTAATCAAGCTTGTACATAATTAGAGCGCTCTTACAACTACTGCGCTGACTGATCACAGATGAAACTGTTCCTTTAAATACTCTGGTGGGAGCAAAATACATTATTCTTCTGTGAAACATGATAACTATAAAACTAGGAAATCTAGGGGACTAGAAAAATGAGATCCTGGTGTAATATGACTAACTGTCCTTTGGTACAGTGTGTACTGTGTTCTGACTTCTCACATCATTACATGTTATACTGATTCAACAACTGACGTTCAAAAAAAAAAAACAAAAAACAAAAAAAGGAAAAGCTGATTTCTCAATAGGAATAATCTCTGAGCCAGAAGCAGGTTTTACTTTTGGAGAGCTTGCTTAATAGTGTTTAAACACAGCATCACACTTGAGGGAGTGCCTCACAGTACCAGGGAGGGGTGAGCTTATCAACGCAAATCTGTCATATAATGATCGCATGTAAGCATGTGTTATCATTAGTACAATCATAAGTAGCAGTAGAACCAGAGTATCTTGGTCAGCTAGAGGCTAAGTCATTCCAGCCAAGTCTCAACAGGAACACACTGTGTCGCTGACATAAATGCACGAGTCCAAATACTCTTGGCTGCCCCCACCCAAACATTTACAATTAATGACAATCATCTGACTGGCAGCAGATAAGTATAAACTATCAAGCCCTGTGTGTATAAGCCGCAAGTCTACTGCAGCTGCTTTTGGTTTGCACTGCTGTTCCGAGTACTCACAGGCACTGGTTGGCGATGGAGAGAACCACGCAGTCAGCTGGCTTCCTCTCCTCCTGCACCTGTCTGTAGAACTTCTGATACAGGGCTTTACGTCTGTCTGCTGGATTGCAGCCCTCTGGCTTTGCTGGGGGTTTCGGGATAGGTGGCACAATGATTAACCATGGATGTTCATATTGAGAACTTTTGAAAGAAATTATGACAAAAAAATGTGTGTGTGCAAGGTTAGTGAAAACCTCAATTTACAAAAAAAAAACAAAAAAAAAAACAGACAGAAATTGACAAAACTGGTGCAAACCAATTACTGTGCTTTTAGTGATCAAGTGATCAATATAAAAACAAAATCTCACCACTGGGCTGATGCTTGTACCCCTCATATTTCACACTTCCACTGTAGTTTTGCATTTGCTCTAGTTCTTCATAACTGAAAGAAAAGACGTGAAACCGGAGCATCTTTTAATGTTACATTTCAAACAGGGAGGCACATTTTTAGGCCTACTGTTCCCTAAGTCAATATATGTGATGACATGATAGGATTGAAGATGTTAGTGAAAGATGCTACCAAAGTAGGTTAATAATAAAGGTTAATAATAATAAAACTATATACACACTATAAAAAAAACTATATACACACAGCCCAGCCATGTCACATTTAAAATCACTGGGTGCTATCACTAACCGGTGGTATCTAGGCTGTATAGCTGCTGAGGCACACAGACAAGAGCTCCACACACATTTGCAGAGCTCTGTCAGGACACAGGTGCAGCAAAAGTCACAAGCAAAAAGACAGCAAACTGAGAGGCGCATCTGAGTTGTAACTGATGACTTGTCTCATTTCTAGCTCTTGAATGAAAATACTTTTAGACTTTTCTGCCATTAACATCTATTTACTCACTGACAGATTTATTTTGTGCATTTTCTGATTAAACACACACGGATTGGGAATACAAATTTGCTCTTTCTCATACACATTCACAAATTTTAGTACACACCTCCTACATCTATGTTGCAAGTATCATTTTCAGATGCTTGAGGCAACATAAATAAAACACACTCACTATCATGCAAGGGGTGGCAGTGAAAGCACTGGTTATTATCAAGTCAAGAGGCAATCTGAACGTCGCATTGCATACTATGGACCTCTATGAGCTAGTCTCACATGAGGGGTTATGTGAATCTCTGCACTTCATGCTGCGTGAGATGATGTGAATGTAAAGCAGATACTTTTCCAGTGCATCCTTGAGCTCCTCGGTCTTCTCCTCTCTAGTGGGATAGGGAGCAGCTCTCCGAAACAGACGCAGTTGTTGAGCACTGCACGACACAAGAAGGAGTTTTTGTATGCGTGTGCCTTTACAAATGGAGCAAAAGTACTCAGGATAAAACCCGGGGGGTACGGTTTTATTTTCTGCAATGGTTGCTACCTAGCATATTAGCTTATAATGCTATACTTGCTACCAGCTTGCTACACGGCTTACCTTCCGTTTGGGTTAGCAGTTGGCCGGCGGGCTGCTGCAGATGATTTCGCCCAGGACGACATTTTATCTGCACAGCAACTTCCTCCCAAAAGTACCCTTCTAAACAGAGGGACGAGTGAAAATGTTTCCCGATGTTGCTCAACCTGTGTTCTACTAAAATCCAACCTCCCTCTAGTGCAGAGAAGGAGAAGAAGAAAAAGGGAGGAGTTCTTCTTCTGGGGGTTGACTACCCCGCTTACAAGTGAATTGTCGCCACCTACTGGCCTAGAATTGTGGAGTCTGATTTTGCCCTTTATGTTTTATGTAAGAAATGATGAGTTCTTCAGTGCCACCATGTTGGTGACTTGGTTATGAAGTGCTGAACTTCCCTCATATCTGTTGTAGGTCATTATAAAGTCAGATCAGATCTGACTTTTTAAAAACTCTGATGTAATTTCCTTGTTGCAGCTTGTGTGCCTTATTTAGTTTGGCTATGGTTGGTTTAGCTAAAGCTTTGGTCATGGTTTATGATTAGTTAGACATCCTTCTGTTGGGTGCTGGGAAGCCCAGGACTGAAGGCACTTACCGTATAACTACAATATCTGTGGTTCAGTTGTAGCTAGATGTCATTGTGTCACTGTTGGCACATTTTCTGCCAGAGAAACAGCATCATCATTGAGGTCTGCTAATAGACACAACTTTGATGTAATACATATGAACCTATGGGTATTATCCTTATTTGCATATAGCTCTGGAAATAAGATGCGGGTCCAGCACATAAAGAATATGCAATTTTTCCATGAGGCAAGCAGGATGGTTACACCAAATCGGTACACTCAGTGGTTTAAAAAGTAATGTTACAAGAACAATCTTGAAGATATATGGACAGCAACCATACTGCCCTTTAAGATGCTATCAAGTCAGCAGTGGATGCCTTTACTCTCGAGGAGAGTACCTGATTTAGTGTGCCAAGAAGAGCAGTCCAAAACACCATGTCCAAAGACAAAGCAGATGCCATGAAGTCATCAAGAGTTAATGAAGGACATGTGCAATTTGTAAAAATGTCTTCATTTTATAGTTTCCCCAGGAGCAATGAGAGTGTGCAGCATTGTGTATAAACTGAAGGGACGAGTTCTGCCAGCTACAGCAATTTTGGCCGCCTGTTTACTTTTGATATTATTCCCAGACAATGGTCTCTCACACTTCCTATTGAATGGAAGAGTTAACAACTATGTAATAGTTTTGGTTTTGTGTGTTTTGCATAACAGGAATGACAATCAGGGTCTGTCTATTGTCCACCTTACTACATTTCAATGAACGCATACAACATAAAAGAAAAGTGAAAATGGCATTTGCCGTGTCTGAATTGTCAAGATTCCACTTCTTGGTAGTTTTAAAGCTGCCACGTAAATCTTACTGGCGTGTCATTGCTAGCTGTATCAATTTAATAATCACGAGATTCACCTGAATGTCCTGAAGGTTTTGATGGACCACCATGTAATTTATATATACAGTATATATATTTTTTGATCCTGTTAGAATTATTCGAATTATTATTCCAATTATGCATTTTTTATACATTTTCTTTTTAAATGAGTACAGTCGCAGTCAGTCTTGTGACTGGGAGGTCATCTCGTTTAACACTTAACAAAACCCATGACTGAAACCTTAAAGAGCCTGTCCTTTATGCTAGCTAACTGTCAACATGTTCAGTCATATATATATATATTTTACATCTTTCAATATTTTGTCTGAGACAAGACGACGGCCATGTTGGTGTTGGTGACGTATATTACGAGAGACAAGACGAGTTCATTGAGCGGTTACACACAAAACTAAATCGATTTACTGTTTTTACTACATTTTTGGAATTTTGACTTACAGAACCATCATTGAAATTTACAAACTTCATATGTGTAAAACGGCAGTATTCAAACGAGATTAAAAAATTATTTGTCTCCCGTCTTTCAGCATTCAGATATTTTCCGAAGGTCCCACGGGAATATGGGGTAGAACTTCGCCTCTCCATTGAGTGCCACAAGACATAACCTACCATCGTTGACTAAATATCACATCTCGAGAAAAACGGGACAAATCCAGTTGGGTATAGCACATTCCTTTTTATTCAGATATTATTCTCATCAAAAAAACAAAGCGTGGATTCTCCTTTGGTTTCCATTTTATGTTGATCCAGTCCACAAGAATATCCGCTCATATTGTGTGCGTTAAGAGACGACAAAGCCATGATTAATCTTTTTTGTTTTCCATCATTTACAGTGATTAGAATGCTTAACTGAATTTGAACATGGAAGCTAGCACGTACCAGGTGTCTGCTGGCGAGCACCTTGCGTTTGTGTCGCGCGGATAAGCTCACGCTCTGGTTTCGTGAGCGCGCCGCGGCGGTGACAGTCGCCATTTTATTTTGAAAATCAAACTGGAGGCACAGGGACTCTTCCATTTCGTCAAGTTTGTTGTGAGAAACAAGAAGGGATGAAATTCTGAATTACTTTCTTGGAAGCACGGTGAGATTCATAATGTATTTTGGAAACAGCCATCGATAGGATAATACATAACACACAAACAATGATTTTAATATGGAGAATGGCCGTTAGCCACCACCGCTCGGATGGTCTATTTTCTGAAAAGCCGCTGTCATACTGGTCACATCAAGAAAGTAACAATACCTTTATTAAGAAACGTTTCTCGTGCACATAAGTAATTTTCTATAACGTTGACCACATTAGTCAAAAAAAATTCAAGACTATATTGACATTGATTAGATCTAAATTAACGTTTTACGCGTCATTACATTTTCAACTAGCTATAACGTTAGCAGTTCCATAGATTAGTCGGAGCCCGTACCAATAAGCTAACGTTAACAAGGTTATTGCTAATGCTAGCTGGCACGATCGTGCACAACCCATCCGCAATACTCGCGGCCTTCAAGCTGCAGCCAAGAAATGTGTAACTCTTTCGAAGCCATCATAGTCAAATGGGTTAGTAATTAAAGAAACTACTAAAATGTGTTTTTAAGACACAGTGCCGATTGGTTTTGCCGATTCATACACACGAATTTGAAAGGCGCTCATGTTGCTAATGTTAGCTTCACGCAATGCTAATGTAGTAGTCCGCACTCTACAAGCTGTTGGTAACGTTTCTCAAAGGTTAGTGTTAACGTAGATGTAGACAACAGGTAGGTTATGCCGAATATTAGAGATATAAATATAGAATGAATGCGGAGAGTATGACTCCGTGTGCTATGGTATGTAACACATTATGCTGCTAATTTTGACGCTAGATACCTTATTCAGTAAACATCTAGGCTAACGTTTGCTGAAACTTGTCCTAGCAAGTGTTTACTAGTGTCCTGGTCATGTTAGCTTCCTTAGCTCGGTTGTCCGACTTGCCACAGGAACATGGTCGCCCAGTTATATTAAATCCATTAACAAACTTAGCCACATACTGTTATTATGTCTGGCAAAGTTATGGCACCGCTTACGTTCAGTAAAATGCAGGAAGCTGGCGTGTAGGATTTGCTAACTTGCATTAGCTTTCTCTTTGTTTTACTGGGTGATTTTAACTGTCTCTGCCCATTGGTCATAATAAATTCATGGTTAGCTACTTTTAATGTTATGTGCTTTTGTACTGGTTGCTAAAGCTACGGTAGTAATTTTTGTAAAAAACAGTTGGTTACTTCGGTAAGCAACTCGATGAGCTGTGGGCTCGACCATAAGGTACAGTCGAGGCCTAGTACAAGCTGCTGGCACGGCAAGTTTATATAACTCTCCAATGTATCCGTGAAGCTAGCTGACTGAGCTACAATCTAAGGCTGTTCTTTGTTTGTTTGTTTGTTTGTTGTTGTTTTTTGGCAAATAAATTCCCGGGCATCATACGCTACAATATATTTTCCTGCACCCCTAGGTTAGTTAGGCACGTAGGCCTCGAAGCCTGTCACAATATTTTGTATTGTCAGTGGATTACAAATATTGGTCTGCATCAAAGTTAAGATAGAGCACTCCAAGTTTAGTGCATTTCACAAAGGATGGCTTATTTTATATTTTCTTTTATTGCTGTTGTCTAAAAAAAGTCTGTGTGCTCACTCTAAACTTTTTTTTGTTTTTTCATTACAGATGCTGAACTTGATTTTAAACTGAAGGACTCTACTTAGTACCCGGAGCCACTGATCGGAAAACCCATTTGGAAGCCAACATTTTTCACACCTTTTGGGGGGGGGGAGCAGAAGTAACCTATCACTGAAGTGACTAAAGGGGAATAATGGTGATTTTGCGCCGTGCTCGGCCGCCTGCTTCCGCCCCAACCAGCAATGAATCTTGACTCGCTCTCGCTGGCTTTGTCTCAAATCAGCTATCTGGTGGACAATTTAACAAAGAAAAATTACCGAGCCAGCCAGCAAGAAATACAGCATGTAAGTGGTAGGATTAATATCAAGTGTATTTATTTTTTTACATCTGTGAACAGAGATCTTATAATTGATATCTTCGTGATGTGTCTTAAATGTTACTTTGTGTGCACATACCGCATTGATGTTTTCCTTGTGCTTACCCAGATTGTAAATCGTCACGGACCTGAGGCAGACAGGCATCTATTACGCTGTCTCTTCTCCCATGTGGATTTCAGTGGCGATGGTAAAAGCAGTGGCAAAGACTTTCACCAGGTAATTTTTGATAGAAACGCCTTAATATTTTTTATATTTTTAATTGGTTTCCTGTTTCCCAGGATATGTGCTCTGCAAAGGTGACAGAAAACGCATTAACATAATGTTTAAGCATTTAGAAATAAGTAAATCTTTTTAGATGATGAGAAGTGAACGATCCTCCTTGGGTTTGAGTGATATTGCTTAAACGTTTAAAATCTGTCCAGTGCATTGAGTATTCACGTGTCTATATTCTGTTATATTAATAGAAAAGCCAACTGACCCTGTTCTGTGGTAAAGGTTTACTTTTTTTTGGACTGGGTGCAGTGATGTAACTGCTGTTTGTGGATATCTGCACGGATCGGTATAACTAAAAGGATAGATCTGATAGATAACATTCAGCACTTTGATTCAAATGTCACTCTATCCAGTATTGTAGACAGAATGGCAACCAGCAGGTATGAGAGCGTTAGGAAGTATTTCAACAAAATGAAGGTGTAGTGCAAGCCAAGTAACCATAGACATGCTTGCCATAGCACGGCAACTTTGATTAACCATTTGTGCAGTACACACAAGGAGAAAACAGACAGTCCTTCATTACCTTATTGGCTAGTAATGTTAGAACGTGATTAAAACAAGATTAACCAGCTCGTCATGAAAATGCTGACTGGAGACATGCTTTATCCATGCCTAATATTGAAAATATAATAATTGCCAATATGGAAAACAACAGGATCTAAGATACATGAATATTTCTGATTTTCCCCCTTAAGGTTTGTTTTAACATAGATGATGGCAGTGAGTGGTATAAAGACAAGTTATATGGTATAGAACTTATAAATTTAAGGAAAAATGGTTTTATATTGATGTGACAACATTATTTTAGGTGGTTTGTTTTTCATCAACTTGGTGATCAAACTCTCTCCTTCAGTTTCAAAAGGCAGTGTGCACTTTCAAACTTTGGAAAAAACTATACACATATATAAAAAGACAGCTGTTGGTATTAATGTACTATATTACAAAAAACATAACTTGCATCGGCTAGCTGATTTATTTTCAGAATGCCTTCTCCGTTGTCTTTTGAAAACTTTACAGTTGGCCCAATCAGCCATGCTGTGACATAGAAGTGTGTATACTAAAGAGACCTATGGATGTATAGTTCAGAGGATGCATACAATTTTGTTCTCTGCACTGACAGTATGTTTCCCCTGGAACATTGACCTGATCATGTTGTGCCCATCACTTTTAATTTAGCCAAATGTGCTAACTCCTCTAGTCATGGTGCTCAGTGGTGCTGTGTGTTTTCTGCCCTTGTTTGAGCATATATCTCAAATGACATTTCTGGGAAACCTGTATTTCAGAAATAATAAAATAATTTCTCTTACCTTTTATTCTTTGATGTAGTGTACTTAATATGTGTTTTCAAGTTATTTATGCCAATTTTATTGTTCCGTTGTCTCATCTTTATCTTCATATGCTTCTGCTTTCTTTTCTCTCTTCTTGATATATTTTACTTTTCAACTTGCCCAAGACACAGTTTCTGATCCAGGAGTGCGTGTCCCTGATATCAAAGCCAAACTTTATCTCTACTCTGTGTTACGCCATTGACAATCCTCTACACTACCAGAAGGTAAGGAGCAGCTGCCACAATTTTTGTGTAAACTGTGGCAGCCTGATGTAAAACAACAGAAATATTCTGAGTTGAGTAAAGACATTCCAGTAAAAGCAAGAAAATAGAATCAAGTGCATATAGTCATAGGTAATTTAATCAACAGTCAGTTCTACATAAGTTTGCGACTAACTTGGCCATCAGCTCACACTCCCACAGGTGTACGGACATTTAGTAATTGTGTTATGAATAGAAAAATTTGATCTCCATGAGCATGAGTTCTCTAAATCTGTCTTTCAGAGTTTGAAGCCATCGGCCCACTTGTTTACTCAACTGAGTAAAGTTCTTAAGCTCAGCAAGGTCCAAGAGGTAAGTCATCAATCAATGCATTGGACTTCACTAATTAACAATTTGAACTATGCACCTATAGTGCATGAGTTTTATTAGGCTGTTTGAAACCGTGATTGTCAGACAGGAGATAGACATTTGATGTTATTCCTTTGTTTCTCAGGTGATATTTGGCCTTGCTTTGCTCAACTCCAGCAACGTAGACCTTCGTGGTTTTGGTAAGTAATTCTAACAGAGTCTTTTTTTTTTTTTTTTTTAAATCATAGACATAACCTAAGTAACGGTAATTCCACAAATCCTGTCAAGTACCACAGTGGGCCTTTATTAACAGCAGAACTTGCCCATGTAATGAGTTAGCAAGTTTATTCACCATTTGGACAAATGTGGAGTGTCATTACTGGGAAGAATGTGGATGAGAAAATTATTGAATGACTTATTTGTAAGCTATGGCTATTAATGATAGCATTTCAGATTAATGGTTATGAAGTGAAATCTGCTTTTATCAAGTTGTGATTAAGACTGGTTAAAAAAAAAAAAAAGCATGAACACACATGAAATAAGTGTTTATTTCAATGACCTGGAGTGGCCACACTACTTTATCAGACTTAAACTAAATTATGTGTTTGATGTTGGATCATAAGTACAGAGAAAATAGTGGATAAGCAAGCTTGTACAATAATTAATTGTTATTGACTTATTCTCAGCTGCGCAGTTCATCAAGCAGAAACTTCCAGACCTCTTGCGGTCATACGTTGACGCGGATCTCGGGGGAAACCAGGAAGGTGGCTTCCAAGACATTGCCATAGAGGTCTTGCACCTACTGCTCTCCCATCTACTGTTTGGCCAGAAGGGAGCCAGTGGGGTAGGGCAAGAGCAGATTGACGCCTTCCTCAAGACACTTTGCCGAGGTACGAGGGAAATTTGGTGCTACCACCTGTGTCATATCCTGAAGCATTTCAATACATACATACATACATGAACATACTATGACCGGCTGAATAGACATGGTACATATGTCTTTAAAGTGTGGTGGGTTTTTTTTTTTAAGTGTTGCTGCGCCACATTCATTTATTTGTGTGCTGTGTTCAGATTTCCCCCAGGAGCGCTGCCCTGTGGTGCTCGCACCACTGCTGTACCCTGAAAAACGGGACATTCTCATGGACAGGATCCTGCCAGACTCGGGGGAGTTAGCTAAGACCATGATGGAGAGTTCTCTTGCAGAATTCATGCAAGAAGTTGGCTATGGCTTCTGTGCTAGGTAAATTTATGTTTAAATTTCTTTCAGCCAAATCCACAACTAACACATCCAAATATGTTTTTAAAATTCTCCTGTTTAGGCAAATCATTATGAACGTTATTCCAGTGAGTGCAGTGTATTCATGTGAAAGATCGCCTGAAGGTTTTACGATATAGAGACTCACACAAAAATGATTTCTGTCAGTCATTACTTATATAGCATAGCATTCTATCTCTGTTTTGTTTTTATTGATATGTGAACAGTCAAGATGGTGGATCGAAATCAGTGTTGACCTGTTTATGGTATCTGTCTCTCCAGTCTGGATGAGTGCAGAAATATAATACTCCAGTATGGGGTGAGAGAGGTGACAGCCAGCCAGGTAGCCAGGGTCCTTGGCATGATGGCCCGCACCCACTCTGGCCTAACTGATGGGATCCCACTGCAGGTGAGTTGCTTAATTAATACAAAGGACATGGAAAGTCTTAAGTATAAGGTTACTTTGACTGGTTTAGTTTGATTTGATAGAATTTCATTTTAGGGTGATACTTTTCTGTTCACACAGGTTTACTGTAAACCAAAAGGCGTAAACATGAAGTGATGAAATTTGGTTAATCTCACTCACTGCATGAGTAAATATCTAGCTATAATAAAAGGAGTAGGATCAACTTAAAATGCTTGACTTGATTGTGTTCGATCTGTTGGGTAGACTTTTGTCATTCTGCCAAATGCTACTGGACAGGCAGGGTATAATGAGTTACTTGGAGCCTTTAGCTGGAAATGGTTTTCTATGAATATTAACCAGAACAGCTCATACTTAAACATACAGTGAATATGCAGGCTGTAAAATAACATTGACCTAAATTAGGCTCAAGGCTCTCTAGAGCTGGAGAGTTGGTTAATTAATCACTGTGTGCAATACATAAGGACTCCCTCCCAGTGTTGCTATCACTGGTTTGAGTGCAATCTGGCCTCTTAATTTAGTGTTCTTTTGTTTTCTCCTCTAGTCCATCTCTGCTCCAGGAAGTGGCATCTGGAGCGATGGTAAGGATAAGAACGATGGCTCGCAGGCACACACGTGGAATGTTGAGGTTCTCATTGACGTGGTGAAAGAAGTGGTAAGTGAACTGTTGATTTACCTGAAATGAATATTGAATAATAATTTGTTAAAGACATATTACTTTACACACAGCCAGTGACAACATTTTAACACTTAAATGAATGCATTAGAATATATTTTTCAGTTGCAACTAAATGTGCATATCATCTCCTGTTAAGTAGGCATATGTACTCTATGTATTTAATAGCATCATTCTTTAATTTTGTCTGATTTTATTTCAAAAGTTAATGAATATACCAGCCTGTGATAAACATTATTTATATCTGATTATTTTCAAAAGTTGCTGAGCTTTCAGACTTTTGTCTGTTCCATAGAATCCCAACCTGAACTTCAAGGAGGTAACATATGAACTGGACCACCCAGGCTTTATGATCCGGGACAGTAAAGGCCTTCATATAGTGGTGTATGGCATTCAGAGGGGCTTGGGCATGGAGGTCTTCCCTGTCGATCTCATCTATCGGCCATGGAAACACGCTGAAGGACAGGTAACTGACCCGTATCTGCTTCATCAGAATCATGAGATTTTTGTAGGAGTTCAACTGTAGAGGGAAACTTGATTAAATGTAAGGCTGAACCTTTCATTCCCTTTTTAAATGTTTAATTTTTATGTTTTTGTTATCAGTTGTCATTCATTCAGCACTCCCTGATGAGCCCAGAAGTGTTTTGCTTTGCCGACTACCCTTGCCACACTGTGGCCATTGACATCCTTAAGGCCCCACCAGAGGATGACAACAGGGAGATTGCCACCTGGTATGGAACTTTTAGCATGGCTGTTTAAGGGTGTTTCTTTCTCTTGTAGCATCTACCAACAATTATTTGCAGTTCTCTCACATGTCACTCAACGGCATCCTTCAAATACATCATGTGATAGTAAAATTGTCCTACATTTTATGTATATGTTTCCTACAGCATATTATAGTAGATTTATAGTTTGACCTACTAAATGTTCTTCATTGTAGATTTACTTAAGAGGTTACAGGGCTAATGCTGTAATGATGCTTCATAGTGTTTGACAGCTTGTTCCTTACTCTTCACAGGAAAAGTCTGGACCTGGTGGAAAGCCTGCTTAGGCTGTCTGAGGTGGGCCAGTATGATCAGGTGAAGCAGCTGTTTGGTTTCCCAATCAAACATTGCCCAGACATGTTAGTGCTGGCATTGCTGCAGATCTCCACCTCCTGGCACACACTGCGCCATGAGCTCATCTCTACCCTAATGCCCATCTTTCTTGGAAACCACCCTAACTCTGCCATTATCCTGCACTACGCCTGGCATGGACAGGTTGGTGTAAGAAACTGCCTTATTGTTACTTGCTGATCTTAAGTTAAAGGTCTTAAGGTCTTGTTTTCTTTGTCCCGTGTCATTTGGTATGTTGTTTCTTGTCTTGATTGTTTCACATTAAGTTCTGTGTTTTTGTCTTGATTAGGTTATTCAATAATGTGTGTTCTCATAAAACCTGGTGGTGATATTTTCAGGGACAGTCCCCCTCCATCCGTCAGCTAATAATGCATTCAATGGCTGAGTGGTACATGAGAGGGGAGCAGTATGACCAGGCCAAGCTGTCTCGCATCCTGGATGTGGCCCAGGACTTGAAGGTTTGTCAGAGACTAAACTAGACTAACCACTGACATGACAGATTCTCAGAATGTACGTAAACCCTCAAGCTAATGCAAAATAAATGTTACATACAAGGCTGTAGCACTAAATTTACATTCCTCCAAGTTATGTTATGATTCCCTTGTTTTAAACAACAAGACACTGAAGTAAGAGACTTTAAAGGATATATACTGTGGCATTCTTTGCCTTATCTGAAATACAGGTAACATTTTAATGATGGTTAATAAGATAACTTTTCCCCCCTCCAGTCTCTCTCTATGTTGCTGAATGGTACTCCATTTGCCTTTGTTATTGACCTTGCTGCACTTGCCTCTCGCCGTGAATACCTCAAACTTGATAAATGGCTGACTGATAAAATCAGAGAGCATGGGGTAAGTCTTCAAATAGACTGACATGCAGTCATTGTCAAAATGTTTATGATATTGTGTGTTGAGAATATTGTGTTTTTATTTTGTTTCAGGAACCTTTTATCCAGGCATGTGTGACATTCCTGAAGAGGCGCTGTCCATCCATTATGGGGGGTCTGGCCCCAGACAAGGACCAGCCCAAAAGTGCCCAGCTGCCCCCGGAAACCTTAGCCACTATGCTGGCCTGCCTGCAGTCCTGTGCTGGGTGAGAGGGCTTGGTCTCCATCACTGTATTATTAGTTTGCCTGTTTTTTAAGTAAAATGTCTAATAAAGTTAGCCCGACTTTAAACGATGCCAAGCTTTGGACATATTTGGTCATGTTTTGACCATGTAAGAGTGACAATTTTAAGAATATGTTTATCCCAATATAGACACTGATTGCTGTCACCCTTCCATATAGTGTATCTTTTCTTTACTTAAGATTTGTTTGACACATTTCTTCAGGAGCGTGTCCCAGGAGCTGTCAGAGACCATCCTGACCATGGTTGCCAACTGCAGTAATGTCATGAATAAAGCCCGGCAGCCACCGCCAGGGGTAATGCCCAAGGGGCGTGCTCCCAGCACCAGCAGCCTGGATGCCATTTCTCCTGTACAGGTATCTTCACATGCCAGCCACATGATGCATCTGCAGACAAACTCTGAAATGTCTTGTGATGTTAGAGACTTAAATCAACAAAACCAGTTTGAACTCCTACCCCTGCCTAATTCTTTTTTTTTTTTCTTTTTTCTTTTTTTTCAGATGGACCCTCTATCTGGCATGGGCTCCTTGAATCTGGGGGGCACAGCCACTTCCCACACTCAAAGCATGCAAGGTTTCCCAACCTCACTGAGTTCAGCTTTCAGTAATCCCCAATCCCCAGCAAAGGCTTTCCCACCACTCTCCAACCCTAACCCCAGCACACCATTTGGGGGCATTGGCAGCCTGTCCTCGCAGCTCCCTGGTATGGACTCTGGTACTATGCTATTTTATTATTTTACATTAAGACAAACAAGCAAGGGATTAGGTTCATGCTACATCAGTCCTACTTCACAATCATCCACTGGACTCCACCTTTGGGTTCAGTGAGACATGACCGTAGAACAATTTGTTGTGGTAACACTGTTGTGTACGCAACAAATATTAAGGTTGTGTAGCCCAAGCAGCCACTCAGCACTTAAGCATATTAAGCTGAGCCAAGTTCAGAGGACAAAGTATAGTAGTTCGTAGCACCCTTTGTAGTTGTGCATAGTATTGACTGAAGTGTAATTCTACTTGTAGGTCCCTTGGGCTCAGGCATCGGCTCTGGTATTGGCTCTAGTCTGGGGATGCAGACGGTAAACACAGACCCTTTTGGCACCAGGAAGATGAGCACGCCAGGCCTGAACCCATCTACCTTTCAGCAGAGTAAGATGAAGGCCTGTAAGTGGTGGTAGTAGTGGTGTGACTGAGAGCCCCGCCCTGCGCTGCTCAGCACTGTATTTCCTCTGAACTCTTATTTCTAATGCATCTTAGATTACAAGACAAGTTTGACTAGTCTTTGTGTATAGAGCATTTAAAAGACTCATGCAATTATAACCTCTTGTAAATTCTTGGGTGTATGACTTAACTGCCTTTTTCATTTCATGTCATACAACTTATAAATTGCATATCATAGAGGAAATACAGATCAGTCTTCCATTCCTTGTCTGCTTATGCTGACAGCCCCACTTTGTCTATGTTGCATCAAAAAGGGCTCTAATCTGACTTGATCAGTTAGAATGCTTTTTGATTCCTGATTGCACAATGATTTTCCACTTGTGAATAAATAACTTGGAAATGCTCCACCACTGTTGCATTACAACATTCAAGCAAAGGACAATTATGCTTAAAAATATCTTAACTACTCTTCTTCCAGCTGACCTTTCTCAGGTGTGGCCCGAAGCAAACCAGCACTTTAGTAAGGAGATAGATGACGAAGCAAACAGTTACTTCCAGCGCATCTACAACCACCCACCTCACCCAACTATGTCTGTGGATGAAGTATGTGGTGACTTTATTCATTTGTCTTTTCCAAAAACAGAAGCAAACCCTTACATGCTTTCAGAGGATTATTGACCACTGTTGATTAGTTTTGTTCTTTCATTTTCTTTAGTAATGTTGCTGCTTTTCAAAATAGCTTATCTTCCTCTACATTATTGCCCCCTTAGGTACTGGAAATGCTGCAGAGGTTCAAGGATTCAACTATCAAACGGGAGCGAGAGGTGTTCAACTGCATGCTTCGGAACTTGTTTGAAGAGTACCGATTCTTCCCTCAATACCCAGACAAGGAGCTGCACATCACTGCCTGTCTTTTTGGTGGCATCATTGAGAAGGGTCTTGTCACCTACATGGCCCTGGGCTTGGCCCTGCGATATGTTCTTGAAGCCTTAAGAAAACCCTACGGATCCAAAATGTATTACTTTGGAATTGCTGCCCTAGATAGGTTTAAAAACAGGTACTGAAATGTTTTCTTTTGTAAAATAAGTGTAAATAAAATAAGTCATCTTATGTCAGGCTAATTAATATCTTCTGTATTTCTAGACTAAAGGATTACCCTCAGTATTGTCAACACCTTGCTTCAATTGCCCACTTCTTGCAATTTCCCCACCATTTACAAGAGGTAATCAGGTTTCCTTAATTTACCGTTGCATCTTTTTTAAAAGTGTTATTTTTGTCCCACCTTTGACCATAAGAAAGGTTTTTTCCATGCAGATAAATTAAATCCCTCCCTCTGCACCTTTCAATATCCTGTGTGTGCAGTATATCGAGTATGGCCAACAGTCACGGGACCCTCCGGTGAAGATGCAAGGCTCCATCACCACACCTGGCAGTCTAGCACTGGCACACGTCCAAGCCCAGACCCAGTCGCAGCAACCCGGTGGCCCCAAGGCTCCCCAGCCAGGTCAGCCCAGCACTCTGGTCACTACCACCACGACTACAACCACAGCAACCAAGACAACCACCATCACAAGGCCGACACCCAGCAGCTTCAAGAAGGACGTCCCTGTGAGTTTGGTGTTGTGTCCTCACATCTTAATATGCGTCTTATCACTCGGTTTGTGTTTTTCTACACTTTAAGGTCTAACATCTTTCAAATTTAATTGTTCTCATTCCTACCTGCAGCCCTCCATAAACACAACCAATATTGACACTCTGCTGGTAGCCACCGACCAAACAGAAAGGATTGTCGAGCCTCCAGAGAATGTCCAGGAGAAGATCGCTTTTATCTTCAACAACCTGTCTCAGTCCAACATGACGCAGAAGGTCAAGCAGACAAAATATAAGTGTATCACAAGATCATTAATAGTCTAAGAACCTTCTTTAAAACCACATTTTTCCTTTTTCAGGTTGAGGAGTTGAAAGAGACAGTGAAGGATGAGTTTATGCCCTGGGTGTCTCAGTACCTGGTGATGAAACGTGTCAGCATTGAGCCCAACTTCCACAGTCTCTATTCCAACTTTCTGGATACTCTCAAGAATCCCGAGTTTGTCAAGATGGTTCTCAATGAGACTTACAGGAATATCAAGGTACGACATTGGAGGATTTAAAATCTTCAAAAAAAAGAAAAAAAAAAGCACAAACATTTTTTTAATTTGTTTTCTTCACTGCCTGATATAGATGAAGAAGGAAGTATCGAGCTGAAATAGTAATAAATATTTAGTAATAAATAATAAAGTCATAAATTATTAAGTGTTTTGCCTGCCAGTACTTCTTTGCGCACTGTTGCAGCACTGCTTAACTGTCAGTTTGTAAAATACTGAAGGTCCTCTCTTATCTCTCCCATTTCTTTCAGGTTCTTTTGACCTCTGACAAGGCAGCTGCTAATTTCTCTGACCGCTCCCTACTGAAAAACCTGGGCCACTGGTTAGGCATGATTACACTGGCCAAAAACAAGCCCATCCTTTATACAGTAAGCATTTGTTTTTGGTTCTCTTGTTTCAATATGTGGTGGCTTTCCTAATGACCTAAGAGTTGGCTAACATGTTTTTATTTTCCAGGATCTGGAAGTCAAATCTCTGCTACTGGAGGCATATGTGAAAGGCCAGCAGGAGCTTCTGTACGTGGTTCCCTTTGTGGCCAAAGTTTTGGAGTCCAGTCTACGAAGCATGGTGAGTAACATAGATGCAGACTGAGAGCTCAGTGGCATTAATGATAGGACCTCCTACTTACATACTACATACTACATACTTACTTCAGACAAAAGTACCTTCTTAGTATTACTTTGTTTTAGTTTATAGAATGGGTTTATACAGTGGTGTGACTCCATTGTTTGTGGGCTTCTGAATTTTTCATAGTGATTTTAGTTAATGTGTTTGTCTCTGTTGTAGGTCTTCAGGCCCCAGAACCCCTGGACAATGGCTATCATGAATGTTCTTGCTGAGCTGCATCAGGAACATGACCTCAAGGTAATAGTTTACTTGTGCTGTGCAGCCATGTAACCTCAGGCAGACCATAGTAATGCATTCCATAAATCATAGTGAGAAGAAAGGTACACACCCAACATATTCTTTATAATGTATATGCACTAATCATTTCATAAAATGATTAACTTGCTGACTGTAACAACATTGTCAAAATACTACATTCTTTATTTCGTGACCTGTTAAATTATTGTCCAAAACCATTCATAAACCTGCAGGCCAGTTTCAACTAATTCAACTGAAAAATTGGAAATAATTGCTCACATTGTCTTCTTGTATACTGCAGCTGAACCTTAAGTTTGAGATTGAAGTTCTGTGTAAGAACTTGTCTCTGGACATCAATGATCTCAAGCCAGGAAACTTGCTGAAGGATAAGGAGAAGCTAAAGAGCCTGGATGAGCAGCTCTCTGCACCAAAGAAAGAGGCAAAGCCTCCAGAGGAGATGTTGCCAGTTTCTACCACAGGTGGATACTCCATATTTTCTTTAGCATTGTGTTGCTTTTTTGTACAATAGATCTAAATTTGGAGAGATTTGAGGTATAGCTCTAATTTAAGTTTGATATGTTTGTCTATTTAGCTTTTAACGTATTATGGTGATACCTCACTGTGGTTTAAGCTTCCACAAGAGATTGTGGAAGCTTAAACCACAGTGATGTCTTGCCCTCCTAAATAACTGAAGAAACAAATCACACCCTTTTCAAACCAAGTAAATGATATCATCATGTCAATATCTGAAAATGCTGTGATTATTAAGATATTAACTCTTACCATACCTCCTGTCTTTTGTCTTATGCATGTCTTTTGGTTTGTTCTGCTGTTTTTATTTAAGAATGTTGTACTAAAAAGCTTTGTATTACTTTTGTTGCCTTTGTGCTTGTTTTCCATTAATGTTATCTGGATAATCCGCTTTTCCTTGTGATTTTAATCAAATAAGCGTTTTGTGACCAACAGGAGACTTTGTTCCATTTGCAGCTCCTCCCTCAACCCCAGCTGCTACTACCACCACTTGCACAACCACTGGGCCCCCTACCCCACAGTTCAGTTATCACGACATCAATGTGTATGCCTTGGCAGGCCTGGCACCACACATCAATATAAATTCCAATGTAAGTATTGGCCACCTACAAACCACTGAAAGAGAAGTCAGTGTTGACTCTGCTCTTCTCTTTTTCATCTGTTGAAATATATTTCTTTTGTCCTTTGGATTGTTATTCTTTTCTTGACTTTTCTCTTCTGCTTCCACCATTGTTCCTGTTTAGATTTCCCTACTCCAGGCCCATCCTCAGTTGAAGCAGTGTGTACGGCAATCAGTAGAGCGAGCTGTCCAGGAGCTGGTACACCCTGTCGTTGACCGCTCTATCAAAATTGCCATGACAACCTGTGAGCAGATCATCAGGAAAGACTTTGCCCTGGATTCAGAGGAGTCCCGCATGCGTGGCGCCGCCCACCATATGATGAGAAACCTTACTGCTGGCATGGCCATGATCACTTGCCGTGAGCCCCTGCTCATGAGCATTGCCACCAATCTTAAGAACAGCTTTGCTGCTGCACTTAGGGTAAGCTACATATGTAAATAAAGGTTTGTGTACTTAATTGGTTGCAGTCCATAAGATATAAAGAGTCATTTTAAGTATTTTTAAGGTCTTGACAGATATGGGAAAAAAGAAAAGAGTACACAGCAACAATAGAGTATTTAATATGTTAATGGTAAATAATACCGTTTGGAGCAGCACTGCTTAATTTAATTTCTGTGCATGTAGACTAAATAATAATGGGTAGATGCAAGTAAAAAGATTGCTAGATGTAAACTTAGTGTCCAATTGTGCAACATCTCCAATCCAAAATCATTTATTTACATAATAAATATGTAGTCAAAAAATCTAGAGAGAAGTCTGGAAAAGTATGGACTTTTGAAATGGAAAATGTGTAGGAACCCTGAGCATAGTGTTCCTTCCTTGTGCACACATTCACCCTTTTGTTTTTGTCTGTTATCTTGTACCATTCCTACCTGTTAAACTTGGGTTGTTCCTTCAGGCACCAACACCCCAGCAGAGAGAAATGATGGAAGAGGCTGCAGCCAGGATTGCTCAAGACAACTGTGAATTGGCTTGCTGCTTCATTCAGAAAACGGCTGTAGAGAAGGCTGGCCCTGAAATGGACAAGAGGCTAGCCACGGTGAGACTTTCAGAAGACTAGCTCAGTATCCGTAAATATGAATGATTTTTTTGTTATTATCGTTGATGACTGCATAGTGTCACCTCTGCTTGTAGTATGTGAAAAAAAGAGTACCAGAGTGAAAATATGGTCAAAGAGCATTTTTAAACATCTACCAGTAATTAAAACTACCTCAAAAATATGCATGTTGCTCTTAATAGGGTAAGTGGTATTTTTATTGCCACAGTGACTGATGAAGGTACAGAAATACCTCTAATTTGGAAATAGTCTTGTCTGCTCGGATGTGGCCATCTCTTACATGTGGCTTTCAGAATTTCACTTGTGTTCGTTGTTGTTTTCTAATGCACTCTACTTAAAAACAACGCTGCAGTTCATTCATGATGTTTCTGCTCTTCCAGGAGTTTGAGCTGAGGAAGCATGCGCGTCAAGAGGGACGTCGATATTGTGATCCTGTTGTCCTGACTTACCAGGCTGAACGTATGCCTGAGCAGATCAGACTCAAGGCAAGATTACAGTCCTGTCATGTAGTGCCTCATAAAACAAACCTGTCAATTGCTGTTACACTAGCTGTAGCTTAAATCAAATCATGTACCGTTTCTTCAGTTACTGATTCTGTCCAACAGGGTAATGCTGCATTTCTGTTTTACACAGTGTACACTCAGTGGATACCATTTATGTTAAACAGCAAAATGCATGTGTGTATTGTAGGTGGGAGGTGTGGACCCCAAGCAACTGGCTGTGTATGAGGAGTTTGCCAGGAATGTTCCAGGTTTCTTACCCAGTAATGATCTCTCCCAACCCACTGGCTTCTTGGCTCAGCCCATGAAGGTGAGTGTTTTTCTTGAGACCCCAAAACAAAACCAAAGAGCTAAGAACTAAAAGAAATAAAAAAAAATGGTGACTCTTATTATGAAACTGAAACAGCCAGCACATAGCTAGGTGATTTTTGAGTTGTAAGGAAATTTGTGTCACGCATATGTCGCAGCTGTAAACAGACAGAACTTAAAAATGTGATTCCATGTCCCTGTATCTCTGTTAACAGCAACAAGCGTGGGCCACAGATGATGTGGCTCAGATATATGATAAGTGCATGTCTGACCTGGAGCAGCATCTTCATGCCATCCCTCCAGCCCTTGCCATGAACCCCCTGACTCAGGCTCTGCGTAGCCTGCTGGAAGCTGTGGCCTTGGCTAGAAACTCCAGGGATGGCATTGCTGCACTTGGCCTACTGCAGAAGGTAAGGGCTGTTTACTTTTACAATTGCAGTGAAAGATTAATCTGTGCTCACGTATGGTTTTAATAATTTTGTTTCTCTGTTTGCCAGGCTGTGGAAGGTCTTCTGGATGCTACAAGTGGGGCTGACGCTGACTTGCTGCTCCGCTACAGGGAGTGCCACCTGCTGGTGCTTAAAACTCTACAGGACGGACGTGCCTATGGACCACAGTGGTGCAATAAGCAGATCACCAGGTGAGCCAGGACACATTTGAATCATTATTTATCTCAAGCAACTTCTAATTACACCGTATGAATGAATCATATGAACTCTTTGTTGCCTTGAGTAGATTTTTGTGTTTTTGTTTTGTTTTTTTTGTGAACCGTTACTTTATTTGGAGGATGTTGATGAGAAAAATGTCCTCCTGTGGTGCAGATGATGATTAGGATCATTATTTCGTTTGTTTGCAGGTGTCTGATCGAATGTCGTGATGAGTACAAGTACAACGTAGAGGCTGTGGAACTTTTGATCAGGAACCATCTGGTGAATATGCAGCAGTATGACCTGCACCTGGCACAGGTACACTTTGCATACTTTCACTCGTCATTCACTCTGTTGTTCCTTAAATAATTAAATAGCTTTTATATTCTGTGTTTTGTTCCGGTGTAGATGCCTCTTTTGAATTAAGATACATTTGTGGAAATTTGTGTTGATTTTGGCATGTAGTTACCTGTGGAATGTGGAATCAGCTTTTTTTTTTTTCGGTTGAACAATGATTTAAAATATCCCAGTCATATTCCAATAGTTCAGTGTTTGAACAACAAAATAATGGAGGTGTATGAGCGTTTTATGTCACCTCGGTCAATGGATCTGTCAATCTGTTGAAATTAAAATTTCCATGTTTTCTTGCAGTCAATGGAAAATGGACTGCACTACATGGCCGTTGCATTTGCCATGCAGTTGGTGAAGCTGCTACTGGTGGACGAACGCAGTGTCAGCCATGTCACAGAGGCTGACCTTTTCCACACTATCGAGACTTTGATGAGGACCTGCGCACACTCCAGAGCCAACGCGCCCGAGGGGTAAACACAAACTGCACTATGTCAGAAAGACGATAAGTGAGCCACTGAGGTTCAAAGTACTACAGTCTGGTCAGTTGGTGAAGCTTTTACAGCCCACTGTAAATTTAGTTGTATTCCTTGCTGGCCGTGGTCCAAAATGCTGTTAAGTTGGCTAGATGCTTTTTGCTTTGCCATTTTGAAGAACCACTTTTGTTTTGCCTCTTGGTACAAATTATTTCAGGGTAAAAAATTTGGTTCTTTTTCCACATTTATATACTTTACACTAGAAGAAAGTTTGGTTGCTATAATTGACCTTAGGTGTTGCTGTAGGTGTCAGCTGTAGGTGTCAGCTGTAGGTGTCAGCAGATGTTATGACAAACACAACTCTCGTTTTTCTGCCATATTACTTTGTTTTATTTATCCACCAAGGAATCGATGTCGAATCTTTATCAATTGATGAATGTGAGATTAAACTAGCTCTCTGTCATACTTGTTCCTCCACAGTCTTCCCCAGTTGATGGATGTTGTTCGCTCCAACTATGAGGCCATGATTGACCGGGCCCACGGTGGACCCAACTTCATGATGCACTCTGGGATTTCGCAAGCTTCAGAATATGATGATCCTCCAGGCCTGAGGGAGAAGGCAGAGTACCTCCTCAGGGAATGGGTCAACCTTTATCATTCAGCTGCTGCGGGCAGGGATAGCACCAAAGCTTTCTCTGCCTTTGTTGGCCAGGTAAGCACTCATTGATCAGCTGAGATTTCAAAAATCTTGAGTCTTGTTCCCAATATTGATCTAAAATCTGTTTCTTTTTCCTCCAGATGCACCAGCAAGGCATCCTGAAGACAGATGACTTGATCACAAGGTTCTTCCGGCTGTGCACAGAAATGTGTGTTGAGATTAGCTATCGGGCACAGGCTGAGCAGCAGCACAACCCAGCAGCCAGTGCAGCAATCATCAGAGCCAAGTGTTACCATAACCTGGATGCCTTTGTTAGGCTCATAGCCCTGCTGGTCAAACATTCTGGAGAAGCCACCAACACAGTGACAAAAATCAACCTCCTCAACAAGGTATAGCACTGTGATGACTAAAATACACTTGATCTAGCAGGTAGAGATGTCCAGAATATGATGTATTACCAACGGTGTTTAAGAGAAGAATTATGTTTTGGTTGTGTTGTAATTAAACACTTTCTAAGTAGTGATATTGGCTCAAAGGTAAAATGGTGTTGCATGATTTCAGTCTTTTACATTTATGTGAATGGGTTTATTGTGCCTCTAATAGTGTTACAAAAAATGCTGCATAAATCATGGATGTAAGATGAAAACAAACCTTTTAACAGGGATATTAACTTTGTCATTTCAACAAATGTCAAAACATCTCAGAATTTTTGATTATTGACTGATCAGTTTACCTTTGATTATAAAATGTTTACATCTGCACACAGTATAAACACTCATCTCCTTTGATCAACTGCTTTACTTGACTCTGAGTCCTGTGTTGCTCTTGTAGGTGCTTGGTATCGTAGTTGGAGTGTTGATTCAGGACCATGATGTTCGTCAGACAGAATTTCAGCAACTGCCCTATCACCGCATTTTCATCATGCTGCTGTTGGAGCTCAATGCCCCCGAACATGTCCTGGAGACCATCAACTTCCAGACGCTCACTGCCTTCTGGTAAGACATTTGTGTGGATTGGTATCTGCTTGTTTGATGTGTAGAATAGGGAAGGGCTCAGCTAGTGTTAATATTGGCTTCAAAAATGAATTTTTTTCAGTGTTTTTGTCTGTATGTGATTGCTGCGCTTGAGACTCACCTTTTCTTTGATCTGTAGCAATACCTTCCACATCCTGAGACCCACCAAAGCACCTGGCTTTGTATATGCGTGGCTGGAACTCATCTCCCATCGCATCTTCATTGCCAGGATGCTAGCTCACACCCCACAGCAGAAGGTATGCAAGAATAAGACAAGACCATCTTGCTGCACAGTCAGTCTCATTAACACACTTACCCCATATTTGTGCTCTGATAACCTGATGTTGTCTTGAAGGGTTGGCCCATGTATGCACAGCTACTGATTGATCTCTTCAAGTACCTGGCACCATTCCTGAGGAACGTAGAGCTCAACAAACCTATGCAAATTCTCTACAAGGTATTCTCTCATTTTTCCTTAATGTACTTGCAGGAATAACAGCTTCCTGTATCAGCCAAGCCAACAGTGAACCCATGTTTTTGTCACTTCTGGTTTCAGGGAACACTGAGAGTGCTCCTGGTCTTGCTGCATGACTTCCCAGAATTCCTGTGCGACTACCATTACGGCTTCTGTGATGTTATCCCACCCAACTGCATCCAGCTCCGCAACCTCATCCTCAGTGCCTTTCCACGCAACATGAGGCTCCCTGACCCGTTCACACCTAACTTGAAGGTAGAAATATTTTGATTTGTCACAGTCTACAGAAGGACTTTAGAAGGCTAACAAATAATCTCACAAATGTGTGTTTTATTTTTTTGTTTATTTGACACCCGGCCGCAGGTGGACATGCTGAGCGAGATCAACATTGCTCCCCGTATCCTCACCAACTTCACAGGCGTTATGCCTTCACAGTTCAAGAAGGATCTGGACTCTTATCTGAAGACTCGTTCACCAGTCACTTTCTTGTCTGAGCTGCGCAGCAACCTGCAGGTAGGAGCAGGGTCCATCTATTTTAAATTGTTGTTAAAATCCTTATTATTATTATAATTATTAATGGTAGTACTACACGAATGACAATATAATTTGTTTTCTTTGTCTCCCAGGTGTCCAATGAGCCAGGAAACCGCTACAACATCCAGCTGATCAATGCTCTAGTGTTGTATGTAGGGACACAGGCAATCGCTCACATCCACAACAAGGGCAGCACCCCCTCCATGAGCACTATCACCCACTCTGCACACATGGACATCTTTCAGAACCTGGCCGTGGATCTGGACACTGAGGGTAAGGCGGCAGCATAGTGACCTCACACAAGTTTGCTGTCGAAACACCACACCAACATCCAGTGCCATTTAGATAGATAGTTAAACCACATTTTAGATCCTAAACATCTGCGCCGTCTCACTTTTTTCAGGGCGTTACCTGTTCTTGAACGCGATCGCCAATCAGCTGCGTTACCCCAACAGCCACACCCACTACTTCAGCTGCACCATGCTGTATCTGTTTGCTGAGGCCAACACTGAGGCCATCCAGGAGCAGATCACCAGGTGAGACACAGTCTGACCCGAGTCGCTTTATTATTTAAACATCGAACCATTACCAAGTTGAAGTTAACTGAGACTTTTCTGACTTATAGGGTTCTGTTGGAGAGGCTGATAGTGAACAGACCTCATCCGTGGGGTCTTCTCATCACCTTCATCGAGCTGATCAAGAATCCTGCCTTCAAGTTCTGGAGCCACGACTTTGTGCACTGTGCCCCTGAGATTGAAAAGTAGGTTCCCTGCTTGACTCGTCGTTCTGTAGCACTTGTTTACAGGGACTGCATCTGTGCAGACGATCTTGTAACAGTTGTGCTGCTTGTTTTGACCGATGTTTGTGTCCGACCTCTCCTCAGACTGTTCCAGTCAGTAGCCCAGTGCTGCATGGGACAGAAGCAGGCCCAGCAGGTGATGGAGGGCACTGGTGCCAGCTAGCCTGTGTACCAGCCAGCTCGTAGCCCTCGGGAGAGATGCCGCGGCCTTGACCCACTCCCCCAACACACACGCACACCTCCCTCTGTACTGTTGGCACTGGATAAACTGGCAACCACAGTCATTTGAAATGTGGATGAAAGGACTACTGCTCACGGATCTAAGGAGTTAGATTTTTGTTTATCCCTTTCAGGGCTGAATTGAGAAGGAGAGAATGGATTGAGACATGCTGTTTAATATACTTTTTTGATGCTTTGATGTAAATATTGGAATAAAGGGAGCACAGGAGCTTAGATAAGTGGAGAGCAATGCACATGTCAAATAAAATGTATCCTGACATGTAAAGACATCTAAACACTTTTTTTTTTTTTCACTCACTACCAAAGTTCTTGGTTTGCTTCCCTCCCACACAAGTCCTTTTTTCTGACATTTTTTGTGTTCAGAGGCTGAATGGTAGATGATTGAAGGAAAAAAAAGCTGCCTGCTACTTTGATTTGATTCCTTTTTATCCCTGAGTGGAACAGGATGATGGAGTTTAACCTCCCAGGTGGGGTGGGGGTGTACTCCTGGTGCGTCGGTGTGTTGGTGGAGACAGTTTTACTGATGGTTTGTCCATTTGAAACTGGCTCCGGAAGTCTCTCCCTGGCACTTGTAAATTGTGCAAAGTGATGGTAACATCGTATCTTGACAATTTGTACAAAGATCCAAATTGAAGAACAACAATAGAAGGACCAATACAGCCCATTTTGTAACATTTTGAATGTTTTGTAAATGTATTGGTCCATGTGTTGTATTTTGTAGTCCTTTCTAGTTTGCCTTTAGTTCTTGCTACTTAACTGCAGTATGCATACATACAGGAAATAAAGCATTCAAACTGCAGTGTATCTGTGTTCATTCAGGAGTCATTGGATGATACTATAAAATACCAGAGGTGTCAAAAGCAGGTATGTTTATAAACCTAATTCAATACCTGGCTCCAGAAACAGCTGTAAAATTTGAATTTGAATGTTGTGTTTTTCATCATCACGATCAATAATGTTATACCTACTTTTCCTACTTTACTTATCTGTTCCAGTTTTTGCACTTAACTTTGAAGCATGGAGCATTTTTACAAAATAAAATTAGTTCAGATGGCAGAGAGAATCCTGAACTGAACCAGTTCAAGAACCTGAGCTCATGCGAGTGTCCTACCGTGATTCCGAGGATTACCAGATGAGAAAACGTTACAACCCAAATGACAAACGGCTAATAACAGACCTACTCATGAAGATCAAAGTTGGCTCTGTGAGAGAAAAAAAAAAGCAGCATGGAGGAATGCTTCACTGGCAAAAACTCAGAGTGCAGAATGTAGGTGTTGAAAAACTGAAGACAGACTTGGCATCTATCACTTAAAACAGAAGAAGGTGAGGCACTTCTTTCTCAGTGGTTAATTAAAGTAATTGTACACACTCCTTATTTACTTAGGCTGACGGACTGACAAAGCTCTCATAATTTCACCGTAGCATACTTTTACCAAAACTTAGCTCCTGCTGCCTTGACACACTGCCTACAAACTGCTATAAAGATGTTACTAACTGCATGGCATCAGATGTGCTACACAGAGTCCATAGTTCTCTTCATTCAGACCTTTTTTCCAAGAGCCCTGAAGACAGCTGTTAATTCATGGTAATCAGTAATAAATTCTTTATGTACAGACATGATAAAACAGCTTACGCATCAACATTAATAATAGTGTGTATGGTTAACACACCATGTCTTTTATTGACAGTGATTCAAGAGAGAGACATTTAAAAGACAAACATGTCCTGAACTCACGGTTTAGTGAGCTCCATCAGTCTGTACAGGATGCTCTTCTGTCCACAGCGTACCTGCAGCGCATTCTGCTGCCTGCTGTTCAGTTTTGCAAACGCTGCCTTGTCCTCTAACAGGGCCTGGTCGCTGTCCACTCCATCTCCCTCCCCCATCTTCCCCTCCTCCTTGTCCCGGTCTCCATAGGATCTCAAAGTCATACAGGCAGTGTTATGAATTAGCCATTTCCATGAATACTTTAATCCAGGTAGACCCTCATTAGAGAAAGCAAGAGAGATCTTCTCATCTTCCTCTTCATCCTCCTCCTCCCAGCCTTCATTTTCTTTGAACTCTGAGAACTCCTCCTCTGACATGCCCAGCACCTGAAATACCCAAAGCGAGAGTTACATTTCTGAAAACAGCCATTCTTCAACTATTCACCTCTAACACTGTGGTGTGTGTGTATTCCCAGGTTTTCTGTAATGTACAAGTACAAACAGTGTAACATCACCTTGAGCATAGTATGTAGCTCTGTGTCTGTAAGGCAGCCCTGTTTGCCAAAGACAAATGCTGTTTTGTCTTGCATCACCTGACAGATCATCTCCCACTGCTCCTCCATCAGCTGCCGGTCCAAATCAGACTGAATACCTGGGAGGAAAACAAGAAGACAGAGAGATGAGGAGTGAGGTTTAAAAAGTAGAAGACAGTAACAAGGGGCTTGTACTTGGGTCCACACGCAAAGCATTTTCTGAATGTAATCTTCCACTGAATAATTAACAGGGACTTGCTGAGAAAATGGTACAAAAAAGGCATTCGGGGGGCAGCTGAGCGACACTTCAAAATCAAATTTAATAGTAAAGTGAGGTGAACCAGACACTTCTGACAGACCAGACGACACCCGAGCACAATCACAGAATCAGAAGATCAGAATCAGAAGATGAGGCATATCCACATCCACTCATACATGCATGCAAATACACTCCCCTGCTTTGTTGATTGGATGACCAAGCGGCTAGATTCTACTAACGGGAGCAGCTTCTTTATCTTTTCTCTTTCTCCGCTCGTCCTGATGACACCTGCACGAGCTGCATGAGCTGCTCTTGAAGTGCTCTTGCTCACAGGGCCTAGAGAAATGAACTGCTCACTCCTACTGATTTGCCTCTCTGGACCAAATAAAGTTCAAGTTAATTTTAAACAGCAACACTCAATTCAAACAACAGCATCCGAGATATCCTCTCCCGTGCTTCCGTTGTAAGCTCTCTAAACCTCACATCTAGACTTTCTCTTTAACTCTTCCCTCTTGTGTTACCGTAATGTGCCCCACAATCACCTTGTGTTGCGACTTTGTAGAGGTTGATGATGGGAATGTCAGCTGTGTCGTTGCTGTTGCTTTGATACGCCTCTGTGAAACCGTACATGTGCAGCAGCTGCCAGTTGGCCATCTGCCCATAGGTGTTAAATACCTCCTCGCCTTTCTGAATGGAGCGGACGCAGACCATCTTCAAACAGTCCTGAGAAAGATGAAGAGTAGAGAGACACAAAGAGGACAAGAAGAGTTAAAAGGATAATAAGTGACAAAATCTGGAATATGCTCAGGAGTCAGTACTGTGACAACTGGCCTGATAACTGTCACATATACTCTTAATTAAACCAAAATGTAACTACGAACTATCAAATTCAGACATTTGAAAGAGCAGAAAGTGTTTGTTTGTGGATGTGTGCCCTCACTGGTGTAAACTCCAGATTAGCATTGTGATTGGACACGTGGTTAAGTATGTCTGCCATGGGAACCATCATTGGTGGGTTGGGTGCCTTCTCCTCCTCCTCCTCCTCCTCCTCTTCATCATCCTCCTCTTCCTGTGGCTCCTGGAAACTACAGGGAGGAGGGGGAGGAGGAGGAGGGATGGGATGAAAGAGATCAGCGGTGAATTTTGGAGGAAAAGAAAATCCAGATACTTCATGTACATCAGTCTATTCTGTCTCACACTCACTCACCTGTAGGCCATGACAAAGGCCACCAGCTTTGTGTACAGCTCCAGTGTGTGTGTGTCGGGGTTCCAGAGGTCCGGATGCTTCATGATGAAGGGAAGGACCACCTCCTCGTATTCCCTCTGGATGTTAGCCAAGTCTTTGTCCACAGCCTCTGGAATACCTGTTCCCTTCAACAGTCCGTCTCTCTCCTCCTTAGGCCTGAACGGATCAGCTGTAAGTTACTGCAAGTGAAGACAAACATTCACTCTTCATCAACGGAAAAGTCAGAAGTGTTTCTTACCAGAACATGGGCTGGTCCAGTGTCTTGAAGTCGGTCCACAGAGAGAGGTAGGGTCTCCAGTGGGACTGAGAGGACGTATACTCATACAGCAGAGCCAGAAGCAAGGGAACCCAGCCAGACGAGCTCTCCAGAGATGCCTTCTCTGTGAAGGATGAAAGGAGAATCAGAGAGAGGTTACAAACGGGGGTGGGGGGTGACTCAAGGCAGCTCAGTCTTGGGACAACTTATTTCAAATTATAACCTTCACCTTTCTCCAGCAGGGCAGAGACCTGGGTGGTTCCCTGGTGGAGAAGAGCTGATCTGGGGATGGTGAATAAGACCTCCCCCTCCTCTATGCTTTCCTTTGCCAGCATCCCATACTCTGCCACTGTTCCCTCTTTACTCACACACACCTACAGGAGAGAGACATTCCCGCTAAGGTACCTGGCCGATATGATTAGGGAGACTGGGACTGACTGAGCGAGATAAGTCCACATTCTGTCAGGAAAATACAGATCTTAAGCTCCAGGCGGCCAGATTTATTAGGCAAATTCTGTGGCAGAATACTGGTGCCTGTAGAGACCTGAGTGCAGGTTGGGACAACATACCTTACTGCTGAGTACTAAGCCGACTCGGTCGCACCAACGTAGAAAGTTCTGCAGCGGACCGGCCTGGAAATCACCAGCTACCTGTCAGCACATGGATAAAAAGTGAAACGGCAGTCTGTTATCAGGGTTAAGTGTTCTGCTGTAGCCCTTCTGGACTGGAGTTCTGACATACCTGTTGAAGAGGATGAAGCTCTTCAACAGGTATGTCAGAACTCCAGTTATAAGGGGAAGAGGAATTAGGTGTCTGCGGCCAACACTGAGATCTATCACATATGTTACTGGCCTGTCCAAATGTGCGGATGTTAGAAAGGGAAGAAGCAATAAACGTTGGCACAAAATCAAACCTTGAATCCAAATTGTTTATCCCAGAGATGACTGTATGAAGTCATATGGTTAAAAATAAAATGACCCTGCTTTAAACTGCAAAAAAAAAAAACCCAAAAAACTATTACAATCCTATCGTTTGCAGCCACAACCCCCAAATATTAAACAACGTCAACATACTGTAAGGTGAATGTTTTCTCCTACAAGTTTGAGCTGCTACAGACGGTTAATATTTAAATGAACTGATGAAGACTCAGTGATGACAGAAGTGTGAATACTGTCATTAATGTGGTAAAGAGCTGATCATGTCACAGGAAACAGCTTTAGTTGTTTTTCTCCGGACACATACGAGGGTTGATTACCGACTGTTTTCCATGTAGCATTACTTAGCCTACAGTATGTTTACACTTTGCATTATTCCGTAAAATAATGAACAAATTAAACTATTTACTTTGCACATAAACAAAAGTTGCACAATGAGGTCAAACCGGTATCAACAATGACTATCAGCTAAACACACGATGGGCTGTTCAGAGTTGTTTATACAAAATGCAAAGGAAAGAGCAACTCGTTTGAGAGAATAAAACGAACAGCACCAACAACTGGAAAACAGAATAACTCAGCGATCATACAAATCGCACATTATACACACGGAAACAACAGGATGCACGTGAAGCTGACTGTACAGCTCGTGCAGCTGCTGTATACACAAACAGACAGACACATACAAACAGCTCCAGCACTGTTAACTCTGTTCTTTGGGTTCAAAATGATGGAACTGTAACCTTGAGTCGCTTCGCTTCTGTTGCCATCTTCTTAATGTAGTTCCACACTCAGGACCTGGCAGGGGCTCACACCGGTTAACTAGCTCAAAGCTAACGCGAGAACGAGGACACGCGGGGTGTGAACGAAAACACGGGTTAAGTTTGACCCAAACGGTGACTCGTAGTAAGTGAATGCGTTTGCATGACACGACATTAAGGCAGATTGTATAACCAAAAGTGCATTTTGAGGGGTTTGGACCTGGCTTCTGCAGAGGCAGTTTGCTTCCACTGTGTGTTCCAAACTAGATAAATGAATGTGAATTACATGCAAATGAGGAAGTTTAAGGGATTAATAACTTAACTTTACATCAGATAGTTTCTCTAACACACACATCAATCATTTGTGACAGCTTTCTGAAATAAGCGCCTACCGTTGGGTTCTTGAACTTTCTGTTCTGAAATGTCATATAAAAGCTATTTTGATTAATACTTTAGCGACAGTTATTGGGCCAGTGTGAGGTGTTTCGATGACCCGGGGGGTCGGGGTCACAGCCAGTTGAATCCACAGCCTCCAGGAGACCACATATGGCAGATTGTACATTCGGTCGAATGAGATCGTCACTTGTTAGCAAGTCGGCTCGTTGGTCTAGGGGTATGATTCTCGCTTTGGGTGCGAGAGGTCCCGGGTTCAAATCCCGGACGAGCCCTGTTTTTAACTGGAATGGTCAACAAATCCAAGGCGTAAACAGACCGACTTGACAAACTGAAGGAAAGGCCTCAATAATTAAGTGCAAAAATCAGCGCAGGTTGTGGATATGTTGATCAAGTACCATATGAGTCTGATGCAATTAGCTTAAAAAAAAAATGTAATGGCTTTGCTGACAACAACAGAAATTTGAAGATGAGAAGAGTGTGAAATAAGACCACTTTAGTTGCTGTTTTGAGAATTTCCCCACTGCAGGACCAGTAAATATCTATCTTATTTTTTTTCGGGATCATGTCAATTTAACCGGCGAGATTCAAGATTCAAAGCGTTTATTGTCATATGCTCAGTAAGGAAACAGTAAATTCTTACTTTGCTGTCCACCCTGAATGCCATCAAAAGTTAAGGAATACTAAAAGAATAGAATAATGTAACAAAATAGGCAATTTGAGAGGAAAAGTAAACATAAAATATAAAGTAAACATAAAAATATCAACTATGAATAAGTAAGGTAAAAGTAAGCTATACACATGAATGTGCATGTGTGCTACATCGGCTGTTGTGCAAAATTCAGCAGAATCAGTAATTGTGCAAAAACTGTCAGGAGGTAAACAGTATGGTACATGTGCAGTTATTGAATGGTAAGGTACAGTTACTGTGTTACTGGATGTAAGCACTCAGTATGTGCAAGAGTACAGTCCAGTGTTACAGAGTCCTGTTGAGGAGTCTGATGGCGGACGGAAACAAACAGGTCCATGCACTTCACACTCCTGTACCTCCGGCCCAAGAGGAGGAGAGTGAACAGACCTTGTTTGGGGTAGGTGGGGTCCTTGATGATGGAGGCAGCTCTCCTGTGGACTCTCCACTGGTAGATGCTCTGCAGAGAGGGCAGAGGAGTCCTGGTGATCTTAGACGCAGTCTTCACCACTCTCTGCAGCCGTTTGCGGTCCATGACAGTAGAGCTGCCGTAGCACACGGTGAGGCCTCTTGTTCCAAAGCCAGTGCACTATAAGGAATTGGGACGCAGCTCGCTGTGTGGTAAATACGGAAATGAGGTGAGCAACGACAGAAAGCGTAGAGAAGAACCCGTGTAATCAGTGCGAGGCAGTCACGAGACACGGCAAGCAGACTGTCCAAAAAGAACAAAACTGAAGTCATGAGGATCACATCTGAGGGAGCACTACAGCATGTGTCCAGAAGATTCAAGAAGTACAGGGGTAAGAACAAGAGCAAGTAGGACGCATGATGAATATCGGTTTTGTAAGGATAAGAGCAGGGGAAACAGTCTACCTACTAAAATTCCTGACAAGACAAGTTTTTAGCTTTTCTGGCCACAATGACTTAACATGACAGGATTCTGTGACTCTGTTATGCTGTTGAGGGCATTTTGCTGGCACAGTTTATATCCACTTAGAGGGAAGGGTCACTGCAAATCTCTGCAAAGTAGTTCTGAATGATCACGTTTATCCCATGATGAAACATTTCTGTCCTCATGAGTGGGGTCCTGTTCAGGATGACAATGTCCCCATCCATTATGGTTTGATCAGATAGTTTATCTAACACTTCAGCTAGACCTGATTAATTATTCGGCTAATTGGACTGAACCTCTCTATGCAAAGGCACAACCTCCAGAGGTCAGGGATAATCAAGATATGTGAAGTGCTTCAGTGAAAAGACCTGATTTCCAAGTTTGTTTCTTTCCCAGGAGGAGGAGACACTAGCGTATTCGAGAGTGGGTGGGTGTGACTGATTTTTGAATATTTGATGTACACGTGGAGCACGAACTTTGCCGGTAACCGATGGCCGTGTGGCTCGTTGGTCTAGGGGTATGATTCTCGCTTAGGGTGCGAGAGGTCCCGGGTTCAAATCCCGGACGAGCCCTTCTGTTGCCGATCGTTGCCTTCAATAAACACATTCCTAAGTAATGAAATCCTCCATGGAAACGCCAATAACCCTAAACTCAAAGTGCTATCATTTGGCCATCGTTGTCAGTAGCTTTCTAAAAGATTTGATTCATAAGCGTTATCGTCAGCGTCTATTAAGCTTGAACTTTCAACAATAACAGTAGTTAAGCAGCTTCACTCATCATGAGAACTGCAATACAGAGGCACAAGTTCAGTGTGTGTCCAGCAGAGGGTGCTGTTGGACTTGATTATATGTGGAGCTACACATTTGCCACATCACCAGTTTCAAGTCCAAACATACCTCTTCACTGCACAGAATCACAGCTGTTGCCAGATGTTCTTGTGGCTCGTTGGTCTAGGGGTATGATTCTCGCTTAGGGTGCGAGAGGTCCCGGGTTCAAATCCCGGACGAGCCCTATTTTGTCGTCTTTATTGTGGAGTCTGTGAGGCAAAATATGTTTTGCATGAATACAGTCATGTGTCAAGCAAATGTGAGCCAAGCCAAATTCAACTATTAAATTACATTCATTTGATTACATTTTGTTCAATTGTGCTGGAGTCAGATTATGTATTGTTATAAGAGATTATTCTGGATACTGGATTGGACAATGACACATTGAATGTTTATCATTCTCTAACATGTGTCTTATACTTACCTTACAAATACTCAGAACAAATGCATTCAGAATCAAAATTCAAAAACAAAAATCCTGCATCCTGTTTGTCTTTTGCTTTTTTGCCTCCACACTCTAATCTCTTTCACTGCAGGAGCATCCTATGAGAGAAACAGTGAATTGAAGGTCGGCCACTTGCACACATCACCGCAGGGAAAAGTCACCAGTCTCATTTAGTTATGAGAGTTATGTTTAACGGTTATGGCTTATTAAAGAGTACAGTTGATATCAGTTATTGACGCAGGAGGCAAAGGATTCTTCAGTAAAAAGTATTGTGAAAGTTTGTAAACGAACATCGTTCTCATAGGTCTTAGAGATGGCAGTGTTCTCGCTTCTGTCTTCACCTGTACCAAGTTTTAATATTTGATATATTTTCCTTCTTTCCTTCTTCCTTCTTCTTCTTCTTCTCTCACCTCCCTTTCTTGTTTTTGTTTCGCCTCTATTTTGTGTTATTTTCCTCTTTTCCTTATTTCTTCACCTCTATCTGCTATGCACATGATACATTTTATTTTATTAAACTTTACTTTAACTTGTAATTTTAGAGAGACCTATGTAGGATAGTGGTATGCTGTGTCCAATATATTTGCATATGTATATTTTATAATTTAGTCTGCTGTTGTGGGATCATAAGTTCTGTACTTTTATGCTGTTAAGAAGAAGTTGTATAACCTTACCTGCACTAATGCTACATATAACCGAAATAAGGAATTGGAAAGGTAAGCTGTGTTCTGAAAGTTTGCACGCAGGGGTCAGTACACACACAAAAACTGGGAAAAATGGAAAATTGAATCGTGCAAAAAAAGGTGTCGAATTATGTAATCAAATGTTTTGTATAGCTTTTGTGATAATTTTTAAGAGTGTTCATTGAGCATTGGGTTTATTGTATGGAAGTATATGTTGGGATGTTTAAGAGAACTTTTGACTCAGATATTCTAGAATTAAAAAGGGTTATTGCCAGACTTCAGGCTTGGGATGTGTTGAGGAAATGCTGCTTTAAGAGTGAAATTCTTAAATATTTTTGAAGGTTAGCTGTTGTCTCTTCTTGGTGTTGCACCATAGGCATCTATACACACTTGTCTCACATCCAGCTGTTATTTTTCCAGCTCAGGGGACAGCTAGTTTTGATGAAAATTAGGTTGTAGCTCATATACCTGGTTCTGGTTCTCACACTTTTTCATGTCAAGGACCCATAAAAAGACACAAATTAGAAAACAACCCCGCATTTAATTTTGTCACAGAGTCCCTGTATAACAAAATAGTTAATAGTCCGTAGGATGTTACTTATGAATGAAATTATAATGAAATATTATTCCCCTTTCTGCTTCTGAGCCTCAGGCGCCAGTCTCAACCCGATGTATAGGATGCAAAACCTTTAATCTTTGCAGTCGTGAGTTTCATGCTCATCAACGCTTGTTTGGACATGTTCCAATTTAACTCGTCGTGTCTATGCAGAAAAGGTGGATCTTTTATTTTGATAACAGCAGACAGGAAGCGGTTGTTGGCAGGGAAGCGTCTGCCAACTGACGCTGCGTTGTCGTGCTGTACAGCTAGCTTATTAGCTGGCTAGCTCATTTTAACCAAAGTCCAACATTTGCAGCTGACGAGGGGACAGGTGAGATTGTTTGCACAGCCTGGTACGGTTTACAAAAAATGATAATCTCGTTTGTTTTAGTGTCGTCAGTCGTTTCCTGCAGCATCGAAGGCAGCGATGTTGAAGATAGCCAATTATGCTATGCTTGCGAGCCAGTAGAAGCAAATATAGGCAATTTTATTCTTTCGAAGTATTACTGCGTACTTTCTATTAATACAGAGCTTACGTTATGTTAAAGAGCCATGTGTTATGCTTTTTTCGTATAAGCAGCATTCTTGTACAGCAAACGACAGGGAGATTAGCCAGATGAAAAGCTTTAGCTTGCTACTCTTTGTTGCTAGGCAACAGGACTCTCCACTGAGTGTCTGAGGTAAAGCCTGTAATTACATTAGTGTAGCAAAATCACGCATTGCCACTTGGTTGCATGCATGACTATATATATATATGTCGGTTCTTCGTGGCTCTATTTAGGGATCTACTGTAGGCACCATGTTGGTCCCCATATTCACTCTGAAGCTGAACCACAAGATTAACCCTCGCATGGTGACTGTTGGGAAATTTGATGGAGTCCATCCATGCCTCACTGCAGCCACTCAGGCTGGAAAGGTGAGAGAACGTTTTCACTATTGTAACATAGCCTTGGTATTTATAACTGCAATTCCAAAAAGCGAGAAAAGAGAGTGATCATGTGTTCAACTTTTACTTACACGGAACTGAACTTAACTTACCCACTCTACAGAACTTCCCCACATCTCCCCTTTACTTAAATACTCATTCTCTTTCAATTATAAACTACCTTTCTTTATTTTAATACTTACCATATCTCATATACATCTCTCTTCTCTTTCCCTTTAAAAGGTTTTCATCCATAACCCTCATGCCCGTGGTCAGAGACATGTGGCCCACCGACTGAGCCAGAGCACCCAGGACTCTGACATCTCTCTGCTCAACATTAACCAGGCTGTCACTTGTTTGACAGCAGGAATGCTGGGACCAAATACTACTGGGGACACGCTGTTGGTGGGATCCCAGACCAACCTGCTGGCTTATGATGTCCATGATAATGCTGATATTTTCTACAGAGAGGTGAGTGCAGCTGAGGAGAATTAGGGGATAGTTAAATGTGGTTGTTGTCGTAGGTCTTACTGGGAATAGAGTCTGATACAAACTACTCTCCTTGAAAAATGGATATTTGGGCATCGTACTTGTACATGTGTAATGACAATAAAGTTAAATCTAATCTAATCTAATCTAGTAGCAATCCCAAGAGAAGTTTGGATTGATGAGGGAACCTCATGTAGCTATCTCAACAGCCTCAGCTACGAACACTCAAGTAATTGGGAAGCCACAAGATGTCGAAAGTGTTAGACTTTCCTCTGGAGGAACATAGCTGTCAAAGTATTTCACTTGTTTCTGTTTCCTGTGTGTCTGTGTGTGTGTGTGTGTGTGTGTGTGTGTGTGTGTGTGTGTGTGTGTGTGTGTTTGTGAATGTAGGTGACAGATGGGGCCAATGCTATTGTGTTGGGAAAACTTGGGGACATCCCGACACCTCTTGCCATCATTGGAGGGAACTGCGCATTGCAAGGCTTTGACTATGAGGGCAACGACCACTTCTGGACAGTAAGACCATAACATTTTCATTTAAGTAATATACATTACAGTCAGTTTTACATATAAGAAGTCTCTTTCATTGAATGATGATATTACACACTCATGAGACAGTGACATTTCATAAAACTCTAGCACCAGTCATTTTGGTTTCAGTGATTTCTGAAACTGAATTTTGAAAACCTTATGTGTCGCTGTGAAGATGAATCATTCCTTTAAATGCCTCGATCATGTAATTGAATTCATTCATGAAGTATCTTGTTTTTAGGTAACCGGAGATAATGTCAGATCTCTGGTGCTCTGTGACTTCACTGGGGACGGGAAAAATGAGGTAACACATGCTCGGCGGCAGCTTTGTTCCAGCTGAGGAGCTTTGTTGCTTATCCTCCTCCTACCTCTCTCCAGTTTTCTGTAGCTCTCTTCTTTAACAATGTTAAGAGTCACATCTGGAATACTGTCGGCATAAATTAAATTAAAGAAATGAAATGAAATAAAATAAAATGAAATGAAAAAAAACTTATTGTTTTAAAAAATGCTGTCAATCCCTGTGTCTTGTGTTTACAGCTCCTGGTAGGATCAGAGGACTTTGACATTAGGGTGTTCAAAGAGGATGAGCTTGTGTCTGAGATGACAGAAAACGAGGTAAATCGATGCAGTGTAGTTCACTCTTTTTCTCTCTCAGTGCTGACAAAAGTGTCTTTTTAAATCCTTTAAATTATGTTTCACACAGAGGGTCATATTAATATTTGCCCCATCATAAGTTACATCTTGTAGATTCTCTTATCTGTCTTGTGCTGTGCAGAGTAATATTTTTGACATGATGGTTTTCCCTCTGTCCTCCATACAGACAGTAACATCACTGTGCCATATGCATGGCAGCAGGTTTGGCTATGCCCTGGCCAATGGCACTGTGGGGGTTTATGACCGCACTGCACGCTACTGGAGGATTAAGGTATCACAATAACTCTTTAATAAATTAAGGAGGGATTTTTGTATTTTACACCCTATATTTACATATTTTGTCATATAAATGACTTACTTACCAAAGGTTTTGGACTTGGTCTGAGTCCGCCTCAGCTGACAGTCATGACACAGCTGCAAGGGCTGCATTGTAATCCTTTGGATCAATTCCAAAACATTTACACCAAAATATATAAATTTAGGGTTTAAAAATACGGAAATTCCTCTTTAACAGTAAGAACAGACTTAAGTAATTAGAAAATAAATGAAAATGTTGGCATTTTAGGGTGTTACATGTATTTTTTTCCTTCAGACTTTCCATCTGAAAGCTTTAATTTTGTCAGTTCCATCCATTCTATCACTCCCCTTTATATCTTTTATCATGCAAATGTCTTGTTACGTGTTACACCACTTTAGTCTGCATTAGCACAGTAATTAATATTTTATTTTATTCGCTTCACTCTTTTTTACAAACACTCATGCCATAAATGTAATGTGTCTCCATTTCCTTTTTAATAACGTGTTTTCTTTGCCCTATCAGTCTAAGAATCATGCAATGAGCATCCATGCCTTTGACTTGAACGCTGATGGGGTAGTGGAGCTTATCACTGGTTGGTCCAATGGAAAGGTCAGCACATGACCTCCCTCACTTCAGAAAATGGATTTGTCTTTAGATTTTTGCACACACCAATTCATTCATTTCTCATTCCTATTTAATTCAGATCGATGCTCGTAGTGACCGGACAGGCGAGGTCATTTTCAAAGACAACTTCTCTTCTTCTGTGGCCGGAGTGGTAGAGGGAGACTACAGGTTGGATGGGCAGCAACAGCTTATCTGCACCTCTGTAGAGGGAGAGGGTGAGTTTTTTGGGTATTGCTGTCTGTATATGTATAAGACTGGGAGATATATGAGAAGACTTCTTGTAGCTGGTTGAATTTGAGCCATTGCGTGTGTTCTTGGATGGATTAGTTTTACAGATTTCTGTCAGTGTTTTTTTGTTTAGTGTCCCTGGTCAGAAAGGGGAAAGTTTATGTGCGTGTGTGTTGCACGTTCACATACTTATTTAAGGTAAATTAACCCAAATCAGAAAAAACTCTTACAGACTTCTGCTGTCACCTTGTGCTGCTCTGACCTTTCATCTATTGCCCTCAGCAGATCAAAATTTTCTGAATCCTGAATACTTTCATGTTAAGTTACCTCAGAAATGCACAATGACCAAATATCTGTCATCTCCAGTTGGACTTATTTCAGACCCAGAATACACACATGCTATACATGATATCGTAGAACTCACCATCATCTTGGATGTCATTGATGTTGTTCATGTGTGTGTGTTGTAGTCCGTGGCTACTTGCCAGCCAGTAAGGACCTCAAAGGGAATCTCATGGATTCCAGTGCTGAACAGGACCTCATTCGAGAGCTCAGTCAGCGCAGACAGAATCTGTTGTTGGAGCTACGCAACTATGAAGAGAATGCCAAGGTACAGGCATTTATTTCATATCTTATATCATTTATTTATTCCGTCAAGTTTTTATTCTTCCACTTATTAGACATAAAGGTGGCCGAAAAGACAAGCACAAGTGAATCCAAAACATTTAGATTTTATATTTAAAGATAAATTCAAAAGATTTTATTCCTTGAATATGTTTATATGTAGATTTCCATTTTGCTTTTTAGTTGTAAGATGTGAACAATGATGGCTAAATTTGGACATTTTTATTTGACATTGGGCTGCATTTTATTGTATATGCTAACATCAACGCAAACAGTACCCTTGTTTCAGGGAGTGTCAGAGACAAACAGTGGGATGGGTGTCATACCAGCCAACACTCAGCTGCAGACAGCACTGTCGGTGAGACCTGCTTCGGAGACCCAGAAGGCTCATGTCGAGCTAAGCATTTCAACACCAAATGGTAGAGTGTTTTACCACTTGAGCTAAGACTTTCAGGCATGTCAAGGCTGAGTAAATACTAACCTGTCCCTGGATCTTTCCTCTGTCTTCTCCAGAGACCATCATCCGTGCTGTGCTCATCTTCGCAGAGGGGATATTTGAAGGGGAGAGCCACGTTGTCCACCCCAGTGCCCAGAACCTGTCAGGCTGTGTCCGAGTCTCCATTGTACCCCCAAAAGATATACCAGTAGATCTGCACATCAAAGCCTTTGTTGGAGGGAAAATTAGGTAGGATGTGTGTGATGAAGACAAGTCTGTGCTCCCATATTATAAATGTTTTTTTAAACATGGTTGGTTTCCACCTTCTCTGCACCACTTTCTTTTTGTCCATTTCAGCACCCAGTTCCATGTTTTTGAAATCACTCGTCAGCTGCCTCGTTTCTCCATGTATGACATCACTACTGACTCCTCTGCTGCGCCGCCCTCTGGAAGAGTCACCTTCACCATCAATGACCGACCACAGCGGGTAGGCTGCTGCAGTGTCTCTCAGAAAGACATTAGGACATTAGGAACATTAGGACATTAGGAAGTGTGATTCTGCTAAGTTGCACAGCATGTTCAAGGCAATAGCATGCTGAGACGTATTTGTTCATTTAAATCTGATCTCATCTCTCTGGACCTGTGTATGTAATGGTTATGTGTGTGTGTGTGTGTGTGTGTAGGTGGTGATGTGGTTGAATCAGAACTTCCTGCTTCCAGAGGGAGTTGACACTCCTGATGTCACTTTTAATTCACTAAGAGGAGGGGGACTGTTGTCCATCACCATGGCCAGCAATGGACAGGTACAAACAAAGTTACATGTGTTTACGTGTAACTTTAATTCAGAATCATGACTGCACAGTTGCTCACTAAAAAAACTGTGTTAATGTGCAATAAAATAAAAAATAATAATTGTCGGTGTTAATTAATTATTGCATTAACGCGCTGTTATCAGGTTAATGCGATAACGCGTTGACTTGCCCAGCCCTAATGCATTAACACGTTAACACAGTCCCAGCCCTATCATTAACACATCAACAGGATTGGTCAGGATCTAATGTTAATTAATATTTTATGTCCCTATACACATCCAAATGCTCACACACACAGTCCAGGTTCATACAGTGAGATTGGTGTAAAGCAGCCGTCCTCCTGATAAATCCTGAGCTCCATCAGAGCTAAAAATATTGTCTAAAAATATTTTTTTCAGATGCTAAAAGTTTATTTCTGTTTCCTCTGGATGATAATGTTAAGAAGAATTCCGACATTTATAAAGGTCAAAATCAAATATTTAAGGTTTAATTTTGATTGTACATATATTTTCGTGCTAATAAATGGAAACAATTGTGAATACTTGACCTTAGCAATTGTAAGCAAAATTGTTGATGTTGATCTGCACAAAATTACAAGAGACACTTTCAGCCATTTTTCAAAATCATTTACTAATATTTGCTTAATTAATCTCTAATTTGGCCACTCAGATCACACTGAGAACTGATGACATTGACCTGGCAGGAGATCTGGTCCAATCACTGGCCTCCTTCTTTGCAATAGAGGACTTGTCAGCAGAAGCAGACTTCCCTGGATACTTTGAGGAGCTACGCTCTACACTCACTGAGGTTTGGCATTAATCTGAATGAAACCTCTGCAGTCACATGAACATTTTATGATCTGTAATCCACTAATATAGCAACACACAACACCTTCTTACATATACATTGAACAATGTCTTGTGTTAAAGGCTCCTCCACACTGAGAAGAGTGAGGGAGTGCACGAGAAATGAATGTAGTGTCTCGTTTGTTTTGAATGTGAACTAATTCCCACTGAGTTGACAGAGCTGAAACTGCTGCCATGAGCTGTTTCTACAATACAACAGAAGTGTGTCATTGGTGCTGTGGTGTAATACTGAATCTTACATATCTGTATGCTAGGTGGATGAGTTCCACTCTGTCCATCAGAAGCTAACTGCAGCTATGGCCGACCACTCCAACTACATCAAGAACATGCTGGTGCAAGCGGAGGATGCTCGCCTTATGGGTGACATGTGAGTCACCACAATATGTATGCAGTAACACTTTATTCAATGACAATATATTAATGATTAACATTATTAGAAAACATTTCAAAATGCCTGCTGAAAAAGGTCTTCTGTCCAGTCAGTTTATTGCACTGTCAGCTAAAACTGTTTTTGAAGTCCTGTGGTAAATCATCCCTTTATGAAAGTCACAATGTTCAGTTTTGGTTGCAGCTGTTCATCAGCAGCACACTCCTCCCAAATGACCTCTTGATTGAATCAGCACCTCTCTAAAACATTTTAAACAACAAAGAACAAACTGGCAACCGAGTGTATTTTTCACCACATGCTGATAATACTGATGTAAGGTTACCAAACCAGCTCACTTCGAGTCCTTCTTTCCTTCTTTTTCCCATATTTTTGTTTTTGGTTTTCCTCTCTTACCCTCTGTAGGACAACTATGAAGAAGCGTTACAGAGAGCTGTATGATCTAAACAGAGATCTGATCAACGAGTATAAAATCCGATCAAATAACCACAATGCACTACTGGCCTGTCTCAAGTCTGTCAACCAGGCCATACAGCGGGCCGGTAGGCTTAGAGGTAAGCCAAAGTGTGAGTTCATGTTTATGTGTAGGACACTGTAACAACCATGATCCCTTACTGACAGTACAGTATGTGTGCTGACAGGCTTGGGGAAGATGTTCATGTCCAGGTTTGGGACAGTCAGTATTATTGCACCGACTACCTTGTCGGACATTTCTAGCATTCATTTTTTGGGCTGATATAGAAGGGCTTGCATATGTTGTGAAACGTCTGTGTCTGTCTGCATTCTGTTGTTTAATTGTTTAAATTATTTTTTTTTTACAACCTGTCTTTAAGTCAGTTAAATGTTCAAGTCCCTTTTTGCAAATCTCAAGTCTCTCAAAGTGGTAATGAGCATTTTATCCTCTGCAGGCCATCCTGCTCTTCGGTCTGTCCATTATGGCTGGAAATATACCCTAGCTATAGTACCTATCTGGAAAGTCTCTTTTCAGTGTGTTTAGGGATGAAGAGACACTTATGAGCTTCCATAACCTCTGGCTAATAAACATTTAGCTGGTAACATTAACGGGATCCATATACAAGCACTTTTCTGCGGTGTCATCAAATGTCATCAAAAGCCCACTAATAATATGTAATCAACAATAATAACAAAACAGGTATTTTAATACTCATTTCAGAATCAAACAGCAATGAACACAAACTTAACAGCATTTGTGTCAACCTTGCCAAAACCTGTCTTGTCTGTTCGTATTAATCAGTGTGTCACTGTTCCTCCTTCTCCTCAGTGGGAAAGCCCAAGAACCAAGTGATCTCTGCCTGTCGAGATGCCATCAAGAGCAATAATGTCAACGCACTCTTCAGGGTCATGAGAGCTGGCACTGCGTCCTCCTGAGGGTGGAAGGACAGTGGATGTGAGAATGGACAAACAGATTCAAGGAAGAGGGATGGTCAGTACTGTAATGTAGAGAATCATCTACTTCAAGCAAGACTGATGAATAATGAGCCTGGGATGAGACGACACAAGGACATGAAAAGCAGAAGACACTTAAGACTGTGGAATGAGGATGCTGTTGTAGCCTTAATCTATTTATTTTCCAATTATTTAGGAGTAAGCAATGGCCTGGAAGCAACATTTGCTACCAGTTTTACTTCTGTTGCTGTTTGGAGGAGCTTGTTGTAGTGCAGGTACAGCTTGGCTAAATATCTCTCTAAACTAGTTTAGGACTTGGTGGGCCAAAGTGAACATAACTGTTCACGGGTTTCAGCTGGACCAACACAGGTACTGGAGGCTTTCCCCAAACTGAGTATAGTGATGCTTTAAAGGAATTAATTCATCTGAAAGGCTCATGTGAAAAGAAAAGTAGTCTTTTTTCTTCAGATGTACACTCACACATGCTGTCTGACAGTACCAGTAGTTCAGAGTAACGAGAGAAAGAGTTCATGTCCATTCAGTGTACTAGAGGTGTTCCAGGTGTTGCTGCAGATTTGTCAAAGAAATGTTAAGCCTTCAGAAAAGTCATCCAAACTTACAGTTTCCAACAAAGACAAAGGTTTTGTATAATGTTGGGTTGGCACCCTGACTGTTCAACCCAGTTAACACAGCGATGTTCAGTAAGAGCACAGCTGGAGCAAGACATAGCAGCTCCAGCAGCTTCTTCTCAGATGGGGAGTCGTGCCATTGTAATAACTCAGGTCTCTGCTCCCAGCTGTTTTGTGTTTGTAGCCAAAGAAAACTGTTTTAAATGAATGAATGTCACAGAGGACCAGTGCTGTGTACTGTGTGTTAAACTTGTTTACCTTTTGTAGATGGTATACAGATGATGTAAATGTAATATTGTGTTTGTGGCACATAAACTATTATTAAATTAACTTGTGTTTTAAAAGTTTGCCTAACTGTTGGTTGACTTTGTTGTCCCTCCCATACAAGTTGGCTTGCTCAGCTGTTTATTCCAAGTGTGCCTCTGATTGGATCTGAATATGGAAACACTGAGGTCAGTTTTCTTCTACAAAGAGCAGCATTTTAGTCTTCCTTTCTCATGGCTGTTTAACTTTATCTGCTTTGCAACTTGTGAGTTTATTTGGGTTTTATTTTCATCTATGATATTACATCATATAATGTAATTGCTTATAATGTTTTGTGTTATTAAATAAAATCTGCTAAGTAGCTAGTAACTTAAGTAGTCAAATAAATATAATAATAATAATAATATATAATAATAGTGTAATATATAATAGTAGTGGGGTAAAAAAATGCAACATTTGTCTCTAAATGTACTTAGTTACTTTCCACTCTTGCTAATGTGTAATATTTAGAGCTGCCACAATTAGCCAAGTGATCAAAACAAATTGAGTTGCCAACTAGTTGATATTTGATTAATCGTTTCGGTAAAGCCAACCTTTCTCTGTACCTGGCCCTCATCTCTCACTCCCCTGTGCAGACAAACAGGAAAATGACGTGACTCATGGTTAGAACTTTGACTCTGCACCCTCCTTTTTCAATTCTTCCTCTCCTCTTTCTTCCATCCTCCTCAGTTGCTGTGTTGGCATCTGGCTTGAAGTTGCGCCTCTCCAGATAAGTCACGTGGTAAGGCTAGGCCGGAGATGCTGCGTTCATGGGCTCCCGTTTAGCTCTTATTATAAACTACTGACTGTAGGCTTACGGTTATTGTCACTTATCTCACCTTTTTTCAGACACCTAAAACACCCAATTTACGCCTATCTGTGTTATTTCCAGAAGAGCGGAGCCTAGATAAAATAAATCAATGAATTTCGATGTTTCCTACAGCACATGAAGGCAACCTTGAGCGCAGCAGCTCGTACGGACTAGCTCAGCGCCAGGTATCAGACACATACAGCGGGGTGTGATATGTTTTACCTCCCGTCCTTCCTTACCGACACATTCCCTCATGAACACAGCACCTGGACTGGTGTCTCCTGTCCTCTAAGTGGATCTGTGGAAACTTTAGAAAGCGCTTTCCTCCTTGCGTCAGCTTGAGCAGCCCGTGATGCACTTTCAGACGTTTACGGCGTACATGTTTTTGGTTTGACCTCCTACTCTGGTAAGTTCAGATTCCATCAGTGAGGACGCTTTTCTTACACATTATGGCTGTTTAACCAGGCATGCTTGATGTGGACACGGACAGCACGCGCAGTATAACAGTCCCGTTTGGTGAATATGGGAAACTGTGTAAACTGCACGAGAAGTTTGCGGCGGTATCCTATTGGTCGCGCTTGTTTGGAATGCGCGCTGGACGGACAGCTGTGATCAGACAGTCACACACTGAACTGGGGATTTTCTGTGTCAGCATTATTTAGTGATGTCTCCTTACGACGCCGGGACACAGTGTTCTTTGAAGTAGTTGGTACCCTCATGGTCGTTATGTAAGGCAAAGACGTTCCCACTGAGCACAGTTACGATGGGGAATTTGGGGATTACTGTATTAGCAGCAGGCACAACCATTGTACCAAATATTTCAACCAAATTTTGCCTTTTGTACGTGTGTAACCGAAAGTGTGCTACTAAAAGTCAAATAAGCACTGTCATAAAACTGAGGCCGTGTCTCTACGCCGCATCATATGTGTGTCTGAGTGTGTGTATGTGTATGTGTGTGTGAGCGAGAGAGAATCTTCTGAATGCATTTGTGCCACAAAGGAAGATTTTTATCCACTGTTTCACTATCACAACTTAGACTTCCAGCAAAATACTGAAAGAGGGGTCAAGTGTGGGGGGGGGGGGGGGGCGTGGTCGGTTCGCACATTTTTTCAAATAATAATAATAATAATAATAATAACAATAATAATAATAATAATAGATTCCCATTCAGTGTGTCATGGAAGCCTCAGGTGTCAGGTAGGAACAGAATCTCACTCCCCCTTTAGTATATCCTGATCAAAAGACTGTGAAAGAGTTAATGTGCACATGTGACAACAGTGAAATTGATTGTCCCTATGTTATTTCAATGGGGAAAAATAAAAGGATGGATAATAATAATAATAATAATAATAATAATAGACTAATCTTGACCACTTTAATTAGGCGCAGACTATTAAAGACTAATAAGTAAGTAAAGGGTAGACCTAATTGAAATGACCAAATTGTGAAAATTTTATTTCCCCATTCCTGTCATTTCTTCGTTGTTGTGTTGTTCCTGATTGATCCCTGATTGCTGACTTTGTCAAGGATGCTCCCACCTCTTAGTGACACGGGAGAGTGGGAGGAGGGAGACAGACATCCAGTGATATGTACAAAACCAAGACTGCAAATCCCTTTAGCAATGCAAAGAGGAGGAAGGGAAATCAAATTCTGCAGAGTAGCCTGCAGATCCAAATGTGGTAAATTTCGCATTTACCACAAGTCTCAACCGCTGTCTAACAAGCAGCAGCTCCATTTAAAAGAAACCCTGTTCAATGCTTATCTGACGGCTGTGTCTTCAGAAGATGCTGAGGAGGATCGTGACCATGAGGAGGATCCTGCATGTGAAGGGAGATGTTATGTGCACAATGCTGCTACTTGTGCTGTTCTGTCTGCTGCTTTACGCTCGCCAGGTAAGGCAGAGTCTTTGTACAAGTCTAAAGTAGGCAATACAGTCCTCTCAATCTCAAAAACTTTGAACCACCTGTCCACTTCCCATGTTCCATCAAATCCACGTCTCATGTTTCCAGGTTGTGCTCTCCTCTGGGTGGGACAGGCCTGTGTGGAAGCTGGAAATCCATGGCTCCACTAGTTCCAGCAGGACCTTGCTGGACACCAGCGGAGCCATAGGAGGCCAGGAGTCTCCAGGGGTATGACCTGATCTGATTCAAGTTATGAATATGTTTGCATGTAGGTATCGTAATTTTCATTTTTAGCGACATGTATAACGGGTATGAGTTCTGAAAAACTAATGCTGCACAACATTTTCTATTTACAGTGGATAAATAGACTGTGTTGTGTGAAAGGTGCTGCATGTAGCAATGAACTCATGTTTAACGGCAACTTTTTGCTAACATATTCTTCATAATAACTTTCTAAGGTGATAATAGGTCAGTGTTGTTTTTACAATTTGCTGTTGCCACAGCACAGCTTTAAGAAAGCAACAAGTCAACTAAGCAAAAGTCAGAAAATGTGGATGATGCAGAATGCACTGATCCACTTTATCAGACATAGATGTAATTTTTTTTTTTATTAAGTTACTTTATTAATCCCAAACTGGGAAATTACTTCTCTGCGTTCAACACATCACTGATTGAAACACACACACATGCAACATGCAGTGAAACACACAGGAGCAGTGACCCGGGGAGCATATATTGGGGGTTAAGTGCCTTGCTCAAGGGCACATCAGCCAGCTAAGGAGTGCCTTGCTCAAGGGCACATCAGCCGGCTAAGGAGGGTGGGGACATTATCACTCCACCACACTCAAATTTTTCCTGCCCGTCCGGTGGGGGAATCAAACCAGCGACCTTCCGATCACAAGCCACTTCTCCAACCTCTAGGCCACGGCTGCATCATTCTTATGTCACGCTGTTGGTTTCCTTTTGTTTGACACACTGCTATAGCAGTTGAGTCTATATCATGTGCATTCTGTTGCATCATCAGGCAAGATGAACCTGATTGGAGGAGAGTGATTGCTGTTAGAAAGAAGCAGTTGCAGCAGCGGGATGAAGGCAGTGAAGGCTGTGCTGGATGATGTGTGGGAGGCTCTGTAGGACTGAGTGTCATATGCTCACCTGAGGCTGCTGCGAGGAGATCGTCTTTTGTTAGAAGGCTGCTCGTTTACAGAAGATTAGAGAATTAATGAAAATAACAATAATCATCATCAATAATAATGATATTTTCTGAGTTGTACCATCGTACCAGGAAAATCTCACATCGCTGTAACCCTGCTATGCTCACACAGTATGTTTTCTAATGAAGCAGAAAAAACAAACATGAAGCAGCATAAACAGAAATGACTTTTTTCTGCTAGGTCTTCTGTCTCACATCATTTCTCCTACTTCGCAGTTCCCACCCAGTCCCTCAGATCCACGGCTGCCTCCCTGCAAGCTCCAGACTAAGTCCAAAGCTCATGTCAAATCTAAGGGGAAATATAAGCTGCGACAGAGAAATGTCGTACCGACCAAGATTGCTGCCAAGCCCCTACCCACGATGCCACCCTTTGATTTTGAACGCTATCTGAGAGAAAAGGACAACAGAGACTTTAAGCTGCTCATAGACCAGCCAGAGAAATGTCACATCGGAGGAGCGGGACGAGGAAGGAGAGAAGGGTCCACTGCTGCTCCCTACATGCTCATTGCGGTCAAATCTGTTGCTGCAGATTTTGATAAACGACAGGTGAAGTGTACCATGAAATTGTAAAAATGATGTATCGCTTTTGTAAAATTTGCTGTGAATCAGAAGAGAGGTTAGGCTGTATTTTGATGTTGACAAATGTTAAAGCTGTTGCAGTGACACACTCAGTGAGAATTATTCCCCAAGCTATTTAGCATCTTCTTAAAGCTTATTTTTGTCTTGGGGCCCCCCAACTTTACCCTTTTTGGTTCATCCTCACTGCTCTCTGTGTAGTTTCCAGCTATAGCCACCTTCTGCTCTCAGTGAAAAAACTCTGATAAACCCACTGGACGTTAACTACCCAGCACAGAACAGGAGAAATTAATAACCAGCTGGTAAAAAATGCATCAAGCAGCAATAGAACCACATTTTCCCCTCAGGATTTGGTGGAAGCCAATGAAAGGAGAGTGAATATTGGATTTACAGTTGTTAGTTGTCTGTTAGTCTGCTCAGTGTCTAAATAAGTAATTGTTGCTAATGTGCTCCTCCTAAGTGTGCAAAAAATCAGTTATTACAGGTTTAATGTAATATTGTGTTCGCTGAGTCAGCAAAATAATCTATTTCTCTCCACACTTCTTCGTTTGCAGGTGGTACGTCGGACCTGGGGCAAAGAGGGACTTTTCCGAAATGGTGTGTCGATTCGTACTGTTTTCCTGCTGGGGGTTCCCAGGAATCGGACCGCTCTGCCTCTGTGGGATCGGCTCTTGACTTATGAGAGTCAAACCTTTAGGGATATCCTGCTCTGGGACTTTGAAGACACCTTCTTCAACCTGACACTTAAGGAAACACATTTTCTGAAATGGGTTAACAACAGCTGTCCTCATGTCAAGTCAGTATTTCTAAAACTAAATGAAGACTTGATCTGATTCTTTCCTTACGTGACACATATCTGATGCTTTTCCCGTTACGTTTGCTCCTACAGGTTCATCTTCAAGGGTGATGCTGACGTGTATGTTAATGTGGAGAATATACTAGAGATGCTGCAAGGTCAAAAGCCAGACAAGGATTTGTTTGTGGGCGATATTATTATCAATGCTAAACCCATTCGTCGACGCAGTTCCAAGTACTATGTGCCAGAGTTTGTTTATGGTGTGGCTTTGTACCCGAATTATGCTGGAGGAGGAGGGTTTGTCATGTCAGGACATACAGCTCTGAGGCTCAGCTCTGCCTGTCAACAGGTACTTTAAAGTCGAGTTGCTTTCATGTTTTCTGCTTTTAGATGTCTTTGAGCTGCGACTTTTTCTCTTCACTTCCAGGTGGAGCTGTTCCCCATTGATGATGTCTTTCTAGGGATGTGCCTTCAGCTGATCGGTGTCAAACCATCACGCCATCAGGGCTTTCGGACCTTCGGAATCCCCCGACCGTCTGCAGCGCCCCACCTTCAGACGTTCGACCCCTGTTTCTATAGGGAACTCATGGTGGTTCACAGCCTCAGCGTTCCTCAGATCTGGCTCATGTGGAACCTCCTGCATGACCCCAAGCTGAGCTGCCACAACAGGACCAGCCCAACGTCGTGGCCCTTTAAGTGGAAAGGGAGGATGGGAGAAACTGAGGTACAAGAGACGGACTACGGTGAGCGGCAGGTGTTTGTCACACATCAGTGACTGTCTTCAGGGCTGTGCGGGACCTGCAAGAGCTCTGGCAAAGAGAAAATGGTTATAAAGCAGGATCTGAGGCCAGCTTGAAAGGGTTTTGATGTGTTCAAAAGCACAGCTGATTCATGAGAGACTTTATCCAAGCTGGCAGTTCATCTTTGGGGAAATGAATTGGCACTGGCCTGAAGTGCTTCAGATTTTTCAGTAAGGAAGGTCACAGAAAATATAGGCTTTTACCATCGGAGCCCATCTGTGGGTTCTTATAGTGCTGTCCTTGATTTGCAAAGAAAACTGTGTTGAATCTCTCTCTGGACTTTTGAATATGTAATCTTGTGCTGTATTGTCACATCTTGTGAATGTATTGTGCTGGAATTGTTTAGACAGAGACACAATGCGATCTGCAAGGACAAGACAAAATGAAATGCGGTTAGCTGGTCTAACACCATGGATGTCTGATTTACATTACACGATGTGGACAAGCGGGATTGCTGCTAACAGCTGTGAGCACTGTGTGAGTGCAGAGGCAGTTGCAACAGACACTTCTTTGTGTTAAATCGCGAACAGAGATGTACCTCCACTCCTTACGCTGGATAGAAACACAAATGGACGGTCGCATGATGTGTTCCCTGGAGGAACAACAAATGAAGCTTAAATGGAAACCAGCTGCACAATGAGAACCAGCTGGGACCATAGCATGCACACACACACACACACACACACACACACACACTAACAGAACTCTTGCTGAAGGTTTGTTGAAAAGCCAGACATGTGTACTTTAATGTGAATTCTTTATTATTACAATGATTTGATTTGTTTTGTGTAATCGTGTGTTTTTCCTTGAAACTCTTTTTAAGTTATCTGTTTTCAAAATATTGCGTGGCAGACTCAAAACACGAGAGTTGGGTCTTTCAGTTTGAGGGACTTGGGCCTGGAAAGTCCTTGAACTGATGTTTAATAAGGTATGGGAACACTGATAGATGCAAAACTCCTATCATTCTCAACTAAAATCCAGTTGTATTTTGAGTTTAGTGCTAACTATCAAATGTTAGAATAGATAACACGAGATGGTGAACGTGGTAAACATGATAACTAACTTGATAATTGGATCATAATGAATCAGTCAAGTCAGTTTTATTTATATAATGCCAAATCATAACAGAAGTTGTCTCAGGGTACTTTTCCAGTTACAGCAGCTTTCACAGCAGGTCAGTGACCCGGAGCTTCAGTAACAAATATGCTACATCAGGGTAGACTTTCAAAATAAAGCTTTCCATGAACATATATATTTACATATTATGACGTTATGACTTTTGGATTGTTACTAATGCTGTGACATGGCTGCAGTTTGGTTAGATTCAGGAAAATTTATACTTTCATTCAAAATTAGGATGTTAACTCCTGTTATTTTGTGGTACATTCGTATGTATATTTTGGACCATAAGATGAGTTCAGTGTATCTCAAGGAAATTCAATCGAATGCAACTGGACTTAGTTATTTGTCTTTGAAGACGTTTCACCTCTCATCCAAGAGGCTTCATCAGTAGGCTGGGACTAGCCTAGTCAAGCAAGCATGAACTAAGTCCAGGTGCATTCGATTGAATTTCCTCGAGATAACCATGACCTGGATGAATGAGAATATTCACAGGCTTATGAGTTCAGTGCAAACCAACTAACATTTGGTTAAACAATGGACTTGAGGCGTGTTCGGAAAGGAATGGAAATGGAAGGAAAAGAAATCGTACACTTCCAGCAATGAGTGTGAAAACATCCTTCTAGTGTCAGACTGCACATGCATCACTGCACACAAGTGAAGCTCCAACTGTAGGAACAGGAAGGAAAAACACATTTTTTGATAGGAGGGGAACTTTCAGGATAAATCAATAAAACAGCTTTGTGTCATGATTGGTGAATGAGTCAAATAGAAAAATGTCTCTTTCTCTGTGTCTAATAATAAGAGAATTCTGTGAGGCTTACATATGAAATGGATGTTAAGGCTTAGCTCAAAGTCACATTTGTAATATCAGGGAGTGTAGATTAGGAAATAAAAACCTTCCAAACTTTTTCTCACATCCACATTTTTTATTGTTTTTTTTTCATATCCTGGTTTCACACACAGAAAATGAACTTTGATGTCAATGAACAGTGGGCGTCTGATTTCATAAAAGTCCAAAAGTTGCATTGCAGTTGTTAGAGATCGCACAGCAGTAGCTCATCTCAACAACCATCATCAAACACTGTCAAAAGTAATTTGCTGGAGCAAAGCTTTCAGTCAACCTAATCCTCGTCTTTGCACTACATGGTACTGTTATTGCCTTTTTTTTCAGTGGACATGCGGAATAATTCTACTTATTCATTTTTTTATATATACACACTCATAGTATTCAAAATATAAAATGCCACATTCCAATGAATTTCACGATTTCAAGATTTAATTAAGTATAACTGCCCCCATTTCCAGAAATGGGCTTAAAATGTCCACAAAAAAATATCTGGAGGAGAATAAATGAGATGGGCAACGGAACATAATGATACCAAGAACAGACGTTACGAAGCATTAATATGAGATTATCATTACACTGAACTGAAGCTGTCAGTTATACATTACAACAATCTGGTTAATCATTCATTCATTCCTGCATTCAATATAAAAACAAAACAAAACAACCAAAAAAACAACAGGTGGTATCTAAAAGCCACACAGACCTCTGGATTTAAGTTTTCACTTGTTTTTCTATCTTAAAAATGTTAGAAAAACAAGGTTGTGATATGTCCACCTGAGTTTGGGTGAGATCAACTACCCAGCAGCCTATAGCTCCTCTGTCTGTCTCTCAGTAACAATGCATCATCACAGCACTGACCGTCTGGGGTGCTGGGCTGGGTTTACCAAAACCGGGTTAAACTGGGGTCTATGTTCTCCTACAGAAGCATTTTGATTCGCTTCACTCACTGCTGTTTTTTCTTTTCTTTGCTCATCTTTGACCCCACCTGCTCTTGATCTTTAGGGTGGTAACTGACTTATTCAAGTTGAGCAGGACTGAACTGTTTTTCTTCTGGTTTTAATGAAAATCTGATACCATGTTCTGGGCAACTTTTTGTTTTCCTTTGTCAACCATGCACACCACTGTGATGGGTTTTTAAGTGTTATAAACATTTGCTCATTGTTTTCATAGAAAAAAACAACAACATTGGTGAAAAACCCATCCTTGTTTTGGGAAAACCCAACCCAACCTGCCATTCTCTGCTGGTAACAGGAAAACTAAAATGACTTGAGACGGCCGTAATACCATGTTAGCTTGTTGCTAATGCTCAGTGACACGCACACATACATATTGTACAATGATGCAGTTCAAATGCATTCTCAAATTGTATGTACAAGGAGATTTCTTTTTACAGAGGAGATAGAAGACAGAAGTCAAAGACAGGCTCGGTGGGAGATGAGGCACAATGTTCAACAGTTTCTTTTTTTTGTTTTTTTTTCTCTCATATTTACTTGCACAAAAGCAAGCTGTAGGAAATGTTTGAATACAGCTTTCATGTTATATTACATCTGTTTCCTTATTCAACACAACATGTGGATAAAGCAGAACAGGAGTATGGAACTTTCCACGTTCACCTGACTTTGCTGAACTTCGCTCTGTAAACGTGGGAGCCCATCACAAATGTTAAATGAACCAGACTGCGTAGCATTCATCTCTCCTGTTTCCTGAACCCACATCACCTCAACTTAGGGAGAGAGTCTGACTACAAGAAAGCTGCAGCCAGAGATATTTTTTCTAGTGTAAACAAGTAGACGTATAATCTAGCAACATGCCGATGCTAAATCAGATTCTGTCCACCCTACAAAAAAATCTCTACCACAGCTCTCTTCCAGTCTGAATGTGAAGAAGGATTAAAGTTTTCCCTGACTGCCGGCGTAAACGGAGCTTTGTATTTGATGCTGCAGTAGCAGTTCAAGCAGAGCTGAAGCAGGGCCATTAGCATTGCACGACAAGAAGTTTCAATACTGAGCGGTCTGGAGTTGAAAAAAACGATCAAACCAACAAAACAACAACATCCAGTGATTGATAATGAGTCTGTTATGAGCAGATGCTTCCTCTTGAGTTATCAGTCTAATGAGAATGAAGGAAGAAATACTGAGATACTCAGTCAGTGTCAGATGTGTCTGTGCCAAGCTGTTAAGATCATGGAAATAAGAAGACAGCAGAATAAGAGCACGAAATTATTTACAGCGTTTGTACATCAACATCAACTGCAAGGATTAGGGCCCGATACACAACTGACATATGCGGATGGGATTGACACAACATGGAAATGCATTTCTTTTCTTTTCCTCATCATGGTCTTCTCCTGGTCAGTGCTACACTGTACCCAAAAAGAAGGTGCTGTAAATAAAAGCTGCTAATGGTGAATTGTAGAATTCTAATGACTTAGAAGCTTAGAAACGTAGAATGGGTGTTTACTTTCTTCTGATAATATAATGAAAAACTGCCTTAAAGTACAGTTGGCTGGCTGTTTCTTGTGGCGGCTGCTGCTGGACACAAGCAAAACTTATATCGAAATGCCATCTGGTTTCAGCGAGGGATCAATTCAGCCATGCAAACATGCATATTAAAATAAATGAAGTCAGTTTGAATGTCAAAACTTTCTTCAAACTGCTTGATATCCCTCAGCTTTGCAGACTACCCCCCGTCATGTATATATGGGCCCTGACCTCAACCCTGGTGCCGTGCCATACGTGGTGATTAAAACAATCTTTAATGAAGCAATACAACATCTGTATCAATGAACAATAAATGACAATGTGTGTATTAAAACTAATACACCGTTTATTCAAATGCTTACGATTAAAAAGATTTGAAATTCATACATCGGTGAGGAAGGCGCAAACGTGTTATGATGAAGGAACGAATGGAAAGTCTTTAAATTACAGCTCTTTTCCACTCACAAAAAGGTTTTCCTTGTTGCTGCTGTTAATAAGACTGTAACCAAATCCAGATGAATGATGATGGTTCCAAAATGTTCAAAGAAGTCAGCCTTTCACATCTTGTGTAAATATTGTCAGCAGTCACAATAACCAGCAGCTGAATTTAGAGGCTTTACCACAATAATGACCTTTGATGTGCAGAATAAAAGAGATGCAACAGGAAGCAGACGACCAACACGTGACTCTCTCCACAGGACAGGATTGGACAAGAGTGAGAACATTAGCAGATCCAATGATATTGTCCTGAAACTTCTTTGGCTAAAGCATTTGGCAATTCAACAAGGAAATAAATGTAGACACTGCTGAGGGACGGATTGCAATGCATCAACTGGATGTAGAAATGGAGAAGGTTAAGAGGAAAGAGCAACACAGAAAACATGACTGGCTCTCCCCCTGTCCAAACTTATGGATAAAAACACACACACACACACATTCACACACCACTATCTCTCCAAATGTCCCCACAAATCCATCTGTGAGGATAGGGCACAATCAACCAATCAAGTAAAAAAAGGTGTGTTTTAGTGCATATGTAACAACCACTGAAGAAAAATAAAAACACTGAACACAATGAAAATGGTCATGGAGAGGATGAGTGAGTCGGGGCAGAGGAAAATTTAAAGAACAAGACCGTGTGCCCGAACAACATGCAGGAACAAATAAGGAGAACAGGTTGCCAGTTTGTGCTTGTAAGAAGTCTCCTCTCATTCAAAAACGTCTGCCAAGTTCATGCAAATTCTCGTAATGCCTGCACGTCTCTATGCTGTATTTAAAAAGGCTAAAAAGACAAACCAGCTTTCATGTATTAGAAATACATGTGAGGATAGTAGTGAAGGGACTGAATGCTGTGAGTGTGCTTGAATAAAAGTCTGTTGAAATACCGATTCAAAAATCAGCAGCCTAACACATGCAGATGCCCATTTCGAAATGTGTGTGTGTATGCGAGCACATAGACATGTCCAGAGCTGCGAATAACAACAGCTGTGGATTAATAATTACTCCTGTGTGCTTGCTTGCTTGCGTGTGTGTGTGTGTGTGTGTGTGTGTGTGTGTGTGTTAGTGGGTACCACTGAGGAAAGGTGGAGGAAGAATGAAACAGAAGGAAAGGAAGGGTTGGTGTTTGGATGGCTCTGCTTTGAGAGGCTTCACATCTGGTCACCCAGCCATTGTGGGTGTGTTCTGGGCCACATGTCTCTTCAAACCCTGAGTGTGTTTGGTTCTTCTCTCGTACGACAAAATCTGGATTCTCACGTTCTCCTCTCACGTTACAGTCCTCTGCAGCTTTCCAATGTGTGTTTGGCTCTGGTGGCTCTTGGTTGGGCTGAGTTGGTTTGGTTTGTTGCGGTTCTGATGTGTCCGGGGGTTTTGACTTTAGCCAGTCTGGTGTGGTTGTGAAGTTGCAGCAGAGGGACACAGGCGGTACTGGCTGGGCTGGCAGTGTGGTTGGGTGGTGTGTGTTTTCAGCGAAGCCAGAGTTCGTTTCAAGACTTTGGCCACAGCAGTTTTAACTCTCTATGCTTAATGTTAAACAGACTTGTTTAAAAGCTGATCATCTCACCATCACGACGTTATGGAGATTATTGTCACAGAATGGTGTGTATGGTGGAACCATTCAAACTACAGTCTGGACAAACTCTTCTTCTGTGGTCCTGTGCAAATGCAGCCACTGGATGGAAAGATTTGAGCTCGACAGATTTCTTCACCATGTCAGTTTGCAGCACCACCGTGATACTCCCCCTCAAGAAATCACTTCACTGGACTGAGACTGTCACTAGATCCTGGATCTTGGGGTAGTCTGAACTGGGATGACTGTGCTGTCTGGGTGGATCTGATTAAAAGCGAAGTATTAGAACCCTCCAGGAAAAGCTGATTTGGTTACTCTGGGTTCTGGTTGCCTTTCTGTGTAATGAGCGGTGTCTGAGCTGGACAAGAATAATTTTGCTGTTCTGGGTTAGGTCTGCTTGGTTAAGAATCTGGCTCTGGGTTATAGGTTCAGTCAGTAGAGGTGCTAGATTCAGGACAGGCCAGAATGGGATGTGGTTCTGGTTACTTGCTCAGTGGGAACTACTACTGGACTCAGGTCGGGCTTGACTGGCGGTCCGTGGAGCACCATAGAGGGTCACTGATGCTATGTGGTTATTCTGCATCACCTGAAGAAGCAGAAAACACATTATGTGTGTTAGGATGGAGTGAGGAGTTGAAATAGTAATCTGGCATGATAGTAATACTGATAGTAAACACGCTGACCTCAAAAATCATCCTCTGCAGTCCAAAGCAGAAGGTAGAGCCGAAAGGGTTGGTGTTATTGGCTGATGAGGACCTGTCAAACACAAACCACGTCAAAGTCAGGCACCTTTAATGTTGCACGTCTTATTAAAGCATAAGAACAAATGATGTTGTACCTCTGTTGGAGACATTTAAAGTAACAACATGCTTCCTCTTGAGTCATACCTGTGGAGCACTACAGGTTTTTCCATCGGGTGACCCAGCAGTTCCTGAATCTGATCCCACTGACAGAGAGAACACAAAGTTAGCAGGAGATTAAAAGGCTTGTATCACAAGTTCTTGAGACCTGTATATAAAGGTTCACAGTTGTATTAGCTTCCAGGTGACAATACTGCTGCTTCCAGTGGAGAATTCAGTCAGATGCACTCAGATCTTAAATCTTGGCGGAGGTAAAGGTTGTTTTCACTGAACCCAGTTTTCTTCAAGCAAAACTGAGGCAAATTCTAGGATAAAAGTGATATCACAAGATGTTTATTATATCACCTCCTCTGTTGTGAGCATCAGAAGGCAAGTGTAGCCACAGATGTCATATTATTCAACTTTTGTGGCATGAAACAAAGTGGTTTACTAGTGATGCAGAGACCCGAGTCCTCAAACGAGTTCAACATACGGTACTCAGGACATCTTTTGTTATCTGGGTAAATGGTCGCACTGTGGTGGTTATCAGCTCAGTAAGTCATTCCAGTCTAGTGGCAGCAGGGTAGCACATTTTACAAATGAAGGAAATACTTGAATGTTAGACATGAAGAAGCTAAAACATGTAACAGTGGGCAAAAATAAACTCATGACTGTGCAAATGCATATGGTAATAGGCTTCTAACATCACTGCCCCACCATTAGGACACAACTATATCTGGCTGTAAAGTGTGTGTTAGCCTTATTCTTTCAGCTGCAACCCAGCTGTTCTCAAACAGACATGGGGGTACACTAAACATAAATATAAAAACATAATTCAAAGTGGTAATTTATATCTTACAAGGACAACAAGTACGAGGCTTTAGTGGTGATAGGACGGTGGTGGTATACAAGAGCGCAGTGAAATGGTTTTGACAGGGAAGAAAAATATTAAACCAAGAAGTCAGGAGAGGGCCCTCCTACACAGGAGTCCACTCCTGCTGAGGGGCTGGTACTCTACAATAATGAGAGTCACCTCTTTATGGAGGGGCTGGAAGTGGGTGTCTCATCAGACCCTGGTGGAAAAGGCAGCACTGCCAGCTGTGTTTGTACTCAGCTTCTATGCGTCATCCACAGCATACATGAAAGTACTCGTACCAAAGTAACCCAAGGCAATGCATACAGATTGTAAGTGCCTGACATGCTCCAATAGAAACAAAGAGCTCAAAAGCCAGAGGGTCTCTGAACACTCATGCTCTACACAGAGACCCACCGTGCATTAAGCTCCTCCAAGTTAACCTAAATTACAACCACATTACTACAAATACTGCTTCATAGGCCAGGGTTCTGGATTTAGACATAGACAACTGAGTAGACATACTTCTGTAACCCCCAACAAAGAGATACAGAGTTTGAGTCTAGAACTCAGCTTGATGTTAGAGATCATGTCAGATCGTTACATCCCTACCGCAGCACTGAACGCAACACTTCTGTAAAACCTGCCAACGACGGACCTTGCTGTAGGTGGTTAAAATGCAGTCCTCCGTCTGAGAATCAGCTCCCTCTAAAGTGCAGAGTGAAACAGAGAGACATGCCATGAAAAGCAGATCAAAAATCATCATCATATTATTTACACTGAGGCACGCAGGGCTCATTTATGACCCAACCTGTCTCACCTTTCTTAATGACAAGTGGAATCTTAAAGTCACATCTATGATATCTGTGGTGAGAGAGGAGACGTGATCAGTGGAAGAGCTCATAACAGAGAAATAAGGAGAACTTCATAACATAATATAAGCTCATTTTTTTATTGCCAAGTGTGTGTGTGTGTGTGTGTGTGTCTCTTCATTGCTCATTGGGCCATAAGCCAATCATAACAATGTATTTAATTACACATTGATGACATGGTATTGTCAACAACAATGAAGAGAGACAGAAATGTGGAGAAAAAGTAGGTTAAGAAATTATTTCGAAGGAAAGGCAGGAGGAGTTAGACAGCAAGGTATTTACATATTGAAGTTGTAATGTCCAGGGTAGTTGGTATGGAGGACAAACTTCTTCACCAGGTGATTTGTAGAGTCAAACAGGATATCCTGAGAATAAAAAACGGCCACAGTGTTTAAAGATGGATGTGTGCTGTATGACCGGACCTACTTGCTACAACCACATCTACTGCAAACAGCCGGGCAAGTACATGCAGATGGAGGCAGGACACCACCCTCACACCCAGCCATCACTGTTAGCAGACAGAATTAGCAGCTGGCCACAGAGATCTGACTAAATTAGAATTACTGCCTTATGGTTATTTGCTTCTGTCAAACAGTGAAGTTGTATTTTACATCCATTATGTCCAGACTCACGTAATATACATAGTGAAGACTTTGAAGAAATTTAATTAAATGTATTTTTTGTGAAATGGAAGTTATCACAGTATTGACACTTGGACATTATTTGTACAGAGGAGCACAGAGGACTGATAGAGAGCTTCATCACATGCTGCAACAACAATCACCTGAAGCGCAATAGCAGCAAAGCCAATGAGCTTGTGGTGGACTGCTGCTGCCTTCTACGTGTTCACAGGCTGGGACAATAAAGTTGATTCTGACAGAACACAAATTTGTGGCCACGATGGTAGGCGATGCTTGTCACCAACTGTGTGACTAAATGTGAAATATGCTCACAATCTGCCCTTCTGTTCCTGAGTTTTGGTGGTGAATTATGGACAGAAAACATTATGATGTCACCGTGAAGCTGACCTTTGACTTTTTGGATATAAGATGTCATCACTTGGTCGTTTCAGACATTTGTGTCAGATCTTGTCATATGAATGGCATATGAATTCCTGGTAAGGTCAAATATGTGTTTTGGGAGGTCACAGTGATCTCTGACCATTACAATCTGAACATTTTGTAATCGAGTCCAAGTGGACTTTTGTCCCAAATTCTGAGAAATTTCCTCAATGTGTCCCTGAGGTATCACTGCAAAAACTGAAACTTAAAATTAAAAATTATTTTATACCAAGTCATCAAAATAGTAGAAACACTTTAACCTGTAATGCAATCCAAAACCCTGAACCCTAACCTTGCTTGCAGTACACATACTGCTGATACATTCACACACTTCCAAGAATTCACAAGATCAGCACAAACACGTACTGCACAAATGATCAGATACAACATAAACACAACATCAACAACAATCCTGGATCATTTTCACTGACATACATGACCCATTAGCCTGCAATGTGTGTAATCCATCAAGCGAAAACATGACATTTACATCATGTAACTGACATGTGCTTGTCAGCTCCCCAAAGAGTCATGAACAAGATGGGCGCCCAACACTGCAACTGCAATTCAAAAGTACATCAAACACGCTCAAGTGTATAAATACAACTACATTAAAAACACAACGACTACAGTATACAAGCACACAAATAAGCCTTCGGTGAGTTTACGTACCACTCCGAGGGTGAAGTAGTTGAAGAAGTAGTCGTTACATTTTGAAGGAACCTGCTTGTGAGGTGATGGAGAGTGGATCTTCATCTAAAATAAATCACAACACATATCGATATGGGGGATAAATGGCAATCCATGCCTTCACTATTAAGGCTACAACTGACAATTTTCTTGTCCAATATTCACTCTCCCTTCAGCTCTGTTTTGGGTTTCAGCCAACTATATGTGGCTTTAAATCTAGTAGTCAAATTTTCTTAATTGGTTGGTGACTAACTTTGTTTGTGGGTTTATCAGAGATTTTCTGCCTGTTGCTGCTGGAAAAAAGTCTGTTGAAAGTGGTGAGATGGAACCAAAAATTAAATGTGTGTGTGTGTGTCTTTCCACTTACTATGTAGATCAGGATAGTTTAGTAAAGTAGTTCTAACAACAATAAGAAGTTGGAGATTTCCTACCTTGTCCTCAGACTTGTAAAAGACTTTATGTGGCGAGCCTAGAGCACCCAGTACATCCTGACAGGAATCTCCAAAGTAGATGCTCCTTTCTAGGGACCTCACTTTTGCATCAGCCATCACACCTGGACCACAACCTGCAGTCACACAATACAACAGAACAGGAAAGGAAATCACGTCAAGTCAAACAGCATGTCAGAGAAGAATGGCAGTGATAATGATGACTGTTGGACAAAAGGTATTTCATGTTTATCGTACAGCTAAATACACATGATCCAGCCAGGTAACTACAGCTAAATCTAAGTTTGTCCATGTTTTTCCATTAGTGCAGGAACACACACTCTGACTGATCGACAGATTCAAGCAGCTCAGGATCGCCAGCGGACACTACCAGCCATGCTAACAACAACTGTTTTCAACACAGGGAGAAAGAAAAAAGAGATTTAACACTACGGACTGTCAGATTTATCATTATGGATTTATTTTAGAAGGTCTCCAAAAAGACAATTTGAGGCTGGACAACAAAGGCAACTGAATGCACTGCAGCCCTCATTGGAATGACTAATGGTTAGCTTATCTGCAAAAGAAGCTAAGTCTCTCATGTGCCGCGTTTAGGAGATATTTAATATTAGTAACACTATACTATATATGACAGGGTTGACACCAGAGTTAACTTCTATAGTGTCCAGGGGTGCCTGGACTCATGTCAGATCTGAGCAATTTCCAGGTGAACATCAATGCTTCGTAAATGCTCCTCAGTGGACACAGGATGTCAGGAGTGGCTGCAAGCTGAGCTTAGTTAATCTGACAAATTAAAATGCAGATATCTGACGACTAAAATCCTTTGTTAATTAAGGATTTGTTAATTAAACCAAGTTCAAAAAAATGATGTGACGTGACGTGACTTAAAATAGTTTTAATGTCTGGCCACCCAGCCAAAAGTCAGTGCTGACGGAAAAACTCTGTTTCTATGTAGAATTTGTCAGCCACTGTTTGTAAACACAACAGAGTCTGGATGCTGTCAGTTGAAGTGCAGAATCTGGGAGCATGTTTAGTCTAATCGTAAGCCTTAGTTTGCAGTCCTGAAGACACATCCGGACATAATAATGTTACCTGCAGTAAGAAGGCGCAGTCTGAGACCCAGAGGCCCAGCCCGGTCTCTCAGGACATCCACACACTCTGCATAGATGTTACCAAGGAAACAGGCCAACGGCATCACCGGAGCTCTGAGGGCAGAGCAGAAAGAACAGTGTGAGTGAGAGAGAATGTGTGTGTTTGTCTGTTGTTGTTGTTGTCTGTTGAGTTTTTTTTGTTTGTTTTTTGTTTTTTTGTTTTTGTCATATTCATGTGAAAATATGAATTCATTAATTTGAATTAAGGATATTGAACAAAGTTGTTTCTTTTGGTCACATGGCAGCATTGTAATTCAAACTGTATTATTTACTGACTAAATTAAGTAAAAAACAGCAATCCATACACAAAAACAATAAATCAGCAACTAAAGCAGCAGAACTGTGTGTTAACAATATCCATGTTGTTTCTCACATTAATTTCTACTCCCTTCAAAAACAAATCTTGTTGTTCTTAGTGGAGCCTAGAATGCTCTAATGTTGCCTGGCAAAATTTAACACCGACCTAATTACGTTTTCGATCATATTTATTGGTTTCTATTTCAAATAATTCTTGGTTAGTATGGAAGTGTCTGCTGTACTGATGCAGACTGAGATGAGATAAAACTCCTTCAAAGATCACCAAACTAACAAACTTTCAGCGCCCCTGTCCACTGTGAGTGATGTCTAGTTTGCATATGTTACCTTGTTTCTTGCAGGTTGTTGCCAGTGTAAATGTGCATCCTCTTGACCATGGCCCCATGTGGAATCTGCAGGGAGGCCAAACCCATGGCAAAGTTAGGCTGCCAAGGCAAAACAACTGGGAGTAGTACAGGACTGGTATACACCATGTCTGTGTGTGCATATTGACAGACCTTACATATTAAGAAGACACTGCACAACAAAATGGTGTTTTACAGTAAAACATGTTTTCCAAGTATAGGAAGATGTTATAATTTATGATGGAGCACTGTGGAGGAAAATATGACAGACATGTCCCAGAGGGAAAGACTCAAAGACAATGTTTTCACTGACTGGTGACACCACATTTTAATCTCACTTGGACCTCTGTCAAGTAGCAACATTTTAATGTGGGAGAGGTTCTGTTTCTGATATTTTTGTGCAGTTACATTCATCACTACCAAGAAAGACATGCAAAATGGCTGCAGACTAGCCTACATATATATATTTTTATTTTTTGTCAGTGCACTCTCACACGTTTCTTTTTTTTTCTAAAAGATACTCAGCTCACTCAGAATATCAGATGCATCCATGTGTCAACTTACACTCTCATGACAAACAGGAAACAAACTGCAGCTGAGTGCTTAGCTTTAGACAAATGAATGCAAATATCAGAATTCTAAGCAGAAGCTGAAACTACCATGTTTGTACCTGCACATAAGTCAGCACCATCTGTCGTTTCACTAAATCATACAAAACCATTCCAGCAACTCACTGAGCAGCTCGGGGCAGACTGGAAGGTTTAAGAAATAATCAACGCAGTCACAATCATATCACAAGTACGTGGGTCAATGGGATAAGAAGCCAGCTGAGGTGAAGTAAGCTGTTGAAAGGGAGCAGTAAAATCATGACGTAGTCTGCTTTCACGGTAACAAACGGCAGGATGGAGCAGATGAAAATGCAGCTTGTGCGAGACATGCACCACCTGTACAGTACAGCCAATAAAACATCCACAGGAGCTTTGGAGTAATTCTACACCCTTCAAATCCCAAACAAAGCCGTAAACTAACTCTTTATATATTCAGAAAGTACATTATCAACATGCACCTCACAGGTTGCCTGAACTGTACGCTGCTGGGTGTCAGCACTGTCTTGGAGAAATTAACTCATGCTGCCTGAGCTAACCCACATCAATCAACTCTCTACTGCAATCAAGACATTTACTGCTTATGTAACACTGAAATCAGGCTCAAAAGCAATAAGGCTGGACTTGCTACTCGCTGTCAATGATATCCGAGAAAAAAATAAAACAAAAACTTTTGCACCCAAGTCACATTCTCAACATGCATTTGGGTTTCTTCATTCACTCCTGCATCCTTTTTTACCATCGCACAACACCAAACTGCCAGGGTTTCAGGGATATGCTCAAAGAATACACAGCGCTCAACCTCAGTCTGTCCACATGAAGGGTAATCATCACCAGGCTGCACATTCTTTGCACAGATTTTATAAACTATATGTATCAAAAATGTAATCTGACTATTCTGTCATTCCGATGGTATGTTCTGTACATGCAACATTAACATTACGTTTGTCCCTCCTCTCTGGACAGAGTTTGAGGTACATTTCTTTTCTGCTAAAGGGGAGGTGTTCTTTTGGCACTTTCGGACTTTCTCACCTCATATTTTGGAGCTTCATTCCATGAGTCCAGTTGGAAGGAGAAGGACAGTCCTCGAAAGTTGAGATGGAACAATTGCTCTGCAGCATTGTAAACTGAAGTGACAAGATTGCAGAGGGATAAGATTTCATAAAAGAGAGAAATAAGATCAAAACGCCGGTTCACTTGTGAGAGTGTGTTTGTGCTTTATGAAGTACCTCCTGGGTGCGTAGCGCCAAATGACTGATCTATTTGCTCTATTGTGGGGGCAATGGCCTGAGAGTTGAAATGGACTCCACTGAAACACAATATACACACACAGCCATGTCTGTTAACATTCATGCATTAGCGGAGGAGCTATTTGCAGAAAAGTAAATGGATTTCACTGAAAGACGATCGTACACAGATGTTATGACCTGAGGACCGCCGCCGCCCCCAACATGCAGATAGGGCTCGACCGTCCGACCGAGTATTTCATTCACATTTGCCTCTAAAAATAGCTTTGTTAAGAGTAGCACAGCGGTAGCTTCTGAACAGGACAGCTTGTAATGTGTGTGTGTGTGTGTGTGTTAAGCGGGAGCGAATAGCATTCACAGTGAATGCGAGCAGTGAAAAGGAAAGAGTGAGCAGTAAACTGTCAATCTGGCAGTAAATATAAACTACATGCTACAGTGTGTCAATTCAGCTTCTCAAGACCAAGAAAAGTCTTGTTTGTTTGTTTGTTTCTCCAACGGCTGGAACACAGTTATAGCAGAGGTAATAACTTCAGCCCTGGACGAAGAACAAACCTCCTGACTAGCTCAACAGGAAAGGTTATGTCACAGACATTGCTTCTGAATCAACACAGTGCATCTTTTTAGGAGCACATGTACACTTTGGGGGGAAAATAAAACACTGAGCCCTGCCCTCCACACTCTTTTTCATTCCAAGATACTACATTCAGCAACATGCAATATTCTGTAGTATTAGGCAATGACTTTAATGTATGTTAAAAACATGCTTCACACAAACTTATAAAGAATAAGACTTGGCCTATAACAACCACCACCACCACCCCACTTTTCTACTCACCAGTATTTCAACTTCACTTTGCTCAGGTCATACACTTCAATCACCTGTCACTCAGAAAAATGAACAAAGTTAGGGTCCATTGGGTATAAACAAATGGTTGGTTCAAATATCATAGTGGTGTGACAATCAAGTATAAATCATTCCTTTGAAAATTTTCCCCAAATCCAAAAACATTGTGAAGATATGTGAAACATAAATAAAACAGAATATTGATGAATGATCATTAGTTACAATATTTAAGGTTTAATCTCATGAAGTTCATTGAGTTTTGTAAACATATGCATATTCTGAATTTGAAGGAAGCAACACATTTCAAACAAGTTGGGACAGGAGCAACAAAAGACTGGGAAATTTGTGTACTGCTCAGAAAACACCAGTTTGGAACTAGCAGATGAAAGGATCATGATGTGGTATGAAAGGGGCAACCTTGAGAAGGTCACTTGTTCACAAGTAAGGATTGGGTGAGGTTCAGTACATTGTCAAAAACATGACTGCATAAAGAATGTTACTACAAGGAGGACCACATCAGAAAACTGCTGTCAGTTTTTATTTAGGTTTTACAAAGCATCCTAAATTCTGGAAATGGGGTTGTACCTGTTTTATCCAAACCCTGACCTTACTGAGATGTGTCTCTTAGGAACCTCACTGGGACTTTCTTTTTAAGCCTTTCTGAGCTTGAATCGGTGTCCACACATCACTGGTTCTGCTTCTCACTGTTCTCTGTTCTCACTTCTCACTCCCCTCCAAAAAAACCCCCCCAAAAAACCATCCATTTTCACCTTGAGTCTCTGATTTGTGGCATCAAACAGCAGTTTAATCCCATCCTGAGTCAAGTTCAGTATGAGGTCATGGCTGAGTGGCGTCTGGAGGGGAGGTAAACAAATGAGTTAATTAACAGAGAGGCAGGATGACCTGTCTTCATTAATGGATATGATGCACAAAAGCAACTAATCTGAATCAGCTGTTGTTGAACATAAGAAAAGCAAGGCACACACCGACACTATGAAAGTACATATATTTTAAATAAGAGAAATGAACTGCATTATGTGACAGTTTCATTTGGTGTCATTCACGCTACAGAGACCAGCTGCTTCCAGTGGCTGGTGAACAAATCTTGAATCTCAGATTCATGGTGTTTTAAAAACAACCTCCTTGACTGATCTTATTTATAGCTACTGAAGCTGGGGAAACAACTTAAATATAGCCTGACTCATACTGGATTTTTGAGTCTGATATTTAACTTACCTGTATAAATTTTACATACACATGTAACATAAGTTGTTTTTTTCCCTTAAATCAAGAACCTTTAATTTTTTTATTTCAAATTCTCAAAATAAAACTTGCAAAGCTTATACTGCTGCCTTCTTGAACAAGCTGATTAACATGTATTTCTGTTGGAAGAGCAGCTAATAAAACAGGCCATCTTACCTGTTCACTGTATAGCACCTGGACATTTTTTACGATGCGGCAGTGTTTCTGCAGAATAGAGATGGCCTGGGCCAATGGCATCCCTGAAAATGCATAAGTGTGAACACACATGCAAATGAAGAGATGTTGCTTCAAACATTAATGAATGTCTTGTAGGCTCATTCTCATCTGTGTGAGTTAGGTTCTTCTAACACAAAAAAGTTGTAAAACCTACCTAAGGCGAATTCCCATTGTTCATTTCCTAGTGATCTCTCAGGCACCACCTCCAGATCCAGCATTGGCAAGTAGTGGGGGGCAGCTCACCTCACCTCAAGACACAATGGGACCCTCTGAGGGACCCTTTCTCCTCACCTGTCTCTCCCTGGTCACAGCACAGTCTCACAATTGTTTCAGATGTCTACTTTAAAACATAACTATTGACTTATTTTTCTAAAGTTACCCGAGTCATGAGCATGAGCATCAAACAGCTACTCAGTCTGTTTACAGTAAAGTGTGGCCACTGTATCACATGTCATGTATTCTTGACACTAAATTGGTACCAAAAACAAATGCTAAAATGTGTGAAATATTTAAAACGACATCCACAACACTACCTAAGGCTGAACACACGGATCACCTAAGGCTCACAAAGATACATATGTTTTAAATAACAGTTTAACACGTTATCCAGCAAAGGCTGACAGTTTGCTCACAAACAAATTACGCAACCTGCCAGCTAATCTACAACGTACAAGGCCAGCTGTCAGTTAACCTATTACTTGTTGTGTGCTTTAAAATCGATACAGATAAAAAAAACTGAATTCATTCGATTTAAGGTCAGGAACAAACAAACAGATAAGACAGACTGGTTCCACAGCCACAAATGTCTCTAAGAGGCTTGAACTTAATCAGTGAGCATCAACTTATTCGGCTACAGAGTTGTGTCCTATATCCCCAACAGAGCACCTGAGCCAGTGACAAACAGCCAAAAAATACAGAGGCACGAAAATAATTTCTCCAAACCTGACTATTCTCACCGTTAGCAATGGTTATCTGTCACTATCTGTTAGTACATTGGCAGTTACGAAAGCATCAAATCTTGACAACAAGGCTCTTTCTTTGCGCTATGGGCTAGCGTTAGCTGACTAGCTAGCTGCCCTTGCGGTGTAATGATAATAAAGTATAAATATAAATAACGCCTTTTCGAGGAAAAAAAACTAAATTCAAGACAAAGAAAATCAATATCTCGGTTCAGACCGGCACGACAGAAACAAAGAAAGCACGTCAAGCCGTCGGCTGTCTTTGCTGTTTTTCTTTCTTGTTTCACCGAAGGTTCAAGCTTTGGTGCTAGCTCTTCTGCCGCGAGAGCGCAAATTCAAAGTCCTAGCTGTGTGACACTTCCCTTAATACTCAGAAGCTCGTCAGTCTGTAAATGCCCACCGTGTCCTTTTCTAGGGTTTAATATGTCTTCAATGTCAGACGCAGATATGAGCAACACAGTGTCCAAACAACAGCAACTTCAGGCATCAACAACAAACAGCAGGATCAGCTGATAAATCAACTTCCTGTGTTCGACGCACGTTCTAAGATGACGCGATGACGCAAAGTCAGCTGACACAGTCGACAAATAAGTGGCGGGTTCAGAAGTCTGATTTTTAATTTAACGCGTAAGTATAACATTGTAAAGTTAGCGGTAAAACACGTTCAAGCAACACTCTCTTATAGCACAGAAACTGGGCTATTCACAAAGCGTTTCCCCACATTAGTCTATAATAAGGAACAGTGAATGTATTATCAAAAGGAATAACCTTTTTACAAAACTGAGAAATTTTCACAAAAAATGTCGGTACTTTTGCAGCTCTCAGTATGACTTCAGGGTCGCGGGGAGCCTGGATCCTATCCCAGCTGACGGGTGAGAGACAGGGAACACTCTGGACTGGTCGCCAGTCCATCACAGAGCTACTTTTGTTAACCTTTTATTATTATTATTATTTTATTGGAGAAGTTTCATATTCATAAATCAGAATTTCACAATTCAGCTCCATTCCTTAAGGCACTTTTACTTCAATGTCATTGTGAATGACTGTATTGTATTTTATTCAAGCTGTATTTTAAACAGCAAGACTTAGTACTATATTTATCCTAAATTAGGCTTTTGGTATTTTTATTTTACACAATATGTTAATTATATATGATATGTTTACTCTGTGTGTTTAGGGCTAGGTCTGGCCTGTGTCTGACATATTTCATGATTGTATCCTGTTCTGATATGCCATAAGTGTTGTATATGACATTTAAATAAAGTCCCAGCATCAGAACACAAACAAATGAAAACTGTCCTGTCTTTCCTCTCTCTTCTTTGTGCTCTATATCCAATGATGATGTAGATTTTCTTCTGTGAAAAATTTGTTTCTACACACCAGTAATTTTTTTTTTTTCCTCCACACATCTCCAGCATTTTAAAGCCGTGCAGACAGTTTTGTTTCCAGTGTTGAGATATCTGTTTCTGATATTTCTGTCACCACCCCGGAACCATGTGTTCAATTGTGGTGTGGAAAATTATGAAACAAATAATTGCATAGAGGCCATTGAAAATTTGACATGTCAAAAGCTCAGGTGTAAATATATAAAATGAGTGATCGGTTTCAGGGTCCTGGATTTGTTTATGCAGGCTCACTGTCACAGTGCCATGGCTTCTTAATAACTTTGCTTTTCCTTCTGTGACAAGTCAGAATGTCTGCTGTAAAAAAAACAAAAGGGCCTTTAATGGCCCTGTATAACCATACAGGTGTTTTCACCAATTCTGCCAGTATCAGGATGTCACCATACTCTACATCATAATAACGATAACAAAAGTCTAAGCTGTGAACAAAAGAAACAACACAATTTGGTAAGTGAGAGCACAGTCACCAGACAGGTGGTGAAAACCTTGGTGTAGTTGGTGCGCCTGTGTAAGTTCTTCAATTACTGTAAAGTGCAAAGAACAGAAACAAATGCAAGAATTCGTAAATGTTTATTAAGAAAAACATTCAAAATTTTGAACTGATTATCTCATATTCCAGAGTCCTCTGAGGGGACAAGCTCAACCCTGAAACAGAGGGAAAGACAGACCACACACGCGCGAAGGAGTAACGTGGGAAGAGTGTGCAAGCCACTAAATATCACACAGTCCTTCTTTAGATCTCTAAATAAAACCAAAGTATAAATAACTTAAACAAATACAAAGATAAACAGGTTCGCTAGAAAGAAAGAAAACGTTTGTGGGTTTTTTTTTTCTTTTGCCTTAATGCCTGCATTAAGAAAATTGAAAGATGGAGTATCAACTAATATGTTTACCATTTAATCACGGTGTGATGATGCTCTGGGTGGGTGGGGGTAGCAGGGACACGGCCGTACAACATAATCAACAATCAATTCCTCAGTGATGTTACTTAACCTGAGCACACTGTTTAAATCCATATTTTCAAGGTTGATCAAAGGTTCAGCCAGTTTCACCAGACATGGCAAATTTGATGAGACCACCCCTACCGGATGTTATTTTATGTGGGAAAATGCTTGACTTGCCAATGTCTAGCTGTGTAGCTATAACCAATTAATTCTTGACAGGGGAGAAATCCTGAGCACCCCAGGCTGCATGATCCCAAACTGTGTCTGACTGGCCACCTACATCTCACCTCTCATATACCATTCATACCCAGTGTAACCCACTGATCTCATTTTCAAAATGTAACCTGCACCACCACCTACACTGTCTCAAAGCTATAACTTCCTGCTCAGCACTGCTGCCGTCCTTTAACCTCACAAACACTAGCAAGTGAAGAATTATTCAGCTTTTGCGGCAACATAACAGCCACCTGCACATGTAAATCTATGACAGCTTTCACCAACATGACCTGATTGCTAATGCTGACCTAACACTCATTTATAATGTCTTCCTCTGTCACTCCACCCACTTCACCTTCATCAAAGACTTCATCACTTCATCAAAGTCTTTAATGCCATTTAACTACTGTGTCTCAGCACAGCAATGTCAAACTCAGTCACAAAAATCCACCAATTATCACACCGAAGGACAGAAAGCGTGTTTTCCACATTCTTGAACTGACTAAGCACAGTCACAAGGCCAGCTGTCTTGGCAGGATCAGTACTCCTGAGAAAACTGAAAATATTTATCCCAAATTCTGATTGTTGTACTATGAGCTTCTCGATTTGGCCTTGGCACAACAAATTTGTTACTGTTACAGCTTCAAAAGTCTCCTTTCATTCTTTTGCATCTTGATGTCTTTTCAAAAGCAGTCACTTCTCTGCAGCCGTTCAGGCTGGGGTCCTATCACCAAGTTTATCATGTCGCTCGAGCTTTCATTTCACTTTTTTTTTTTTATTTCAATTTCAGCTATTGTTTTTAGAAATAACATTTCAAAAGTTCTTGTAAAATGTTACAAACACGTGGCTATCAATGGATAAAAAAAACAAAAAAAAAATCACCATTTTTTAGGTCATGTACAGCTCATCAAAGTTCTTAATAAGTCAGACTAAGAAAAAGAAAAGCATGAATAAACAAAACATTTTTCTTGGTTATAATAATGATAATAAAACCGTTGAGTGCACTAAATGTAAAACACACTAGGAAATGAAATGAGCTTCTAGTTGCACAATATAAAAACATTTATATCACCTAATAATAGGACTTGAATCAATCCACATTCAATGTGTTTAACCCAGGAAGTGGATTTCCTTTAAAAAAAATAAAATAAAATAAAAAAGAACACATAAAACACTGAAAAACCAAAGCAACAAAAGTCCTCAAAACTCCCAAATTTCTGGAGACATTTTGTGATTTTCAACTCAACTTTACATAAAATAGCCTACTGCTGCTACTACTAGTTCATAACAAAGCTGAAGGATCAACAAAAATGAATACAAGTACAGAGCTGAGAATATAAAAAGTAAACATCATGACTTTCACACAAACAAAACGATAACAAAATACCATTTCATTACACATTACACTAGTGCTGTAACAGGACAGAAAATAGTACTTAGACTGCATTTAAGCATTTACAGCCCTTTGACGATGAGGAATATCTGGGTGACTGATCGATCAATAGATGGATTCTAACTACACTTGAGTCTGTGATCTAAACTGATAAACTTGATAAACTCATGATTGCGATCCAATGTTTCTCTAGTAGAAATGACAGGGATCATATGTGACACATGCAGCTTGTGTATGAGTTTGTGAGCTCGTGTCTTGTGCTGGCATGTTATATTTTCTATCATTACTGTTCAGCGAAATGTCAAGTTTTCATAAACTAAATAAAAAGCCCTGTTTCAGCTTAGCATTGATACATTTTTTCAGATGATCCAGTGGCTTTTGAAATGGTTTGTTTCTCCAGCCAGTTTTTCTGCTTTCACTGGACAGACGCCGTGGCTCCAAAAAAGCAATGAACTTAATTCTCGGTTCGGAGGTGGAGCACAGATTCTAAAAGGGTCAAAATGAAAGATTACCACTTTCCTGCGCAATGTTGGGATTCATTTGTAACTGGCAGTCACATCAGAGTGGTATGTGACCCTCTGCAAAGAGACATTTGTGTCTCATTAGGGCACAACATATCCTGGTTATGGAAAAAAACAATGCTTTTTTGCTTTGTTGGCCATCTGAATTTGAGTTCATGAAGAATCAGACTTGAATCACCCAGTTATTCCTTATCAAAGCACTGTAAAGAGAGTGCTATACAGTATGGGGGACAATGAAGAACATACTGGTAGGTAGACTTGTGTTTGCGTATGCATATAAAAAAATCTATGTGGGGAACAAGACTGATTGTATCACATAGTGCAAAACCCCTCAGAAGACAAAGGACATTTGAATCCCCCCCCACCCCCCCATTCCACCTTCAGAGCCAAAGATAGCAGAGTTTGTGGCAGTCTCCTTGTTAAGTGTCCTGCCTCGAGGTTGTTGCTACATAACCTGTGATTCTATAGTCAGGGCACCTCACCGTAGTGATGTTTTAAAGAGATCATGAATATCACATAACAGCAAATCCTACAACCTGATACAATTCTCCTTGTACGCTCTAGTCCCACCTGTCCACTTTTTAAATGTAACTCAGTTTCCCCTTCTGCTTTTCCCTCCCTCCCCCATCCCTTTCCAGCAAAGTGAACTTTGGTCTGAGAAAACAGCAGGTTTCAGGAAGTGAACTGGGCATAGTGGGGGTTAACAAGGGCATGTTCACAAAAGTGAGGTGTTGCACAATACTGAACAATGCGGACTCTTTTCTTTTTTTTTTTCTCACAAACTGTTAATCTTCTCACATTTGATGCATGTTCTACAAGTAACCCTGACCAATAAGCCCTGAGCCAACCAAATCTCTCCTCTGTCTTCTCCTTCTATCTTCTGTGCATCTTCCTCCTCTCCTTGATGACATCTTTAACCCTTCTTGTATTGACAGAAAATATACTTTTGGTACTTGAAATAACCCCCAATCCATCGAATCCTTAAAGACCTGGACAAAAAATGTTAAAGTTTTTGAATGACTTGATATTGAAACACCCATTTGACAAAATCAACTTCAACTCTGGATTCACATTTTCAGTATAATGCTAAATGAACTTCTCACGTTCAGCTGTATTTAAATATATTCAACTATTTTTTGTCCAGGTCTGCTGTGTCCTCATGCATTTCAATCCCTCTTTTCCAGGGCTTGCTTCACGTTCAATTCAATCAATTCAGGAAGTTTATTGTATTCTGTATTTACATATCTCAAAAATGTTTGGTGCGTGAAAGCAATCATATCAAACCTGTTAGGAAATACTCATGAACAATTGGTCTACACTTGCATTTTCAGTTGACTTTTTTTCTGTCCAGCTGATTGTATTGAAAGTGAATAGACAGCCAGCCCTGCTTTTCTCCTCTTCCTCCTTCCACTACTTCCTTATCCTCCTCAGCGCATCTTGTGTTCCACGTCAGCGTTGGCCATGTTTGAGCCAGGGCTGGGGTCCTGCTGTCGTCTGGACTGGGGGAGAGAGAGGGATGGAGGGATGGAGGGGTGGAAGTGGGGTGGGGTGTGGAGAGGAGACAGGAAGAAAGACACATGGAAGATAGCAAGAAAGGGACCAGAGGGGAAAGAGAATTTAAGACAAATTAAGTACAGTTTTTCAAGCATCGTGAAGCATTGGTTACACTTGATATGTATATGACAAGTTTCACCATTCTCAACATCAGTAAGAGTGAGGTGAAGTACGCCTGGCCAGGTTGATTAATGTTAGATCGGTTTAGTTCCTAGCAGTTCAAAAACCCATCCTGCAACTCCAAGCTGCACATTTTTTGTTGGTCCCACAGATGGTACAATACAGACTACATATACAGACTAACAAAAAGTTCTGAAAACTATCACTAGAGGGAGCCAGAGAACTCCATCACAACAAGGCCAGGTCCTGCTCTTCACACACTTTACTGATGTTGATATTTTAGTCAAAGTGGCTGGCAGGCAGACAGACAGACAGACGGACAGACAGGCAGGCAGACAGGCAGACTTGCAGACTGCCTGACACAGATAAACACACACATACACACCACGTAGATCATTAGGTCATCATGGGAAGCCATCAGCATGACAAGATTTTTAAATATATTCCATGACTGGGTGTAGCGTATGTGTGTGTGTGTGAGTGAGTGAGCCTGTGGCTTGACTTGCTCCTTCTGTAAAAAATACTTGTGGTTATATGTTTACACTTAAGTGTTAGCTGAGAGAAATTGGGAGGGGGGAGAGGAGAGCGTGGGGGGGTGGGGGTCAGCGGGGAGATAGGAGAGGTAGGTGACAAAGTGTGGCGAGAGGTGAAGCAGAGAGCAGAGCAGACAGAAATGCAGACAGAGATAGTAAAGGGGTTGCTTAGTTCAACAGGAATGTAGTTTGTGTCATCTCAATGACTCACCATAATAGCAACATACACACAGTCACATGCACACACATACAGTATGTCATACTACCATTTTGACTCCTTACAGCCAGACTGACTCCAGTTTCTGTCTGCCCCGTCTGGAAAGCTTTCTGCTGCTTTATCAAAACAGCTGCTATCAAATACTGTCAACCAGAATGACTCATGATATTTTAAGTTCATTCTGCAGCATTTTTACATCCAATGTTCAGTGCCAGTGCAAGAAGTCACGTGATGTCAATTCACAGAGGGGAAAAAGTACAAGTACGGCGATCGAGGCAGAGCTGGATGGGCATAGGACATGTGTAACTCGGCGGTGACCGTTCATAAAATGATAATAACAACCTATCCTGAACATTAATCAAATGTTTTAGTTGCCAAAGCTGCTAGAATCAATATACTCATATAAACAATGAATCTCATGACTGCTTGTGCATGAAAGGGGTGATGATCTCAGAGAAAATTATCATTCAAACCTCCAGTTTCTCTCACTTCAGTGAGACCCAAAGGACACTAACACTAACCGCCCAGCACCAGACAGCACACAGAAAATGTTAGCGACCGGCTGATGAACAGAGTGAAGAATTTAGCATCTAAAGAGCCAGACGTTTCCCTCAGAGGCTCGCGAAGCAGAACTACAAAGAGAGTGAGTGAATAACGTTCAGTTTGAAAGGGTACTGATATCTCATTAGGATAGTTTGATTGCAGGATTATTACCAGCCCAGTGAAATGTCTGTTAGGACTGATGAGTGAAGGGAGGAGTTCAAGTCCGGGCTTTTATTGTAGAATACTTTAAAGTGGTTTCTCTAACGACAGAAGAGGATAACAGAGGATATCACTCTAAACATCACTGTAATTATATATAATAATTCTAACAAACTTAATTTATCTTCAAAAACAAATTCTGTTTAAACCCAAGAATGATGAAATAACTTCATCACTACTGCAACTTAGTCAGTCCAGTAAAATAAGTCAGAAGCTAAATAAATGATTTTCCAACAGAGATATCAGCGTGAAAGGTGTAGGTGTCTGCTCAGGACAGCGTGTTTACAGTTTGATTCTGCTGGCCATATAATATCAGATTCTGCAGAACTGTCAAAACTGTTTCCATTTGATATGACGAAGTGGTTCCCAAACCTTTTCTACTCTTTTTACAATTCTACTATACTACTGTATTTGACAACAGAATTGCTTATAGACATAATATACAACATTTCCATATGAAAATGTCTAAAAACAACAGGATCATCAGTGTTCAAACCCAGAGGAACCTGTGCTTTCATTCAGGCTAACTGTGTGTTTCATTTGGTCGCCTGTCGCTGTAACTTCCAGGAGAGACAGAAAGCAAAGCTGAAGACAACAACTCCCATGATCCCACGCTACGTACGTCTTTCCTTTTGTTTGTACTGTGAGACCGCTAACAGCAGAAGCTACCTACTGTGTGTTTAATGAGTGTCTGCAGTTTTTCTTTTTTTTCCCCCTGTCAAATTTGTTTGTTTGTACTTCACATCTGAATGGATCTTGCTAATGTGACAACCTTGCTTTCTTTGCCTCCCAAATGAATCAAAGTGAACCGACTTGTCACAAGTGGAATTAGTACTGTTAACGGTTCCCTCCAGCAGTTACTGCAAAGACATGCAGCATTTTATCATGTCATTAGTTGCACTTGTGTTTGACAAGTCGAAATGTCTGCTGTGAGAAAGATCTATTCAGCTTATGTTTCACTTTACTTTCCTCCTGTAATAGCTCAGCAGAGTCTGCCGTATAAATCACAGCCAGAGAAAAATGAAAACCAGAAGACTTCCAACTTATTGAACTTCTTCCTATAAGCAAACACTCAGTTATCTGTTTACAATTTACAATTTCAGTTATATAACCCACAAAAAAAATTCTGTAAAAGCCAGCCTGTGGAAATGTGAACGTGAAAACAGACATGAGAATCCGAGGTAAAAACGAAGCTGCTCAAAGCTGTGACCAAATACGTCGTGTTTTCGCTTAGCATTGCTGCAGCATCACAGTCGTGTGGTATTTGTCTTTGTAGAAGGGAGTGCTCTTTGCTAATCATAAGGGCAGGAGAGCTTTCTGTATTGATCCACACACAGATGGAAGCCTGCTGGGCCACTATAGGCTGCTTAACCACAACTCAATACAGGAGATGAGTGTGTGTGTGTGTGTGTGTGTGTGTGGTGATGAAGTCAGAGCAGATGTGCTGTATGTGCGAGTTTGTGTGCATATTTGCCTGTTCAGTAGCTGAATGCGTCTCTGAGTGTGTGTGTGTGTGCGTGTGTGTGTGTGTGTAAGTCAAATGAGGGGGTCTGATGGCGATCAATACTAATGATATATTAATGCTTTCACTGCCAGCTCATCATTCACCACCAAATCTCTTTCTGCTGAACACTCTGAGAAGTGTGTGTGTGTGCGTGTGTGTGTGTGTGTGCGTGTGTGTGTGTGTGTAGGACATAGGCTTCTTTTGGGGACACATTTCAGATTCAAGATCAGTTACTTTGGGACAGCTGGTGCAACTGGACTGAACAGCTGGTTTATGAGGCAGTGGTTAAGGTTGGAGTTAAATGAATACAAGAAAATGTCATTTCCCCTTAAGTCTTTTTTTCTCTCGTGTGTGTGTGTGTGTGTGTGTGTGTGTGTGTGTGTGGTTAAAAGGCACATTTCTTCTTGATCTCTTGCTTCTCCATCCATCATCCTGACAGATACCTTCTGACCTTGAAGGCCTGGAACATCGCTCTTTTTGGATGAAAACGTTGTATCTGCCAACATGACAAGGCTTCAGGTATTGAGGGGTCAATGACTTTGTATTCCGGGAGAGCAGCAGTGAACAACAGACGTCAGTGTTTTTCTGCTGAGTTTTACTGTCCTGAAACTTACTCAGTCCAATAAAAGAAATGGATCTGAAGCTGGAGTGACACTGTTTTCCAAACAGAGTTTTTATGTTCTTCTTTAAATCTAATCTTTATTGATTGTATTGTAGTTCATCACAGAAGTAAATGTAAATGTGGTGGTTTCATCTACAGCTACTGGCAACCTATAAAACCTTCCTTTTTCTGGGTTTTTCTGGGCGCGTGTGAATGCTTTGTAAAACGCTTTGGTAAGACTAGAAAGGATGCTACATAAATGTAGTCCGTTTACAGCTGAAGTAATGTTTTCTTAGATTGAGATTTTGGTATGAAAATGTTCAAAACGTTGAAAGATGATGAATATCATGTCACGGCCTTGTATGCACTCCAGATGAGAAAAGTGATATAAAGAAAAGTTCTTTTCTAAACGGTGCATTTTGATGGCAGAGTAATATTTGAGCAGTTAATTTCACCTAACCTTACCACTATGCAGCAAATACAAGCAATACAAACTAAGTGACTTCTGTTTTTCTTTTCCATTTGACAGATAAAATGAACTAAATTAACCACTCCTTTGAATCGCATGCAGCATAGACAGAAAGATAGCAAGATTATCAGCCAACAAGAAAGCAATAAAAGAGTCAGAAAGAGAGGTGGAGTTCAGACCACAGAAATGCAGAGGCCAAAACTGTGCAGCTTTTTAGCAGCGCTCAAGAGTCACACCCAAAGAAAGAGCTCAGAGCAGATCTGCAGGAAGCCACCGAGTGCTGCAAATTATAATCGGCCTTTCTTCAAATATTAACTCCATCTAAATCCCCACACATCCGACATTAGGCTCTTGCTGTGTTCACTACCAACGCTCTGTGGAAGTCACTGCTCCACTGCACATAGAAAAGCACAAGTGCTAACACGAACTCAGTCCTTCAAAGCATCTTTCCAGAAAGACACTCCGCTGTGGTTTTTCCTCACGCTGTGGTCTTACGGGACACGGCACAAATATTATGAATGAAATTTTGAATAACAGCCAAATAAACAGGCTAAAGTGGAGCACATTCATTTGTTAGCAATCATGCTATTTGTTGTTCCCGGTAAATGACGGTACAAACATGCACACTCATCTTCGTAGGAATGGACCTGCACAATATGTCTGACGCAACATAAGAGGAATTTCCTGAGAAATGTTACATGGGATTTAAACTTACACTGCTTGATATTTAACACATAGTCTATCCACAAAGATGTGCTCACACCACAGGAAAAGCATTTAGTGCATTTTCTTCTGTGTTTTGATTCTGTGCATTCATTGAAATAGTCAGGAACTGGATGTGAAGAAGCCCATAGCTGGCCCACAGTATAGCTTATTTGTTCCTTTAAAGCAGCCATTCACAAACAGTGAGACACATTTCGTTTGGTAATTTACAAAGCTAGTTGAATACAAAACATTTGGATTCATGATGGCAGGCAGTGATACTCACAGCCAGTAGTATTTTTGTTGTTGTTGTTTTTTATTTTTTCTCTCTCTCTTTATTTTCTTCCTCTCATTTAACGGGGAAGGTGCTCCTTATTATATCTTTATTTGCTTTCTTAAAGAGAGTTGAATAAGAAGACTGATATCACTAGCTTAAAGGATCAAGCTTCACATAAGACAGACAGATGTTATAATATCTGCTTTCTCATCTAATTCTCATTGAGGAAACAAATAAATATCCCAAACAAATATCCCAAATATTCCCAAAATATTGAACTTAACCTTCATGTAAACACCTCAACAGGACTTTTTAACTGTGGGTATTCACTAAGAACCGGCTGTGATGTATGGAACTAGGATATAACATAACAGCTTAAATTTTCTGATGAAAAACTGAACTGAAATTATTCTCAGTGCTAAATCTAATGCTTTCTTACAGGGCGCATGGGTTCTGACACTCCTCAGAAGGAGACACAAGGTTTTCTTTTTCTCAAGAGCCTCGGGGAAGAAGCATGAGATCAGTCAGATGAAAGACAACCCTCAATAAGTGCTTTTCTTTCTTCTCTCCATGTGCAGAGTTCCTGCCTTTCCCTTCGCTATAATTTCTGCAGGAGCACGTGCTACGAAGCTGTGGTGGGTCTTGTGTGTGTGTGTGTGTGTGTGTGTGTGGTCGTGTGTGAGCGTCACTGTGCAAACCTTCCATGAAATGGTTACATCTTGCTGTTTCTGTCTCTCACGCCACACAAGCATGAAACAAGCATGAGCAGATATCACAGTCATAAAATTTAGTAGAAGTGCATGCATACTGAAGACAACATACACACTAAACAACACATGCATACGTGACATTAATAATAATAATAAAAAAAAGCCTGTGGTCACAGACACACACACACACACAAAACAGTGGACAAACACAAGAATGCACATACATAAATTAAAGAGGAGGACACACATGGACACATACACCCCCACACACACACACAAGCATGCACACACACACGCACACACACACACACACACACACACACACACACACACAGGGTGGTTTAGTGCATGACAGTGTGATAGATGGTGAGAAATGAAGGACACAGACCCTGTTCTTTTCTGCTGGCTGTCTGTCTGTGTGTCATCAGTCCCAGATTTTAGAAACCACAGGGTCCTAAAAAATAAACAATTTGGGGTTCATTCGTAGGGCATCAACTTAGAAAGGATGCCATTGATCTCCCCAAAGCCTTGCTGGGAAAGTGAGTTTGTCTCTAGTCATTAAATCCATTTGGGACGATTTCAGAATACAAACCGACAGCGTATAAATTTGTCCATCTGAATTTACGTACATGAAGACATTGTGGCAACACAAATTTGTACATGATGATAATTTGACAAATAAAACACAATTTAAGAGCAAGTTTTCAAACAATTTACATTACTAGAATTGGAATTGATGTTATTTTGGATCATCAGATTTATTTTTCTGTGAAGTGCAGCACAAAGTAAATAAACTACTTTCCCTTCTGAGGCTTTCGGGACACCTGACAAAACTGAATCAGTCATTCAATAGATCAATAATATCAAATCAAATCAATTCTCAGATTAGATTTATCGTCTAACTGATCATGCACTAAACCTATGATTAAACTGTAAAATTACTATTTGAATAAAAAAAAATAATTAAAGCACACAACCACACATCACACAACCCTAAGCCACCCCAAGCGCTAAGCAAAGAAAGTCCTACTGGAAATTTGACTGTGGCTTCAATAAAGTGGTGTTTAATCTCCTCTAAACACCAATCAGCACCGACTTACCAATAAGTAATTTAGCACACATGCAGAATTATAAATCTTTTATCTCTGTAACAAAGTATCTACAGGTTCATATTTCTCATTTTAGAGCGGAGCAATGCAAACTGTACTGTTAGCATGCTGTTTTGATGAACTATGAATTTCTGAATGCATAAACACTTCTTACAAATTTCCAGTGGGGTCAGTCATGTCTAGCCTTGCAAAGCCAGCCCACAAACTTGAGGTTTCACTTTGCTTACTGACGTCTGATCTAGAAATTTAATGAAATCAGCTCCTGCAAAATAGCTAAAAAGCAGCTGAAAATCTTGTGTTTGCTGTCCTCCAGTGATGTAGAAATGTACTCAGGGTGTGGCCACTGAGCCATCAGTGCTGGGTGTGCTTACAGGTGCAATGGAGCTCACTTCGGACCACGCCCATCAATGAAAACGGCTGTGGTCAAAGGTGCAACATTTTTGAAAAATGCATGGAAAGTCCCAATATTGTTTATCTGTAAACCACAGGCAGAACTCATAATTCACAGACTGACTGGACCAAATGACTCCCAATACATGTTCAGACTAGAATCTTGTAACAAAATCAGAAATGATGACATTTAGGTAGGCTTTGTGAGGCTCAGATAGGAAGCAGATTTGTCCTAGTGCAGAAGTAACAGCCCATGTGTCTTTTAGAAGGCAGACCAGCATCAGTTGTCTATAAACAACACCATTATACAGCCCTCTCACCTCTAGATCCTCTCTGTGTGATCGGTCTCTGTCTTCAAAGTCTCTGGTCCTGCGTCGTGCCTCTTCAAAAGCTGCCTGGGCCAAGGCATCCTCATGCTGCACACACACAAACACATAAGGGCAGATACAGAGAGTGCGCTCAGTTTGCTTTTGCATGATTAAGAGGTCCTATCTATTGGGTTAGCTGACCTCACAGTCGGCACCAAATTGATGTCAATTAATCAAGGGGTTACTGGGACGGCTAACTTAGGCTTCATCTGATTGGCCAAATGATGTGAGCGGAGGGCCCATGTTCCCATGGGGGCCCATGAGTGTGAAAGCATGATGTATATAAAAAGAATTTCTTTTTATTTCTTATTGTGCATCTTCATATGGCTATAATGATGAAAATACAATTTACAGACCAGCAGAAATGGAGATATCATATTTAATGCATGCATTCTTCTCTCTTGCCAAATGCCTACATTACCCACGACGCAACTGAATATTTTTAAACTAGTAGCAGCTAATGTAGCCTCAGCTAGAACATGAGGAGCAGATCTGTTTAGCTCATGTTTTCCACACCTCATTTCATTTTCATTGTCAGACCTGTAATCTTCAGACCCAACCAATGCTGAGATATGACTTGAGGCAATCTATTAGACTTTGCACAGCTACATGTAGAGCCATTCAAGGCTTTATCCAACTTGCATTACTTCCCATGAATACCATATGTGAAACTGATGAGTTCCCCGTTATTTCAGGAGGACAAGAAGTGAGACAAGAGGAGGATGTGGACCGTTTTCCTGTGTGTCCACATGCACACATACATACACATTACCGTGTACCGTGTGACGCATGCGTCGTGTTACCTGCGCCCTCTCGTCATCATACTCCAGGTATCCCATCCCGTCCAGCCGCTGTAGGTCGATCCAGCCTCTCCAGATTACACACACTCCGTTCAAGATCATAGGAGCCTTTAAATAGACCTGGCAGCAGAGAGAGAAAGAAAGAGAGGGAGGGAGAGATATTAATGCCAACAACATCACTGCAGCACTGTACTATGTTTTCAGCACAACAACACATTTGAAACTTAGCATAAGTTCAGTATTTCACTGAGCATGTGCCCTGTCTATGAACGATTCTGTCAAGTTCCTCTGCTGGTGCTGTTTGAAATGCTCTGATGTCCCTGATGTATTCTTCTTCAATAAATCTCAATGTGTTCAACTAAATTCACAAGAAAAAAGACAGAAAGACTGAGATGTGGTGCCATTCTCTTTTTCTCGTGCAGCTGGAAAAAGTATTGGCCATTTGTAACTTAGTCTGATGAACGAGCAGCAGCTAATATTGCAATTCTTAAGTCAGAAAAAGTCAGCTGCTTCTCTGAAGAATAAAAAGCTCTGTGTTTGGGAGATGTCCTACACCACCCCCCTGTTGCCCCCCGCCATTACTGCTGAGAAAGAGGAAAAACCACCAACTACGTCAAAACCTCTCCAGTACAAGAGTTGGACCAGTAAATCACACACACACACACACTTTGACGTGCATTTAAATGTGTATGCATATGCGCGATCAAATGAGCTGTGTGTGTGTGTGTGTGCATTTGTCTGCGTATGCTTATGTGTGCTGCATGTCAGTCCTGTTTTAGTGGAAAGTATTAAATGTATTAAAAAGTGATCCAAAATAAATATCATATATATCATGGCTGTAAAAACACTTTCTTCTCTTAGTTTCTCTTGGGTGTTATTTTTCATGGCCATTGCCCAGGGTCTGTGACTTATTCAATGGCTTTATTCAACCCCTGGCAGCTAAAATACATCTTTGTGGTCTTTTACCCTGGGATGAAGAACTCGATCTGCACAACTCTAAGCTTGTGTTGTATTTATTTACCTACTGAAAATAAAGTTCACGTCCTGTCATGTCTCATGCATCTTCAGGTAAGACTGATATTAACAAAAAAAGCACAAAACAACATTGGCCATTTGGCTGTCTACAAATCATTGTCTCCATTGACCTTGTGTGGTGTCTACTTAGTCTTTATGTGTCAGAGTCAGAACAGGGTAAATATATATATACATGTACTGCAAACAGTGTGAGGGTGGTTACTTGTCTTCTGTTAACCCTTTTCTCTTCATGCACACTAAGCAGCCACACGTTAGACTGTTACAGGAGGGTCAGACTTGGTTATATTGCATGGCTATGGCTCTGTACCAGGGGACCTGTAATGTGTGTGTGTTCTGAGGTGAGGAGATGTGTAGATGTGTAGGATCACAGAACCATCTCTCTGGTTAGATTTGGCAGCCTGTCTTAGCTGCTGTAGGTAAATCCAAGTTGCTGCAGTGGGAACTAAACTCAGCTTAATAAATACATCCTGTTGAGGGACAAGATGATCTTTCCCTGACAACACGCAGTGAGTTGGCCCAGGTAATGGCATTTGACACTAAGCTATTAGAGTAACAGGTCTGACTTTTAACAATTCCAAAATACACATCCATCAAACAGCTTGTGGCAGCATATTACTTTTGCTTTGTAACCAAAGGTCTGTACTGCGGCCTTAAGAGTCCAATATTTACCTTGTTATCTCTTGTGTTCTCCCTGACCAGTAGTGTGCAGTAGTATGTTGTATTGTTTTCCCAAACATGACTTGATTTATTTAAAGAAACTGTGAATAAACACAATATAACTGTGTTTATTGACAATGGATCAGATTGGAGTCACTCATACTGACACACATAGAACCATCACGGCACTCAGAGCATGTTTCAGCTCATTGTTTGGATCAAAATGTGAAAATGTGGGGAAAAAAAGTGATTAAAAAAAGATAAAGAATAAGC